>NC_083347.1:90672502-91011988 GCF_019175385.1 Lycium barbarum
ATTTCTCTGTTTTCGATGTATTCTCTCCTCTTGTCCAAACAAAATTACTAGGAAGTGGACCATTGTACAACTGCAGCATACATGAATGTTACTTTAGACTTTTCTGCCACATTTATCTTTCCACGAGGCCCATGTTCATGCGTCAGATTTTCTATGCTAAACATATCACATTATTGATGGACCCACCATTTATTAATTTTAATTGGGCAATTTGCACGATGGTCCTTCATACAGACTTGTCTTTAATTTTTGGTTCTCAATTCGCTGTTCTTTAATCTTTATCCTTCTTTTAAAAAAGTAATCGAAATATTTTGAGGTTTTGAATTCAAAATTCAATAGAGTTAAAAATAATAATCTTAAATATAGAAAATCTATGCCTATTCAGGCGAAATTACATAGAACTTATGTCAGAGACGGCATACGCTGCCTTGTAAGGCAGAATTTTATTTATGCTTTAAGGCATAACTAAAAGTCTGTCGGTTCGGGCAGATTTTGCCTTAAAGTAGACTTTTATGCCATATAAGACAAACTTTTTACAAAAATCTTATCTTGAATTTTTTTTTTATTAATTGAGCGAAAATTCAAACCCAGAACTTCAAGATATTTTCGATTACTTTTTTCAAGGGAAGGATAAAATTAAAGACCTGCAATTTAAGAGCCAAAAATTAAAGACTACCGGACAATCCGCGAAAAAAAATGATTTTAATTGTCCGTGGAGAGAGAAAAGTCTAACTATATCAAGTGGTGCAGACACTTGCAACAAATTTGATTGGTTGGAGCAAAAGATACTTTTATTTAAAAAAAAAAAGTGAAATGGAAAGAAACGTAGCAGAAAAGACTACGAGCCCGTTTGAATTGACTTATAAGTTGCTTATAAGCTGTTTTCAGCTTTTTTGAGTGTTTGACTGGGCAGCTTAAAGTCATTTTGTGCTTAAAATAAGCTCAAAAAAATAATTGGGCCCATTTGACTTAGCTCATCTAAAGCTGCTTATAAGCCAAAAGAAAAAGTTAGACTACCCCAACTTATCTTTTTTAGCTTATAAGCTGTTTGCAGCTTATAGGCATAAGCCCATCCAAACAAGCTCTAGATAGCAAGATCCGTTTTTGGTTGCGTAAATCAGTGTTTTAAAAGGCGTTTTCGGGGCGAGCCCTGGGGCGGAGCGTACCAAAAATGCCCCGGGGCGATGGGTCGGGGCGAAAGTTTCCAAAGGCGTACGCCCAGCAATTCGGAGCGTACGCCCGGGCGTTTGGGGCGAGTTTTTTTTGTTGGGGCGTGTTGGGGCGTAAGCCCACAAAACTTCTTCAAACTAAAACGAAATTTGTTAAATAAATCCTTAATATAATGCCCAAATTCTCAAAAGTCAACATGTAATTACTCAAATGTTTTAAAAAGGAACTGAAACATTAAATTTAAAAGTCAAGACCTTTTTTTTATTGCTAGAATGCCTAATATATATTATTTTCCAATTATTTATCTTGTCTTCTACTATCTAAAAAAAGTAACGAGCAGTCACTTGTACTTGTAAGTAGCATATAATAGATTGTTCTAATTAGTTTTTTTGTGGGGGTGGAGCATATATATATATATATATATATCACTTATTTATAATTTTCTTCAATTTTTTACGCTATTTCACCTATTTAAAAATATTTATTATAATTATATCATTTTATATAATATTAAAAATTAAAACCCCATGAGGTTTACGCCCCGTGCCTCGGGGCTTACGCCTCACTGAGGCAGACGTAAAACGCCTCGCCTTACGCCATGGCCTTTTAAAACACGGGCCTAAATATCTGTTTACATTATGGTCCAAAATAAATTATAAGGTGGTGGACCATTGCACGACATATATGACTGCTATTTTAGACTTTTCTGCCACATTCACATTTACATTTCAACAAGGCCCATGTTCATGTGTCAGATTTTCTAATATATCACATAATGAATGGACCCTCTTAAACACTCAGATTATAACAGCCAAACTCACAATCAACTGCTTATGTCTTTGTGTATCTTTCTCTAGCTTTCTTCCAATATCTTCTATACAACCTTCTTTTTGCAGCTCTGATTAAAGTGAAATCCAACACTCTTGAAGATGGTTGAGGCCTTTGTGTCATTTGTAGTAGAAAAATTGGGGGATTTCTTCATACAGGAAGTTTCCTTGTGTTTAAGTCTAAGAGAGGATGTGCTGTGGCTGCGAAATGAGCTGCTCTAACGATGCAGAGGAAAAGCAAAGTGAAGATCAAAGAGTTCAACAGTGGGTGTTTGAAATCAATTCTGTTGCTAATGATGATGTCGCTATACTGGAGACTTATAACTTCGAGGCTGGTAAAGGTGATGACTATAGATTTGCTAGTTGTCTGAAGGCCTGCACTTGCATATGTAGGAAGGAGCCCAAATTCTACAATGTCAGCAAGGAGATCCAATCACTCAAGCAGCGTATCATGGATATCTCTCACAAACGAGAGACTTATGGTATTAGAGATATCAATAATACAGGAGAAAGATCAAGAAATCGGCCAAACAATCGGTCAGCCATGGCTAGAACATTGAGGAGAACTACCTCCTATGTAGATGAGGAGCAGATTTTTGTTGGCTTTCAAGATGTTGTAGAAAGACTGCTAGCTGAACTTCTCAAATCAGAACCTCGTCGAAGCGTCATCTCCATTTATGGT
The DNA here is from genome assembly GCF_019175385.1 of Lycium barbarum. Lineage (NCBI taxonomy): Eukaryota > Viridiplantae > Streptophyta > Magnoliopsida > Solanales > Solanaceae > Lycium > Lycium barbarum. The sequence continues at coordinate 90,675,182 of NC_083347.1, forward strand.
ATGGGAGGAGTAGGTAAGATCACTCTTGTGAAAAATCTCTACATCAGTCTTAATATTAACTCTAGTTTCCCAACACGCGTTTGGATATGTGTTTCTCAACAGTACATTATCATGGATCTCCTTAAGAATATCATAAAATTCATTCGAGATCGCAACAAGAAAATTCTTGATTTGTTGAAAATGATCAAGACAGATCTAGAAATTTACCTTCGTGATCTATTAAAAGAACATAAATATCTTGTGGTGGTTGATGATGTATTTCAGAAAAAAGCTTAAAAAAGTTGAAAAAAAACATTTTCGAACGGCAGCAGAGTTATTATTATCACGAGTAAAGATGATGTCGCTGAAAGAGCAGATTTGTCTATAGACTTCGTTTCCTAGGCCAAGGAGAAAGTTGGGACCTCTTTTATAGGAAACTACGCAATGTTAAGGCGGTGGTGTCAGAAATGCAAAGGTTAGCTAGATATATGGTGAAAAAGTGTGGAGGCTTACCACTTGCAATTGTTGTATTAAGCGGACTACTTTCGCATAAAAAGGGGTTAAAAGGATGGCAAAAGGTAAAGGACCACCTTTGGGGTACATTAAAGATGACTCTACGAAATCTTCTACATACTATCATTGAGCTACAATGATTTGCCGACTGCGCTCAAGCAGTGTTTTCTTTACTTTGGTATTTTTCCAGAAGATCGTGTGATTTATGCTGAAAACATTATATGGTTGTGGATGGCTGAGGGTTTCATACCAAACGGAGAAGAAAGAGCAGAGGATGTCGCTGAAGACTTCTTGAATGGGCTGATAAGATGAAGCTTGATAAAAGATTCATTTTGGGAAAAAGTTATTAAATGTAGGATTCATGATCTACTTCGGGATCTTGCCGTACAAAAGGCATTGGAGGTAAACTTCTTTGACATTTGTGACCCAAGAAAGCAATCCATATCATCCTTATGTCTCAGACATGTCATTCATGATCAAGCACAAAAGTACCTCTCACTTGATCTTTCTAATTTCAAGTTGAGGTCAATTATGTTCTACGATCGAGATTTTTGTCAAATCAAATGAGTCTTATAAAGTTCCGTAATGTGTTCCAACATATATATGTGTTGTACTTGGATATTCGTGGTGGCACTATACCTATAGAACCTGATGCCATAGGAAGTTTGTACCACCTCAAGTTCTTAAGCTTGACAGGTATTTGTGATACACATGAATAATATTACACATGCATGATATTACGAAGTTTTTGGCATTGGCATTAGCAGTGGTAATTATTGACAGTATAAGAAAGTTGATAGTTTATTTTAATGTTTTGATGGATCTTTAGTACTTTATTCATCTTATATTCCATCTAGACACATGTTAGCGTTGATTAAAGTATGTGCTTAATCAAAGCTTTTCATCCTCAGAAATTGTTATCTCCAATTTGAATTTTTTACTCATAAAAGAAATTGATTTTCAGGTCGCAGAGGAAGAGTGATGGGGGAGATTTGTTTTTCATCTGGATGCTATAGTGTAGTTAGCTATAGAGCCTAATGAGGTAGAATTTATTGTTCTGCTTCATTTCAGTGGCATTTCCCTTGATCTTTTTATTTTTTCGACCTACTTGTGTAAAAAGCATTTTGAACCATATATTACAATGCAATGTGATGGACTTCATTGTTATTTATATAGGAAAACATAGAGCTTAAATCAAATACTAGAGTCTATGTGACTTATGATAATGAAAAAGCTGTAGGAAACTTATGATAATGAAAAAGCTGTAAGAATCCTTCTTTTCACTTTCTTCATAGTTAGAAAGAATATAAATATGATCTTTTGGCCAACAAACAGAAGGTAAGGTATAATAAGCATCACATTTTATCAAAGATTGTAAGTTAGTTCGAGGAATCAATATACACTATATGAAATTGTTGGCTTCAGTACACAATATTAGACTTTGGCTGAACAAATCAAACATTATAAGTTATAATAAGCATCACATTTTATCTTTATGATTAATCGCAAATGCATCACCTCTCTATTATTCTTTCTGTCTTAAATATGGAATTTGCTCTTATGCTTGATTCAGCTTAAGTGCATCTCATGCTCAGTTAACCCAAGATCAAAGTGATTTCCTTGAGGCTGCTCTCGGCTCTAACAAGGTGCTTTTGAGAAATTCATCATTTTTCTTCTGGGGCTATTTATCGGATCTCAGTTATTGTATGATGATGCTTTAGAACCAATAGATATAGTAATGGTCCTCTGTGTGGACTTATAAGTTGGTTATCTTAGAGTTCTTTTTCTGTAATGCAGTCAGCAATTTTTAATACCCTCAAGTTTCTTGATTGGGAGAATTAAGTGCCGAAAAATATGCCGCCTAAACATGTATTGTTGAAATTTGTGGAATGTCATGTTATAAGCTACGCAAGAGTTATTAATACATGCATTAACATGGTTAAAGACAAAACTACCCTATATACACCAAACCAAACAGTGAATAAGATATAATCTCAGCATAACTAATCTCACCATAACTTATTCCAACTATTTATCTAATCTTTAGTTATTGTATGATGATGCTTTAGAACCAATAGATATAGTAATGGTCCTGTGTGTGGACTTATAAGTTGGTTATCTTAGATTTCTTTTTCTGTAATGCAGTCAGCAATTTTTAATACCCTCAAGTTTCTTGATTGGGAGAATTAAGTGCCGCAAAAAAATGCCGCCTAAACATGTATTGTTGAAATTTGTGGCAAATCATGTTATAAGCTACGCAAGAGTTATTAATACATGCATTAACATGGTTAAAGACAAAACTACCCTATATACACCAAGCCAAACAGTGAATAAGAATTAATCTCAGCATAACTAATCTCACCATAACTTATTCCAGCATTACTAATCTCATCATTACTAATGCGTCGTATTTAGTACTATTCTTATACACTCTAACAAACGACGCCTAAGTGTCTTATTTGGAAAGCCTTTTAACAATCCCAATGCCTTGGATTTCGTAGATCTTTCAAAAATATCTCAAGTACATTTCAAAGTACTTAAATATAAGTGTCGGGGGTAGTAGAATGATGAAAAGGGGGTAGTAGAATGATGAAAAGGGACTTGACATATCAAAACCAAGGCCACTGCAAAAGTGTGTGACTGTTTTATCTAAAGTTTAAATTGTAGAAATGACACACTTTTATTTACTTAAATTATATTCTCGACACGTTCGTCACGTGTGGGTCTAATTCTTTTCCATGAGAAAAACACGTGAAAATATATTTTTGATAATGATGGCGGTGAGACTCGAAGCCACAACCCATGTATGCTCTAATGCTATGTAGATTTCGTGTAACCGTCTCATCTAGAAACTTAAATTCTTAAAAAAATTTACTTTTGTTTGCTTAATTATATTCTTAACAGATTAAAGCAATGCCAACCGATTGATTATTTGCTGAAGGTCTTTGCAATTTGCCTTAACTCTATCATCAACATCTTCTTTATCAATTTTTCCTTTTTCTGTATATTTATTTTCCTATCAACCACGTGCAATATAATATAATGTACCTTTCCCTTAGCTTTCATCTTTGTCATTTCCTATTATTAATTTAATAATGAACAAGAAGAAAACATAAACATTTATGTTTTTTTTTTTTTTGCGCGGATGGCCTTCTTTTGGGGTGGTCTTTAATTTTTGCCCCTCAAATTGGTGATCTTTAATATTTTCCCTTCGCTTAACATTCAGAGATCCTGGGTTCGAACTCAGACTCAGTAAAAAAAAAATGCAAGGCATAAGTTGCAACGAGGGTTTGAATCCCCATATTACAATCTTCTTTCTCATTTCCTCTTCCCCTACCCCCATTATGTTATAAAAACAAATTTTTATTTTTTTTTAAAAAAAGATTCGCAGGGCAGAAGTTGAGATTCATAAGATATAAGTTTGCCTTAAGGCAAACTCTTTTACCCAAAATTAGGCCTTAAGGCCTAACTTTTGCCCAAAGTTAGCCTTAAGACAGAAGTTTGCAAAAATCCAACAAAACACACACACACACACACACACACACACATATATATATATATATATATATATATATGCGTTAAGGCAGTGTTTAAAACCCAACTTATGCCCTGCAAATCTCAACTTATGTCTTGCGAATTTTTTTAATATTTGAGTGAGCGGAGGTTCGAACTCGGAACCAAGGGGCTTTTAGCGAAGGGAGCGAAGGACAATCTTGCAAATTGCCCAACATTTATTAATTTTAATTGGGCAATTTTCACGATTGCCCTTCATGCAGACTGGCTTTAATTTTCACCCTTCAATTCGCTGATCTTTAATCTTTGTTCTTCGCTTAAAAAGGTGGCCGAAAATACCCTGAGGTTCTGGGTTCGAAACCCAGTAGAGTAAAAAATAATAATCTTTTCGCAAAGCATAGGTTTCTATGAACCTATGCATATGCCTATGGCTATTCGGGTAAAGTTACATAAAATCTATGCCGGAGACGACATACTTTGACAGACTTTGCCTTAAAGTAGACTTTTAGTTATGCCTTAAGGCAAAGCCGCATAAGGCAGACTTTTTGCAAAAGTCTTGTCTTGCGATTTTTTTTAATTAACTGAGCGGGAATTTGAATCCAGAATCTGAGGATATTTTCGATTACCATTTTAAACGAAGGGCAAAAATTAAAGACCACCCAAAAAAAGGATAATCCGCACAAAAAAAATGATTTTAATTGTCCGTGGAGAGAAAAAAGTCTAACAATATCAATTGGTGTAGACACTTGCAACAAATTTGATTGGTTAAAAAAAAAAAAAAGGAAAAGAAAAACGCAGAAGAAGAGACCAGATGGTATGATCTGTTTTTAGTTGCGTAAATATCTACTTACATTATCAAACCGCAAAACTTATGTCCAAACAAAATTATAAGGTGGCAGACCATTGTACCACATATATAATTGTTACTTTAGACTTTTCAGCCGCATTTATTTTTCCACAAGCCACGTGGTCAAGTGTCAGATTTTCTATGCTAAATATATATCACATAATGAATGAACCCAACATTTTTTAATTGGACAATTTGCACGATTTCCCTTCATACATTTGGCCCTCAATTTTCTCTTCTTTAATCTTTATCCTTCAGTTAAAGAGGTGATTGAAAATATTTCGAGATTTTGAGTTCGAAATCTAATAGAGTAAAAAATAATAATCTTTTCGCAAGGCATAAGAAATCTATGCCTATTCGGGCAAAGTTATATAGAATCTATGCCGGAGATGACATACTTTGCCTTGTAAGGTAAAATTTTATTTATGCTTTAAGGCATAACTAAATGTTTGCTGGTTCCGGCAGATTTTGCCTTAAATTAGACTTTTAGTTATGCCTTAAGGCAAAATCTGTCACATAACGCAGATTTTCTGTAAAATTTTTGCCTTGTGATTTTTTTTTTAATTCACTGAGCGAAAGTTCAAAACCTAAGAGTATTTTCAAAACCTAAGAGTATTCAAAACCTAAGAGTATTAATTCAAAACCTAAGAGTATTTTCGGTCATCTTTTTAACCAAAGGATAAAAATTAAAAACCAGCAATTTGAGGAGAAAAAATAAAGACCACCCAAAAGAAGGGTAATCCACGAAAAAAAAAATATTTAATAGTCCGTGGAGAGAGAAAAATCTAACAATATCAATTGGTGTGGACACTATCAAAAAATTTGATTGGTTAGAACAAGAAGATACTTCTATTTAAAAAAATTAAAAGAAAAACGCATAAGAAGAGACCCGATAGTATGATCTATTTTTAGTTGCGTAAATACCTACTTACATTGTCAAACCGTAAAACTTATGTCCAAACAAAATTATAAGGTGGTAGACCATTGCATACAACATATATAATTGTTACTTTAGACATTTCTGCCGCATTTATTTTTCCACAAGCCCCATGTTCAAGTGTCTGATTTTCTATACTAAATATATTACATAATGAATGGACCCAACATTTATTAATTTTAATTGGGCAATTTGCACGATTGCCCTTCATACAGACTGGTCTTTAATTTTCATCCCTCAATTCTGGTCTTTAATCTTTATTCTTTACTTAAAAAACTGACCGAAAAAATTCTGAGATTTTGAGTTTGAAACCCAGTAGAGTTAAAAATAATAATCTTTTTGCAAAGCATAAGTTTTTATAAACATATGCCTATTCGGGTGAAATAACATAAAACTTATGCCGGAGACTGCATACTTTGGCAGACTTTGCCTTAAAGTAGACTTTTAGTTATGCTCTAAGGCAAAATCTGCCGCATAAGGCAGACTTTTTGCAAAAGTCCTGTCTTGTGAATTTAGTTTTTATTGATTGAGTGGGAATTCAAACCCAAAATCTCAAAATATTTTCGATCACGTTTTTAAGCGAATGATAAAAATTAAAGACCATCCGAAAAAAGAACAGTCCGCGCACAAAAAATGATTTTAGTTGTCCGTGGAGAGAAAAAAGTCTAACAATACCAATTGGTGTAGACACTTGCAACAAATTTGATTGGTTAGAACAAGAAGATACTTCTATTTTTTATTTTTTTTTAAAAAGAAGGAAAAGAAAAACGCAGAAGAAGAGACCAGATAGTATGATCTGTTTTTAGTTGCGTAAATATCTACTTACATTATCAAACTGCAAAACTTATGTCCACACAAAATTATAAGGTGGTAGACCAATTGTACCACATATATAATTGTTACTTTAGACTTTTCTGCCGCATTTATTTTTCCACAAGCCCCATGTTCAAGTGTCAGATTTTCTATGCTAAATATATCACATAATGAATGGACCCAACATTTTTTAATGGGAAAACTTTATATATATATACATATTAAGGAGAAATATTTACAAAATGTGATGACAATTTTTCTTATTTAAAAAACATAACGATATTTTACGAAGCATGACGGATTTTCATATATTTTTTATTTTCAAAAAAAAAAATTAAAAATTTAAAAATTTAAAAATTAAAAATTATTTTTTAAAAAAAATTACTTTAAACTTAAAATTTATATATATATATATATTATTATTATTATTATTATTATTTTTGCTCAAAGGCTTAAATAATTACCTCAGATTTTTGTGTATGAAAGCTTTATGAAAAATGTATGAAATGTGTATATGTAAGTGAAATTTTTAATATAGTTTTTCATACAAAAATGTGAATGAAATTCTAATTCTTGAGCGAGATATACATATTTCATACCATTCTTATACATAATGTTTTGAGCGTAATGTTTAAGACTTAATCGAGATATACACATTTTATACGTTTTTTATACACAAAATTTCAGAGAATTTTTTAAGCCTTGAGCAAGATATACACATTTCATACACAAAAATTTAAGCGATTATTTTAAGTCTTGAATGTTGTATCAAAGTTGTATATAATGTTGTTATAGTTGTATTAATTTTAGAGAAATCTAACATGAACATTATACACGAAAATGTGAGCGAAATTCTAAGCCTTGAGCGAGATACAAATATCATACTGTTTTCATACATAAAATTTTGAGGTGATTTTTTAAGCCTTGAATGAGATATACACATTTCATACAGGTTTCATACCGTCTTCATACACTAAATTTTGAGCGAATTTTTTAAGCCTTGAGCGAGATATATAACTTTCATACATTAATTTTTAAGCGAAAAAAAAAAATAAAATTTTTTTTAATAAAAATAAAAAGTTTTTTTTTTTTTTTAAAAGTATGTTTGTTATAGGGTTTGTAATGTTATGTTTTGTAAATAGAAAACTATCGTCACGTTTCGTAAATATTTCTCCTTAATATGTATATATACGTAATTTACCCTTTTTTAATTGGGAAATTTGCACGATTTCCCTTCCTACAGACTGGTCTTTAATTTTTGGTCCGTTATTTTTTAATCTTTGTCCTTTGCTTAAAAAAGTGATAAAAAATATCTCGAGATTCTGGGTTCGAAACCCAATAGAATAAAAAATAATAATCTTTTCTCAAGGCATAGGAAACCTATGCTTATTCGGGCGAAGTTACATAGAATTTATGCGGAAGACGACATACTTTGCCTTGCAAGGCAATAATTTATTTATGTTTTAAGGCATAACTAAATATCTGCCTGTTCCGGTAAATTTTGCCTTAAAGTAGTCTTTTAGTTATGTCTTAAGGCAAAATCTTCCACATAAGACAGACTTTTTGTAAAAGTGTTGCCTTGTGAATTTTTTTATTCACTGAGTGAAGATTCGAACCCAAAATATCAAAGTATTTTCGGTCACCTTTTTAAGTGAAGGACAAACATTAAAAACCAGCAATTTGAGGAGAAAACAATTAAAGACCACCCAAAAGAAGGGCAATCCGCGCAAAAAATAAATAAATTAACTATCCTTTTTTGCCCTTTAGTCTTCGTTTCTTCTTTCCTGTCTGATTGTGTTTGTTTTCCTTTTTTTTTTTTTTTTGTAACTTTGTCTTCTTCTCTGTTATCCTTCATTGAGTCTTTATGCCTTCATTGGTGAAGGTTTTTAAATGTTTTTTTTCTCTTTAATAGTCAACTTTGATGGAGTAAATTAGTAGGGAATGAAATGGGTGTGCTGAAAACAATGACTATGGTTGAAAGTGTAAAGGAGTTTGAAGAGAGCGGGCCTGAGAAATTTTCCGATGAGCACAATTCCGGCGATCTCTTTTTCCGGTGAAGCAGTGTAGATTTTTTTTCTTTTAAAAGGAGCAAAAGAATGGAAAATAAAAATTGTCCTCCTGTTCTGTGTGTGTCATATATAAGTGTGTGTTGGTATAAAAGTTGTATGTGGAGAGGAATTGAAGAAGCCATTTTTTATTTGAGAGAAGGTTAGGGAAAAGGGAGAAGGAGGTCGTGGGGCGGCGACCTCTTTTTTTAATAATTAATGAAAAATGGTCATTTTCTTCTTTTCTTTTATATTTTTGGCACTTTGACACATGGCAGTCAGTAATTGGTGCGTGAAGTTACTTTTTTGCTTCAAACTGAGACTGAGTTAAAAATGACATATTAATATAAGTTTGGAGTTATTTAGGAGGATAATAGAATTCCCGTAAAATTTAAATGTCTTTTTGAAAAAACGTGTCAAGTTGAGGGGGTGGTGTTTTCGAGAAAAACTTTATGATGTGTGAGATATGTCATGTCATATTTGTGTGAGGGTCTTTATTAACTGACAAGTATACAATATGGGTCCCACTTTATTTTAACTTCTCCCTCTCTTCACTACTAATTAAGTGTGAGGGTCCACTCCTTGTTTCTTTACTTCACCCTTGGATACCCTAAATCCCTCCCCCCCCCCCCCAACCCCCCAAAAAAAACCCCACTCCCACACATTCGTTAGACCAATCGCCACCTAAGTTACTCGGGTGCGGATCTATATGTCGGATCCTTCATGATCTAAATTTTAAGATTCGGCGATACGGATCCAGTTATGGATACGGGTGCGGGGATTTGGCTAAAAAAATTCAAATATCTAAAAATAAAGTTATAAAACCTAAAATATGGAATATTATGTGGAAAACTTGGGGAAAAAATATTGATCAAGAAGAGAATCCCCAAAGGAGATAAAAAGAAAACAGAGTGACATAGAAATTTTTATATACAAGACATTCCATTTTCTTCAATTTCACCTTATCTTTAGTTTTGATTAAAGAAATCATTGAATCTATCCAGAATTTCTACGTCGATTTTGGTCAAAGTATCCAAAATCGGTTGACCAGATCGGGTACGGATCCCGATCCCACACTGATAACGTCCAAATCCACTCCTCAAAGAGAAAGTGTACACGGTCGTCGCAATATAATTTACCCAACTATGAGTCGGGGTCGATCCCACAGGGAACAATATACCAGGCGATTTAAACAAGTAAGGAATTATCACCAACTAAGCTACGACAAACACTTTTTTAATTTTTGGTTTTTGATTTTGAAACTACCAAAGATAAAACTAACCTAGATAGCGAGTAAAATGATCAATGGCCTCAAGCATGGATACAAGACACTCTCAAGTAATGATCCAATGAATATTATGATTTTACAACTAAGAACAGGTTTATGTTGATAGATAATGATTTCTAAAATCTCATTGAAAGTCTTCCAACCAAATCAATGAATTTCACTCTAAGCTTTTCCAAGCCTTAGAGTGCGATATTAGTCACAATCAATTTAACCTCAAGTAACTATCCTCTTCCGAGCTCAAGTTATTAGATAGGTTTAATGACCCAAATTCTTGTTAATTAATCTTTCCCAACCTAGATTTTCTCTTCCGAGCTCAATCAAAGTAAATGGGTGAGTGTTAGGGTTAGTTAATCCCTTAAGAAACATTAAAGAACAAGATTAATTAAAATAACAAAGACCCACTTCAATAGCAATAAAAATCATTCAATACATAAGCATAACAAGAGGTTTCATTTAACTTTGCAAATGAATATTTTCATAAACAAGATTAAAGTTATGGAATAAAATTCTACACACTTAGATATACAATACAAAGCAAGGAATTGAAGAAATGGGTAAAGGGTTAAGAAATTTCTTATCAAAACTTCAAATCTTCAATCCCCAAGTGTGGTGTAGGAACCCTAGTCTCCAAGCTTGAAAATATGGCCAAAGATAATGTTTTACAAACCCTAAAAGAGTATTTATAACATTCCAAAACGGGAACAAATTGTGGATAAAAATGCCTTGCGTGCAGCATATGCTGCAGCAAGTGCTACTCGCAGGCACAACATGCTGCAGCAAGTGCTACTCGCAGATGCTGCATTCACATCATGCTGCAACAAGTGCTGCCAGAAAGTGCTGCCAGAAAGTGCTGATTGTTCTATTTTTGCTCTATTTTGCTCTGTTATGCTCTTCGGGCATCTTATCCTACAAAACGACCTAAATACCCAAAAAGTAACAATAAAAGTGCTTGAAGAGTCACAAAAGCTTAAGGAGTTAACATCCAATATCCCGTAATTTCGCGGCACATCAATACCCCCAACTTAAAGTCTTTGCTTGTCCTCAAGCAATACAAAACTAAAATCTCAATGTGAATCCATCAATACCAGCTTAGGTAGTGCTGCTATCATTTTCAAAGCACATTCTTCAACTAAGCACAACCCTCATGACTTTGGTTGGTACCGACAATTAGGCTACAAGCATGTGAAACTTCAACTAAATAACTCCCTCATTTCAAAATATAATTTCAAGAATGCAATAGAAATTCAAAACAATCAAGCAACAACACTTAAGCCACAATAAATAACTCAAAACCACAAGCTTACTAGATGTGCCCAGTTGACTCAACTTGGAACTTTTCAACATTGCCAATCTATCTTAATTCATATGCCCTCATAAGAAAGAAAGTCCCAAAATCACTATATTCATAACAACACCAACACAGGGGACATAAACACAAAGTCACTCACACTCAACAAAGAAATTCTAGTGCTAACAAATATCACACCATAAGTTTGCCCTTATTTTCAATCGTCACTAACTCAAGAACATTCGGTTGGAGATCACATAGGGACTTTTTAAGCTTGTAATGTGGGCTTAGGGAAGGGTAGGATAAGTATTTGGGATACAAGTGACTACGCCCTCCTTGAACACTACACAATACCTTTTGTCCACTTTCCTCTTCATTTCAAAACATCACTCCTTCCTTTGCATACTAGTTTCCCCAATTATTTCAACTTCTTTTTGTGCAACCATTTTCTTGATTTCTATTTTTTTTTTCACAAAGATACATTTTTTTGCACAAAAAGTTTGCAACCTTTTTGTATTTTTCAATTTTTCTTCATTTCTTTTGACTTTTTCACAACATCAATCTTCACCACTTCTCAAGCAATACTAACACCCCAACTTAGGCTTTTGGCCTCAAATTCACAATTTAACGTTCAAGGAGGAAAAAGTTCAAAAGAGAGAATTTCGTCAAGAAGGGTAAAGGCTTGTAATGTGGCAATCAAAGGAAAGGTCATAGGCTCAAATGAGGTTACTAGTGATATTATTTATGCAATGGTAGGCTAGAAAGGCTAAAGAGGCTTTTTCAAAAATCACAAAGATAGCCCAAGGTCATCTCTCCAACCAACATTATCAAAATTAGCATTGAAAGACTAACCGGGCATGTTATAGATGATAAAAGTAAGCACAAGAATTATTCAACAAACACTCACCACACATGGCATATGAACTAGTCAAGATGGATTAATTTGACTTCCTAAGCAAAAACAACTAGACCAATATCTCATAATCCAAAGTAAACCTAACTAGTAGGTAAAGATTCACCAAATGAGCCAAAAAGTTGTCACAAAGGTCATTCTTTCCTATGCACCTTGCTTTTTAACTTTCACAAAAACATTGGAGGGTATTCACATTTGAACATTTCACATGCAAGAGACTAATTCTATTAGTACCAAACAAGCCAAGAGTTTCCATATTTTTCCTCAAAGGAGCACCTACACCTAAACTACAAGACTAATTAAAGAAGCTTAGAAAGAAAATAAAATAATAAAAGTGACTAATCCACAACATGCCAACTAAAAAAAATCTTCAAAAATTTGAGCAAGTTCCATTTGCAACAACGTCTATTCACAACCACACCAACAGTCACAAAATAAGCCCGGCAAGGGCACACAATATCCATACATAAGACAAAAGACCGGCAAGGGCACAAATCAAGCATAACCAAAATATAATGTGCTACCACATGCCACCCCCAACTACAAACATTGCAGTGTCCTTACTGCACATAATAAAAAAAAACATAAAATAGTTTGAGGGCAAATAATTTTTTTTTTCTGTCAGCACCTGCGACTCGCAGGCATGACCTGCGGTTCACAGGTGATGTCACCTGAATTTGTTTTTACTGTCAGCACCTGCGAATCGCAGGTGATATCACCTGAAAACTTTTTACAACAGCAACTACTGGTTTGGGGCTGCTCTGAAAACCCGACCTGCTCAAAACAACTCCAAAAATTCTAAAACTTTGTGGATTAGTAAAAAATAATCTACTAAGCTATTCTAAAAAAGAAAATTTCAAAAATGATTTAAAATTTTGAAAACGATGGGTTGCCTCCCACCAAGTGCTTAATTTAACGTCGCGACACGACGATTGCCAACTTTACCGCTTTTCTCGCCATTTGGAGCTTATGAATTGGGCACCCAACTTGGACTCAAGTTTGTGACCACGAGCCAAACATTAATTTCTTCATTTTGCACTTCTTGGCTTTCAAATGAGGAATGCCATTTTGCCTTCTTACTCTTTCGAATTGCAAGATGTAAGGCACTTGTCTTTCTTTTTCACCATCCAACATGGATGTATGTGGCTCAATTCCCATATCACCATACAAATCCAATGTTGAAAAATGCTTGGAGTGAGACTTCAACCTCCCAATTTGCAAATTTTTCCGGATTTTGAAATTCTCATTTTTCCCCAAACTAGAGTCAACTTCCACCATTTTTCTCAAGACAACGGTTGACTCTAATTTCTTTTGTTCTTTGGCATCTCTAATGAAAATGGATTCGGTTGGAGGATGTTCAATTCTTGATTCCTCCTTTTCATGATTGGCCTCCAACATGGGCATTCTCTCCTCATATTGAGCATTTGAGAATTCTTCTTGATTTTGTTCAAATGCCCATGGAAGATTTTTGTGTTCATTCATCAAGCCATTTTGGAGACTAGTTTCCAAGTACTCCTCCAAGGCTTTTTGCTTTTCATTTCCTCCTTCAAGTAGGCATTCCATCATGAGCTTGAACTCTTCATTTTGTCCATTCTCAACTTCTTCCACTTCCATTTCCATATCATTGTCACAACAAAAAGTAGAATCATCATAGTGGGGGTTCGGGAAAAGGAAAGGACACATAAGCACAATTAGCCCAATGACCATTTTAACCACCACATCTATCACATATGTTCCACTCATGGGTTCGAGATTGTGCGCACAATCCTCCCCTAGGAGACTTTAAACAATTTTGTCAAGAGTGGGGTTCTCCACAATAAGGACAAGGGTCATCAAAGTATGAACAACTTCCATCCGACCCATTTTCATGGAATGATGCCATTTTTTTTTATATAAAAAAATAAAATCAAGCAAAGAAAACAACTACACAAATATTCACAAGTTTGGACAAAAGCAAGTAAGCTTAATCCCAAAACTAACCAAAATATGCCAAATTATTCCCCGGCAGCGGCGCCAAAATTGATAACGTCCAAATCCACTCCTCAAACAGAAAGTGTACACGGTCGTCGCAATATAATTTACCCAACTATGAGTCGGGGTCGATCCCACAGGGAACAATATACTAGGCGATTTAAACAAGTAAGGAATTATCACCAACTAAGCTACTACGACAAACACTTTTTCAATTTTTGGTTTTTGATTTTGAAACTACCAAAGATAAAACTAACCTAGAAAGCGAGTAAAATGATCAATGACCACAAGCATGGATACAAGGAACTCTCAAGTAACGATCCCATGAATATTATGATTTTACAACTAAGAACAGGTTTATGTTGATAGATAATGATTTCTAAAATCTCATTGAAAGTCTTCCAACCAAATCAATGAATTTCACTCTAAGCTTTTCCAAGCCTTAGAGTGTGATATTAGGCACAATCAATTTAACCTCAAGTAACTATCCTCTTCCGAGCTAAAGTTATTAGATGGGTTTAATGACCCAAATTCTTGTTAATTAATCTTTCCCAACCTATATTTTCTCTTCCGAGCTCAATCAAAGTAAATGGGCGAGTCTTAGGGTTAGTTAATCCATTAAGAAACATTAAAGAACAAGATTAATTAAAACAATAAAGACCCACTTCAATAGCAATAAAAATCATTCAATACATAAGCATAACAAGAGGTTTCATCCAACTTTGCAAATGAATATTTTCATAAACAAGATTAAAGTTATGGAATAAAATTCTACACACTTAGATATACAATACAAAGCAAGGAATTGAAGAAATGAGTAAAGGGTTAAGAAATTTCTTATCAAAACTTCAAATCTTCAATCCCCAAGTGTGGTGTAGGAACCCTAGTCTCCAAGCTTGAAAATATGGCCAAAGATAATGTTTTACAAACCCTAAAAGAGTATTTATAACATTCCAAAAAGGGAACAAATTGTGGACAAAAATGCCCTGTGTGCAGCACATGCTGCAGCAAGTGCTACTCGCAGATGTTGCATGCACAACATGCTGCAGCAAGTGCTACTCGCAGATGCTGCATGCATAATATGCCGTAGCAAGTGCTGCTAGCATGTGCTGCCAGAAAGTGCTGATTGTTCTATTTTTGCTCTATTTTGCTCTGTTATGCTCTCCGGGTATCTTATCCTACAAAACGACATAAATACACAAAAAGTAACAACAAAAGTGCTTGAAGAGTCACAAAAGCTTAAGGAATTAGCATCGAATATCCCGTAATTTCGCGGCACATCACACACCCACACCCACACCCATGTCTGGTAGACATGGGTGCGGCACCGAAAGTGACGAGTCCGAGTAACATAGACCGCCACTAAGCTTGATCAGTGCTTGACAAAAATACTTTTTATCTTTTATGTAATTTGTTCACCCAAGCCATCTGATTGCACTAATTACAAAAAAACACAACAGGACACAGTGAAAAGAGTTAGTAATGTTTTGAAATTAGTATTTCCGTGATTGATTAATTAAAGTCCTTCGCCGTGAAGAAGATATTGAAAAATATAAAAATCTTGCATTTTAGTTTTAAGTTATATCTGTGCAATAATAAACATCTATTAGAATAACTTTCTAATCATTCCACCAACAATGTGCACAGTGTTGACATCCAATTTTGTCCCGCCTCTCCTCCGAAATACTTATTTATGCTTCTAACATTTTGGATAATTAAATATATATATATATATATATATATATATATATATATATATATATATATATATATATATATATATATATATATATATATATTATGTTTTACTATAATTATTAGCCTTTTATCAATGCCGGCGTTTCACAATTCTATTACAATACTGATTATTATTATTATTATTATTATTATTATTATTATTATTATTATTATTATCATTACTATTATTATTATTATTATTAATATTATTATACCTCACATTTTATCATTTCAACACATTTTACCGGCTTACGCACTCACATCGCATTTATCTTTGCATAATTAAATAATAGTGTTTATTTACTGTGAATTTTCGAAATATTATTGCACGGCTATTACAACACCATTTTTATCTGAGCACTAATAATTGCATATTTTATACTAAGTAATATTTTAACACAAGTTATTTAAATAGGTCTTTTATTTAAATGTAGTAGCTCAATCAACTCATACTATTTTCGGACCAATTCACAAAAACAGCCCATCATTTTAATTTATCAGCCCAATTTAATTCACCCCAGCCCAAATAATTAACCAACATTTTCGGACCAGCCCATTACCCATTAAACCCGGTCCATCCCACACCACCAACCCGACCCGACGGCCCAATTCGTTCAAAACAAAAAGGAAACCCTTAGGGTTTCCTTCCATTTTCCAGCCGCCGCTCTTGTCTCTCTCTCTCTCTTCTCCTTTTCCCCCATCTCTCTCCTTCTTCACCCGATCCCTTCTCTCTCTATCTCCCTCACCCACGCCTCCACCACGCCTTGTGCCCCCACGTTTTTGCCACCGCCACGCCTTCTTGTTCCCCACTTCGACCGTGTCCCCGTTCCTCTCTCTCCTCCTTTCGAACGAAAACCCTAGCTCAAACCCAAGATCGGCGCTATAAATAATGGTTTCCAAGTCAGTTTAGTGAGTTTTTTTTTTTTTTTTTTTTTCGATTCATGAAATTCCCCGTAGAACCTGGGGATTTTTTGGTTCAAGAAACCTCCCTCTAAGAATCAAAGTCGTTTAGCCGCCGGAAATTCCCTGCGAAATTAAAGATCTTGAAGCCCCCCAAATTCTCCAAATATAGATATATATCAAGTTTCAGTAGTGATAAGAAATTCTAAACGTCGAATCAAGAACATTAAATCATTTTTTTTTACTTGTCTCTGTGTCGCTTTTAATCTGAGCGTCACAAACTCGGTTTTGGTAGTTTTCGAGGTAGACCGAAAGATCCCCGTACCCCTTTCGCTGCACCCGAAGAAGGTAATTTCCTTCCTTCAATTATTTTTGGTATTGTTTTTTGAGCGTTGAAACTGTGTATGTGATTTGTTTGGCTTAGTTGTATTCCAGTTCTGTCTGTAGTTATCCTTGGAGTATTAAGCGTGCTTAATTCTGTTTAGTTTGGTTTTGCGACTATTTCAGATTTATGTGCAAGTTTAAATTAACTTGGTGCTTTAGTTTCATTTTGTTTGCCTGTATGTCCTAGGATTAATCATGTGCTAGCATTGATTTAGGTAATCTGTCAGTCATGTTTTGTGTGTATTAGTTTTCTTTTGGAATTAGTTAGTCAGAACAACTTATCTAGGATATGTTCTGATTCAGTAGTGTGTAGTTTGGGTCTACAGTTACTTTGTTATGCTATAAAAGGCTAATTTTATCTAGTTGTATGCTAGGTTAGCCCACAGCCTGTTTAATCAGACTGTCATATGCTTAGTCTCTCTGCCAAATGACTTCAACCCATTATTATTCTATATGCTTGGTTCTGAATCCTGTCATTGAATTTATAGTCTCATGTATTCAAGTATTAGGGCCTGGACTCGGATTAGGTGTTTTAATTGCTTAAGTCTGTGTTAGATTAGTGTAATCCTCGGAGATTCATTGATACTTGTTTATGCTCAGTATTAGTTGGTTTCAGTCACCTATGATTTGTTGAAAGATGAAATCAGTATGATTAAACATGCTATTAGTATAGTCCGTAGATCTTGTTTGATGTGGAAGTAGCCTGGGATGCTGTGTTGGTTCTGTTAACTGAATCAAGATTCTATATTGAGTTTTTGACTCATAATTTATGAAAAACATGGTTAGTTTAAACTTCAATAATGTAGGGGACTTTGCCTAGTCCAGTCCAGTTTGCACATGTCATTCTAAATTGGTCCTTGTGTCCAAATTCATATGCGGAATCACCAGCAATCTAGTGGTATATCTGATTAAGACCTCCTGCTTAATATTTGAGACTCTGGTTGTTTTTATTCTCATCACGTATACCTTCCCTTTCTTCTCTAATATTGTCCTTTGTGTCTAAATAGCTAATTCATGCCCCTGTTAAATGTGAGTCCAGTGTGCAAATTTGTTTGTTTGCTGTTGTGTGCTGTCTCTTTCGAGTGTTTGTTGTAGTGTTTAAAGATCTCGGAATAGGTTCCTCTAAAATGGGTAAAAGCATTTGAACACAGTTCTGCCTCTATGTGTGTTCAATTTGTAACACTGGTTGGAACCTGTTGGGATTATGTAGGCTGCTGTTTTGATATTTGAAAAATGTAAAAAGCCCATCTTGCACTCTAATGTGTCACCTGTTTTGACCAGTATTCTCTTGGGATGTATGTTTCTTGAACATACTTTCTTCTTCTTTTGTTCCCTAATGACCAGTTAGACTTTCTTTCCCTCCTTACAGTTCTGTCCATGAAATATGGTAATGAAGTCAGTTTAAGCTCATAAACATAGGCTAGCTTATCGACTTAACGTATGCATTAATTACTTGGTTTAACGAGTTTATATCAAAGGTATATGTTAAAGTTATCTAATATGACCCATCTGAGCACTCAGCTATGATCAATTAATATTGACATTGAGAATTCTGTGTATATACTCATGCCTAAACCTTTAAGTGCTCAAGTCTGCAGTGCTCCTTTATGAGCTTTGGTTATCGTCACATGCATACTGATGACAATCGATTTGAAACACCAGTTGAAAATTGACCTGAAATTTGATATATATTCCTGATAAGTTGTTATTCATTTAATTATCAGTCTCCAATCCTTGACGCGTGTTGGTTA
This sequence comes from Lycium barbarum, assembly GCF_019175385.1. Classification (NCBI taxonomy): domain Eukaryota; kingdom Viridiplantae; phylum Streptophyta; class Magnoliopsida; order Solanales; family Solanaceae; genus Lycium; species Lycium barbarum. Next base: position 90,694,061 of record NC_083347.1, read on the forward strand.
ATTTGCATATGCTCTGAATATACTCAAATATACATGGAATATACATAGTCCCCTGGACTGTTTTAAATCTACATTGTACATGTTCAGCCGTAGTCATTTGATTTAGTACTAATCCTTTTCCTTTCATTTTGTGCATGACCACCGCATACGAGTCCGAGGGACTCGCTCTTCTTCCGCGTTCGGAGTTGGGCTAAAAGCCCAACATAACCTCATTCACGTCCAGCCAGTGTGCAGCAAAATAAAAGAAACGAAATTCTGGGCTAAGGCCCAACAACAACAAACAGATTGAAGCAGCTCTTTTAAAATGGGCTGAGCCCATTTAAATTAGCTACTTCTCTATTTTGTGCATTTAATTTGTATTATGCAATTAACTCTTTGTTTGTTTTTGTTTTCTTTGTTTAGATAAATCCTAATGAATTAGTAGGCTTAGTTTTAGTCATGGGTAGTTAATTTAAGGGAAACTAACAATTAATTCCATAAATTCCATTTTCTTCTTTTTATATTAAAATTATTTATAGTATCCATAATATTTACTTCTAGAATAGTTGATAGTATAGAATTCATATTTTTCGAATTAAAGGAATCATATTTTCTATTATCTTAATTTCAAAACATCATTAATATACAAACATAAATTCAAACATATTATAAATAACTCTTCAAGTTTGAATCAATCACGTCTATTTTTAGCCGAGTATAATTAAATAAATCAGTAAAAGAGAAAGAAATTCATCATCTTTGCATTCTATTTTTAAAACAAGTCTAGATTTCTTACACTATTATACTGATATAATGTCATATTGGCTAGGTTTTCTCTTAAAAGCTTCTACTTCTATACAAATCATTATATTTTACCAGTCTCACTTTTATAATAAAATTATTATTTTAAGCTTAACAAACATTTATAAGTTTTATTTTTAAGTGGTCTACTATGCATTTCTTCGAGTCAGTTTAAATAGCATCATTATGTTTTCCTTTAAAACCTCAATAATATTTATAACCTATTTTTCTTAAGAATTAAGCATTATATTTAATCTTAATTAATTAACCTAAGTTGGCCGGATAACCGTAAGTTAACGGATTCTAAAGGATGCCTAACCCCTTCCCTTTAGGATAATATAGAGCCCTTACCTAGAATCATACTGGTTAAGCAGACTATTAATTGAGGTTTTGTTTTAACTTTGCCTTAGTTAACCTCTAGGTGTCCTAATTCACCGTTAAATTAATTAGGTGGCCACTCCTTAAAACAGAACAAATAGGAATCACCAATATGTTGTACTCCTAATTTAATCCGAGTTAAAATGGGGTATGACAGCTTGGCGACTCCGCTGGGGACTTAGGTTCTTAACCATAACAACTTAGGTTAATAAATAATTTGTTAGACGTTTTGTTTGTTTTGCTTGTATTGTTGCTTTATATGCTTTTAAGTATTTTTGTTATTGTTTCATTCCTTATGTGCATTTTTATGTAATATGTATATCACTGCTTTCCTTAAACTGGCATTCCGTTCATATTTCCTCCATTTCTGGAAAATTCACACTATCACACGTACACGCGAGGTGTGTTTTGCGCACCCGCAAATTTTTTCAAAAATCCAAAATTTTAGGAGAGTAGGCGTATGCGCGGGGTGTCCGAATAACGGTGACCGCGTAGCCTTCTCACTCGAGTAGTCCGCTCGGGAACCTTGTGTCTAGTAAACCCACTCTTAGTCTACCTAGGGTAGAGCGAAAATCAAAACCTTGTAAGGACATGCATCATTTTAAACCTAGGAGGCTTAATACCCTTGGTGTATTAAGTTCATTAGTCAACCTTACCAAATGTCCAAATGAGTCTATGACTCTAAGTGACACTATTCACTATTTATGTGCATTATTTGAAGGAAAAATATGTGGAATATGTGGACCTAGTACTCTATAGATAAATATTTCAAGGAAGCTGACCTTTTGTTGCAGCTTGTCGTGGAGCATCCAAAATTAATGTCGGAGGTTGAAGACAACCAAAAGAAATTAGTGGAGTTGAAGTATTAGATATCTTAGATTAACTTTGAGATGTATTATTGATTGGCATGTAATAATTTTATTATTCTTGTAAATTAGTTTTAGGAAGAGTTATGGAATGATACATAAAAGACATGTTTGTCCTTCAAATGTTCGTTAGGCCTACCTCGGGCATAAAGAGGTCCCTTGCATTATAGAACGCGATGTATTATGTGCAATAGTGTGTTTATGTGCAATAATATGCCATTATCGTATACTGACTCGTTTTCTTTTTCTTTCTTTTTTTATCTTTTATTTTAAATTCATTTTCAAAACAAAAAGGTTGACTTGTGTTAAAGGAGAATTGGCGGAGCATCCATATTTCACACGGTCTAGAGCCAAGAAATCAGACTCGGACTCATCACTAATCACCTGGTTAACTAAAAGGACTCGTTCTAAAATGGAGCAAAATTTGATCAATGCAACCACTTCATCTGAGCCATCTCTTAGTTTACCGATCACGAGTGATCCTACATCCTCTAATGAACCAGAAACACATTTGGAGATCATTGCTCATCTGGAGCGACGAGTTGCTGAATTAAGTCACATGGTACTTCAAAACCGGTCATTTTCTCAAACGCCACCACATATGACTCCATCTCATGGGGTTCGTCAGACTTTTCCTATGCCACCTCCATTCCCAAACTTGGATGAACTTAACCAAGCAAACTATTTTACCACTTCTCAACCAGTTCGTTCTGAACCCCTCCCCCATCTAGTTACTCAAAATGCTCCTCTTTTGTTCACAACCGCCTCTTCAAAAGATCAGTTCATACCGCCGACACATGATGTTACCAATGCGCATCAGGTTCCGCCGGTATATACTTATACCACAGCTCCACCCATGACACAAACCCAAGGACAATGTTGCACAGATGCTGCTCATTATGTTGAAGTCGAAAATGAGGCAAGGGCAATTAATGATGAAATGATAAATAGAAAGCTCAAAAGTTTGGAGGATGCTATGAGAAGTTTGTGTGGACTCGGTAGTAACCAAAGCGTGAGATATGAAGAGTTATGTGCATTTCCTGAGGTAGAATTGCCACCGGGTTACAAAATTCCAAAATTTGAGAAGTTTGATGGGTCGGGAAACCCTTTCTTCCATTTGAAGGTCTATTGTGAAAAGTTGATTGGTGTGGGGAAGAATGAAGGGATAAGAGTCAAACTATTCAATCAGAGTTTGAGTGGAAAAGCCTTGGAGTGGTATTCTAAGCAAGATACAACCAAATGGTGTACTAGGGATGACTTGGCAAATGCTTTTGTGGATCATTATAAGTTTCATGTTGAGATCGCTCCTGACAGAATCTCGATTACAAAATTAAAGAAGAAGTCAATCGAATCATTCCGAGAATATGCTATACGGTGGAGGGAAGAAGCATCTAGAGTACACCCACCCATGGAGGAAATAGAAATGGTTACTTTCTTCATTTAGGCACTAGAACCAGAGTACTATGAGCGTTTGGTGACAATGGGCGGAAAAACTTTTGCAGAAGTAATCAAAGCTGGGGACATGATCGAATATGGCATTAACACAGGGAGAATAACAAGTCTAGCAGCATTGCAGTCTACTAGTAAGGCCATACAAACTGGTGCTTTTGGAAATGGAAAGAGAAAAGAAAAGGACGCGGCAGCAGTAATGGCTCTGGGAAGCACCTCATACCACCATCAACAACCTCCGCGATACAATTCTAACGCTCTCCACTCACCATATTTCTAATATTCGTCACATCCATACAACCAAACTTTGTCATCTTACCAGCCTCAATCACCACAAATTTCCTACCCCGTCTACAACACCCAGCCTACATACCGAGCTCCACGACCACCAACATACCCAGCTCCACCATCACAATCTCATCATCCAAACAATGCATCCGCATCTCGCCCAAATAAACCGTTTCGCAATTTTACACCATTGGGAGAGCCATTGAGCGTTGTTTTTGAAAGACTGCAAGCTTCAGGCTTATTATATCCTGTGGAAGGTAGAATTCCAGATCCACTACCTAGAAGTTTTGATTCTACTAAAACATGTGCATATCATTCGGGGGTAAAAGGTCATTCCACTGATCGTTGTTACGCATTGAAACATAAGGTTGAAGATCTTATTGAAGCAAAACAGATCATGATCAAACAATCGGCACCAAATGTGGTTAACAATCCACTCTCGACCCATGATGGGGCCACGATAAATATGATTGGAATAGATGAAAATGATGACGATCCAGCCGAATTCATAGTGCCTGTGGATAGCGTGGAAGATCATGGTCTTGTAGCCGTTGCTTCTCCGGCTATAGTGATAAGAGGTTTTGTGCCTGTTGAGATATTAGGAGCTTCATCAACGCCTGTGGAGGTAGTCCGAGCGCCAAATCAGTTACCTGTACTAGATACCAAAGCCGTACCGTGGAATTATCAACAAGCTGTGATGGAGTGTCGAGGAAAGGAAACGATTACTGACAAGACTAAGACGTCAGGAATGACAAGGTCCGGAAGGTGTTATACCCCTGAAGAGCTAGCTAGATTGAGGCAAACTAAAGAAAACAATGTGCCTCCCAAAAGGGTCGTGACAGAAGCCGAGGCAGAAGAATTTTTGAGGAAGATTAAGGCCAGTGAGTACTCAGTTGTGGATCAGTTGAAAAAGACCAATGCCCAGATTCCTATTCTCTCTTTGCTTTTGAGTTCGGATGTACACAGAAATGCACTCTTGAAAACTTTGAGTGAAGCATATGTTCCAAGAGAAACAACTAGTGAGACGTTAGCTGGATTAGTTGGGCGCGTGCTAGACAGTCATCGAATCAGCTTCGATAATGAAGAAATTCCACCGGAGGGATGTAGTCACAACAAAGCACTTCATATAACTGTCAAGTGTCGTAACATGTTTGTGTCTAAAGTGTTGATTGATGGAGGCTCTGGACTTAACATTTGTCCACTAACAAGTCTGAAGAAGATCGGATATAATATTAGCGAGCTTAAGACCAGTGATATGAATATTCGAGCATTTGACGGGGCTCAAAGACGTCCTATTGGAGAAATAGAGTTGAATGTGCTGATTGGACCTGTTGAGTTCATTATGGATTTTCAAATACTTGATATCTCCACGACATACAACATGTTGTTTGGAAGACCGTGGATCCATATGGCTGGAGCTGTGCCATCTACTTTGCACCACACTGTCCAATTTGAGTGGGATCAACAACAAATATGCATACATGGAGAAGGTGACACATCTATCTATCGAGAGCAATCCATTCCATTCATCGAGGCAACAGGAGGGTTCGATGGAACAACTTACCATGCTTGGGAGGTTGTGAATGTTACTAAAGTGGGTGAAGTGTTTCAAACTCAAGAATCAAAAAGGTCATGCGCCGCAATTATGGTTGCAAAGGAAATGTTGAAAAATGGGTATCAACCTGGATTTGGGTTAGGGAAGACGTTAAATGGGCGGGTTGAGCCTGTAGTTCTCCCTGCGCAACAGTTTACATTTGGTTTGGGATATGAACCAACTGAGGGGGAAGTGAAGAAAGCACGAAAGAATAAAGGGAAGGAGATTTTCTTGCCGAAATCCATTCCCACCATTGATCAAACTTTCTCAAAACCCGCCATCTCCAAAACTTCAGATCTGACTATTGAAGTTGCCTATGATGATATTGTGGAAGGCATCAAGAACTTGTTCGTGGAAGATGAAGATGATCATGCTGTGGTAATCAAAGACTTTGCTGAAATATTGACCTTATAAGCTGCCGAGCCAGGACCTGAGTTGCAGAATTGGACTTTTATCTCAGCCCCGGTTCGCCGGGAGTTTCAGTAATTTAAGTTTAAATTTTCTTTTGTAATAGGCCGGAGGCATCAGCTAGAACATTTAGTTTCTTTTTGTCATGTTGCCTCTATGTTTTGTTACGGCCTTTCTAAATTAGGACTTTGTCATTTGTTTTGTAATGAACTACGTCTGGCCTGACTTCCTTTTGGATACATAGGCAGCCCATATCGGGTTCGGCCACTTTTTTTTCAAAATCTTTCAGTGTCTTTGTTTTGTGGGTGGAACTACGTGTGGCCTGATTTCCTTTTGGATACGTAGGCAACCCACATCGGGTTCGGCCCTCCCTTTTATTAAAACAAACACTCAAAATTTCTTATTTTGCCCACGAACTACGTCTGGCCTGATTCCTTTGGGATACGTAGGCAACCCGAGGCGGGTTCGGCCCTTCTATTTTTAATTTTTCAATATCTTCGGTTTGTCCAAACCATTTTGGTTCCTATACGATATATACGGATTTTTATATAAGATTTTGCTCTCCCATTTTTTAAATTCATATGTCCTAATATTTTGAAACTGGGACAAATTTTTGAAATCGGTCAAATCGCTTCCATAAACTTTCATTATAAGTTCTCACTTTCCAATTGTTTAGAACCAAGCGCCTCCAGGACTGGAAACTGGGACAATTTTTAGAAGTATCACAAAAGTAGTCTTAAATGTTCAACAATTTTAAATAAAGTCCGTTCATATCTTTCTAGAAATGTTGATAAATTCGAATTCGAGTCTTCACAATCATTTTATCTATTAAATCCATTAAGTATCTCCCTTCGAAGTTATCCAAATCTCGTTGTTCTTGTTTTTCAAAACACACTTTTTATAACTGAAACTCCCCGGCAAGGAGAAATATGTGGTGAAGCATCGAAGAACGTGGACGCGACCGAAGCAAGAATCAATTCAAGGGCCAAGTTTCCCGACATGCACAAGTCAATCAATTTTCTTTTAAACTCACAATTTTTCTTTGATGAGACAGGTTCAATTAACATGAATATGATGCCTATTTGACTCTTCTTGAAATTTTAATTATGGACATATTCAGAAAGTTAGCATTCTTCAAAATGCAAATATTCTTCAATGTGGATTCAAAGGTAGCTTGCGCTAAACGGTGGACGTTGTTCCGCTCATCATGAAATTTTGATCGCAACAGTGGACACAAATTTATCTTCTCAACCAAAGGCTGTGAGCATAATTCTTTCAAACCCAGCTATTTACATATTCTTATCACTAACAGTTGTTTTAGCTCGTGGCATTTCTCGATGGATCAAGTACACCTAATCGTGGATTTAAATTTCTCCAAAGTGGATACTGACATTGGTCACCTGTTATTGGTTAGAATTCCTCAATTTTGTCATCACTTTGTACATATTTATTTATTTCAAGTCGCTAACAAGTTATTTTAGAATGTGGTATTTTAATAAGATAACAAGATCGAAATCTTGCGTCATATATTAAATTGTGGAGATAATTATAGATTTAACTTCCGTCACAACGGGACATGGATTAGGATGTGGATATAAACGTGGATACCTTTCTACAATACTATTTTTTTAAAGTGAACGTGGATTTACATTTACATTGTGGATGTGGACGTGGAAGTGGAAGTAGATTTATATTATAAAAAAAAAATTGTGGAAAAGGATGTGGATTCATATGAACATTGTGGACGTGGAAGTGGATTTGTTTTAAAGTTTGTGAAAGTGGAGGTGGATTTATTTTCTTGCACCGTGGAAAGTGGATGTGGATTTATTTTCGAAAGTGGATGTGTACCGTATAATACGGACGTGGAAGTGGATGTGTACCGTATAATACGGACGTGGAAGTGGATGTGGATTTATTTTTTATACCGTATAATACAGACGTGGATTTATTTTTGCACCGTATAATACGAACGTGGATTTATTTTTGCGCCGTATAATACGGACGTGGAAGTGGATGTGGATTTATTTTTTGTACCGTATAATACAGACGTGGAAGTGGATGTGGATTTACATTTTTTTGTACCGTGAAATGCGGACGTGGATTTATATTTTTGAACTGTGGAAGTGGACGTGGATTTATTTTTCTGCACTGTGGAAGTGGATGTGGATTTACATTTTTGTACCGTGGAAGTGGACGTGGATTTATATTTCAGTTCAGGCACCCACCTCATAATGCGGGTATTTTATATTTCAGTTCAGGCACCCACCTCATAATGCGGGTATTTTATATTTCAGTTCAGGCACCCACCTCATAATGCGGGTATTTTATATTTCAGTTCAGGCACCCACCTCATAATGCGGGTATTTTATATTTCAGTTTAGGCACCTCATAATGCGGGTATTTTAAATTTCGGTTCAGGCACCCACCTCATAATGCGGCTGTCACACCCCATTTTAACCGGATCGATTTAGGGAATATGACGTATTGGTGATTCCTGTTTATTTTGTTTTAAGGAGTCGCCACCTAATTAATTTACCGGTGAATTAGGACACCTAAATGTTAACTAAGGTAAAGTTAGAACTAAACCTCCATTAATAGTCTGCTTAACCAGTGTGATTCTAGGTAAGGGCTCTATATTATCCTAAAGGGAAGGGGTTAGGCATCCTTTAGAATCCGTTAACTTACGGTTATCCGACCAAACTTAGGTTAATTAGTTAGGGCTCAGTATAATGTTTGAATTTTAAAAAATGACTTACAAGTATTGCTTAGGTATTAAAGGAAAGTAATGTTGGTTAAGATTTATGAAAAAATAAAATAATTTGCACAAAAGAGGACTTTATACGCTACTTAAAAAATAAGACTTATAAATATTGCTTAGACTTTAAATGAAAGCAATAAATAATGCTATTTAAAATAATACTTGTAGAAAATATAATGGCTCGCATAAAAGAGGATTTTAAATGCTATTTAAAATAAAAGCTTAAATATTACTAAGACTTTATATGACAATATAATAAATGCTACTCAAGATAAGACTTGTATGAAATTATGATATTTTGCCCATAAATGATGGCTTTTGAGAAAGAGGATTTAGCGATTTTGAACTTTGAATAAATTATGTTATATGAATGTAGCAATATAGAAAAACCGAGACTTATAAACAGAATTCAAAATATGTCATATTAATTATACTTAACTAAAAATATGCATGATTGTTTCAACTTGAATGAGTTTCCTATAAAATATATCTGAATTTGTAGTGACATATTAATGACGTCTTGAAAACGATAAAATATGTATAGTCATGCCATTTTTTGCCAATCAATCATTCCGAATAAAATATAAATATTAAACGTTATAAATAATTTTAACGTAAAAAAGAAGATAATAAGATTTATAGAGTTGATGGTTAGTCTTCCTTAAACTAACTACCCGTCACTAAAACTAAACCTACTAATTCATTAAGATTTATCTAAACTAAGAAAACAAAACAAACAAAGAGTTAATTACATAATACAAATTAAATGCACAAAATAAACAGAGGAGAAGATAATTTAAATGGGCTCAGCCCATTTTTAAGAAGGGCTGCTGTAATCGGGCACGGACTCAGCCCATTTTGAAGGATGGCTGATCTGCTGTTGTTGGGCTGGACACGGAAAAGATTTCATTGGGCTTTTAGCCCAACACCGAATGTGGAAGAAGAACGAGTCCCTCGGACTCGTATATGATGGTCATGCATAAAAATGAAAGGAAAAGGATTAGTACACAATTGACCAATAAGGTTAACCACACACAATGTAAATAAAATGGATTAGTGGAGTATACTTGCAATATGCAAACGCCTATTAAATGTAAAGAGGTATACTGGCCATATTATTTGTTCACCAAAAACCACCACAGATCCCACATAACTATCGATATACACTAGACAAACAGATCACTTAAAGACAATTAGGAGTCTTTAGAGATAGGGATACTCCATGAATAGAGAAAGGGATTTAACGTCATTAACACACAATGGTATAACTAACTATATGGGATGATGCTCTCAATATACACTAGGTATACCATCATATTCATGTTAGTATAGGTGTACAGAATTGAATATATTTGGTATATATGAGTATGTACCCTCTATATACTATAGCCATTCAATCATATAAGAGAAGAAGTGGGAAAGAGCAATCATGCTAAGTCACATTGCATGCTTTAACCAATACAAGCAACCTCACAGTATCAAACTAACTGCCAGTTTTATAGCCTATGATAATACCCAATTCTATGTTTTAATTTAATTGCTTGCAGAAGCAAACCAAATAGAACAACAAAGTATTTCATATCATAAATATGGGGCAACAGTCACCAGCTTCCCTCATTGCCTTAACAGAATTGGAGCAATTGTGGGTGCATTAAAACATTCTAACCAGCCGATTACGCTAAACACAGAGCTCAGTTATAACTATATCGAAGCAGTAGCAGCTGACTTAGCACTACACTCTTATCAAATGAAAACATCTATTCCCTTTAAAACTAGTGGTTCTCTTAGGATGTTATCGACATCGTATCACAGCAACCAACAATTAATAACGACAGACACAATGATGGGCATAAAACAGCGGCAAAATTCAACTAATGACATGTTTGAGACATTATACAAAAGGGACTCCCAAGAAGGGGGACACAACATTCAGCCAATATCCACCTGATATACATACTAAATCCATATTCTATTTGGCACACGATAGATGTCTGGAAAACTGCAGGATGTACTAAGAAAGAGGGAAGGGTGAAAATATCTTAACCATATTTTGCTTAAGAGAGGAAACAACATTGGGAAAATCAGCCCATCATTTAGACACCCTAGATCAAAGCAACTTCAGGATTTATTCCAAGACTAACTAGGCTTCCATTTAGATAAAAAGCAGAGGCTGAACAGATTCTTTGGTACGCAGTATAACATCAATTCCTATCCAGGGAAATAACAAGCAGCACATTGAAATCCTTACTAGCTCGTTTGATCAAACAACATCTAAATCTGCTTACTTAATCAATTTTAACAAACAACCTGTAAATCATGATTAACTAGAACACGACCAATATATAATGCACACTTAACATAAACAGTCTGGATCAAAATGGCTTCGAAAGCATGTTTATATGAACAGACTAAACATGGTGTACCTCCTAATGAATGCAACAGCAAACTAATCACCACTATTAAATTAGTTCACATAACCACTAATTAAAATACTAGTCAAATTGATTTATATAATCTTTATTCCTTTTCAGACTAAAAATCAAGATCGAACACGAACATGAATCAACACAGACAAACTATTCTAACACATATACATATATTAGACTACATGCACAAATCACATGGAAACAGCAAAATGAACTAACACAGAACCATTAATCCTAAAGTAACATGAAATACACCAAAAACATAAGAGAAGAATCACCTGCTTCGGGTGCAGCGAAGTGGGTGCGAATCTTCGATCTACACTCGAACACTTCAAATTCGAGGTTGCGAAACTCAGATTCGCAACAAACACAGAACAGACGAAAAATCGTTTGAGTATTTCTGATTCGATATTTCTTGTGATATTGTGACAACTAAACAAACTATTTCGCAGGGATTTCTTGAACCGAAAAAAAAATCAGTTATTGGGGAACTTTCTGAATCAAAGATCCTGTTCTTTTGGGGGTTTCACCGATCAAGCTCAAAAAATCCCCCTTTTTCCGATCCCTCTCAACAACTATTTATAGGTCTTTTTTAGGGTTTTCTCTGAAGAAAGAGCGAGAGGAATGGGGATAAAACAAAGTGGGGGTCACAGAAATCGTGGGGAACAGGGTGTGGTGGAGACGACAGAGGTAACGTGAGGGTGTCAGAGGTATGGTGGAGGCGTGGGAGAGAGAATCAGTGGGGGGTTGTCAGAGATGAAGTGGATGATAACGTGGGAGCATGGAGGCGTCAGAGGTAGAAGAAAAATGTGAGGGGTGTGTGCGACGGAGGGAGAAACGGTGGGTGGCGATGAGAAGTGAGGAGATGGTGGTGTAGAGGTGGTGGCGACGGCGGAGACGAGGAAAAGAGAGAAGAAGGAACGAAGAGGGAGGTGGGGTGAGAAATGAGAGGAAACCCTAAGGGTTTCCCCTTTTTTGGACGAAATGGGTCGGACCCAGTCCATAAATGGACTGGGTCAATTTTTTAGACCGGATATTAAGAGAATAGGCTAATAAATTAAAACACGAATTATTCTAAAAATTGAGATAAGAGATATGGACTAGTCCAAAAAATATTAGGGGTTAATCGGACTTTGATTTGGGGTCCGGTAAGTCAAAATATGGACCGAGTGCAAAGAATAGTTTGGCTTCTAAATTTAAATAAAGGACCTGTTTAAATAACTTGTGTTAAATATTTCTCAATACAAAATATGCAATCTTCAATGCTCGGATAAAAGTGACGTTGTACTAGCCGTGCAATAATATTCCGACAATTCGCACTGAAATAAATACTATTGTTTAATTATGCAAAGATAAATGCTATGCGTGTGCGTAAACTGGTAAAATACTAAGATGATAAAAATTGTGAACTGTAATAATAATAATAATAATAATAATAATAATAATAATAATAATAATAATTAGTAACTGTAATATAATAATGAAACCCCGGCTTTGATAAAAGGCTAATAATCATAGTAAAATATAATATATATATTTTTTAATTTTTCACAAAATGTTAGGAGCATAAATAGGTATTTTGGAAGAGAGGCGGGACAAAATTGGGTGTCAACAACTTGTCCCTCTTTGCCCGGTAATGATGAAAAGAGTTGTCGGGCAAAGACGTTGACTCAGTAGCCTATTTTGTCTCGGCTAAAGGAAATTTGAAAGGGTCATGACCGATCTCCGGTCTCTGAGTTGTCTACATATCTCGGGCTATACGAGATTCAGGTCGAGTGTAGTTCTGCGACAATTACGACACTTGAACCCCAATTGGCGCGAAACTTGCAAAATATTGTCTCAGTGCTGAATTATGATAACACTGGGTATTGTGATAGAAACTTGAGAATTCTAAAAATTGAATTGCTGGAACGCAAGAGAATACTTGTAATTAGAGACAAGTGTTCGAGGTAGATCTTTGACCCGTGTCGGGAAGTCTGATTATCCTTCCCGACAAATTGCCCCAGTTCGCTGCCGAAGAGAAAGTTCCACGATTTGATGTGTGATGCCAACTTTGATATTGTCAAAAGCCATCAGCTAAAAACAGATGTTAGCAATAAAGAAATATATGTAAATAAGGCAGGGTTGGAGAAGTTACACTTGCAACCCCTGCTTCGAAAGTTGAATCCACATTCGGAGGTGATGCCCGAACTGAAATATAAGATACCCACATTCGGAGGTGGGTGCCTGAACTTGAAATATAAGATACCCGCATTCGGAGGTGGGCGCCTGAACTTGAAATATAAGATACCCGCATTCGGAGGTGGGCGCCTGAACTGAAATATAAGATACCCGCATTCGGAGGTGGGTGCCTGAACTTGAAATATAAGATACCCGCATTCGGAGGTGGGCGCCTGAACTTGAAATATAAGATACCCGCATTCGGAGGTGGGTGCCTGAACTTGAAATATAAGATACCCGCATTCGGAGGTGGGCGCCTGAACTGAAATGTAAGATACCCGTATTCGGAGGTGGGTGCCTGAACTTGAAATATAAGATACCCGCATTCGGAGGCGGGCGCCTGAACTGAAATGTAAGATACCCGCATTCGGAGGTGGGTGCCTGAACTGAACATTGAAATACCCGCATTCTAAGGTGGGTGCCTAAATTGAAAATTGACATACCCGCATTCTAAGGTGGGTGCCTAATTTGAACATTGAAATACCCGCATTCTAAGGTGGGTGCCTTAATTGAACATTGAAATACCCGCATTCTAAGGTGGGTGCCTGCATTGAAATTGACATACCCGCATTCTAAGGTGGGTGCCTAAATTAAATTTTGAAATACCCGCATTCTAAGGTGGGTGCCTAATTAAATTTTGAAATACCCGCATTCTAAGGTGGGTGCCTAAGTTGAAAATTGACATACCCGCATTCTAAGGTGGGTGCCTAATTTGAACATTGAAATACCCGCATTCTAAGGTGGGTGCCTGAATTGAACATTGAAATACCCGCATTCTAAGGTGGGTGCCTAAATTAAATTTTGAAATACCCGTATTCTAAGGTGGGTGCCTAAAATTGAAAATTGACATACCCGCATTCTAAGGTGGGTGCCTGGATTGAACATTGAAATACCCGCATTCTAAGGTGGGTGCCTAAATTAAATTTTGACATACCCGCATTCTAAGGTGGGTGCCTAAATCACGTCCACTTCCCACGGTGCAAAAAATGTAAATCCATATCCATTTCCAGAGTGCAGAAAAATAAATTTAAGTCCACTTTCACAGTTCAAAATATAAATCCACGTCCGCATTTCACGGTACAAAATGTAAATCCACGTCGACTTTCATGTCCGTATTATACGGTATAAAATAAATCTACATCTACTTTCACGTCCGTATTATACGGCGCAAAAAATAAATCCACTTTTACTTTCTAAAACATAAATCCGTATCCCCTCTCTACAATTATATGTATATTTTTTGTAATATAATCCTATTTCCACTTCCATGCTCGCATTCACAATGTAAATGTAAATCCACGTCCACTTTAGAGATAATATTGTAAAAAGATATCCACATCTTACTCCATGTCCCATTGTGACGGGGGTTAAATCTATAATTAACCCCACAATTTGATATACGATGCCATATTTCGATCTGGTTATCTTATTAAAATACCTCATTCTAAAAGAATTTGATAATGATTTGAACATGTATGAAGTGATGATGAAATTGAGGAATTCTAACCAATAACAGGTGATCAAGGTCAGTGTCCATGATTATATGTATTCGATCCATCGAGGAATGTCACGAGCTAAAACAACTGTTAGTGATAAGAATAAATAGCTGGGTCTGAAAGAATTATACTTACAGCCCTTGGTTGAGAAGATGAATTTGTGTCCACCGTTGCAATCGAAATTTCGTGATGAGTGGAACGACACCCGTCGTTCGGCATAAGCTACCTTTGCATCCACGCTGAAGAGTATTTGCATTTTGAAGAAAGTTAACTTTTTGATCACGCCCATAATTTAATACATGCACCGTGTTCATGTTAATTGGACCTGTCTCAACAAAGAAAAATTGTGAGTTTAAAAGAAAATTGGTTGACTTGTGCATGT
This sequence comes from Lycium barbarum, assembly GCF_019175385.1. Classification (NCBI taxonomy): domain Eukaryota; kingdom Viridiplantae; phylum Streptophyta; class Magnoliopsida; order Solanales; family Solanaceae; genus Lycium; species Lycium barbarum. The sequence continues at coordinate 90,709,106 of NC_083347.1, forward strand.
CGGGGAACTTGGCCCTTGAATTGACTTTTGTCTCGGTCGCGTCCACGTTCTTCGATGTCTCACCACATATCTTGCTTTGCCGGAGAGTTTCAGTTATAAAAAAAAATGTATTTTGAAAATAAAAGTAATGAGATTTGGATGACTTTGAAAGGAAATACTTAGTGGCTCTAATAGGTAAAATGATTAGGAAGACTATATTTTTGAATTTATCCGCATTTTAGAAATATATGGATGGACTTTTATTTAAAATTGTTAAACATTTAAGACCATTTTTATGCTACTTCTAAAACATTTGTCCCAGTTTCCAGTCCTGGAGGCGCTTGGTTCTGAACAATTGAAAAGTGAGAAAGTTGTAATGAAAATTTTGGAAGCGATTTGACCGATTTCAAAAATTTGTCCCAGTTTCAAGATACTAAGACATATGAATTTAAACAGTGGAAGACCAAAATCTTATATAAAAGTCCTTATGTATCTTATAGGAACTAAAATGGTTCGGACAAACCAAAAATATTGAAAATTTTAAAAACTAGAAGGGCCGAACCCGCCTCGGGTTGCCTACGTATCCCCAAAGGAATCAGGCCAGACGTAGTTCGTGATCAAAATAAGAACTTTTGAGTTTTTTTTTTTAATAAAAGGGAGGGCCGAACCCGATATGGGTTGCCTAAATTGAAATGAGCTGGTCGAGAAGAGGTAAAATAGCTTGCTTGGTTTGAGAATCTGGCATAGGCAAAATTTAACGAACCCCATGAGATGGAGTTATATGTGGCGGATTTTGAGAAAATGACCGATTTTGAGTCATGTGGCTTAATTCAGCAACTCGTCGCTCCAGACGAGCAATTATCTCCAAATGTGTTTCTGGTTTATTAGAGGATGTGGGATTACTGGTAAACTAAGAGATGGCTCAGATGAAGTGGTTGCATTGATCAAAATTTGCTCCATTTTTAGAACGAGTCTTTTGGTTAATCAGGTGATTAGCGATGAGCTAGAGTTTAATTTATTGGTTTCAGATTGTGTGAAATATGAATGTTCCGACAGTCCCCCTTTAGCACAAGTCAACCTTTTGGTTTTGAAAATGAGTTTAAAAAGAAAAAAGATAAAACAAGAAAAAGAAAAAGAAAATGAGTCAGTATACTGTAAGGACATATTATTGCATATAAACACATTATTGCACATAATATATCTCGTTTTATAATGCAAGGGACCCCTTTATGCCAGAGGTAGGCCTAACGAATATTTGAAGGACAAACATGTCTTTTATGTATCATTCCACAATTCTTTCTAAAACTGATTTACGAGAATAATAAAAATTTATTACATGCCAGTTTAATAATACAATTCAAAGTTAATCTAAGATATCTAACACTTCATCTCCACTAATTTCTTTTGGTTGTCTTCGACCTCCGGCATTAATTTGGATGTTCCACGACAACCTGCAACAAAGGTCAGTTTCCTTGAAATATTTATCTATAGAGTATTAGGTCCACATAATCCACATATTTGTCCTTCAAATAATGCACATAAATAGTGAATAGTGTCACTTAGAGTCATAGACTCATTTGGACATTTGGTAAGGTTGATTAATGAACTTAATACTCCAAGGGTATTAAGCCTCCTAGGTTTAAAATGATGCATGTCCTTACAAGGTTTTGGTTTTCGCTCTACCTAGGTAGACTAAGAATGGTTTTCCTATGACACAAGGCTCCCCCAAGCGGACAACTTGGAAGTGGAAAGTCCGTGGCCGTCGACTGCACCGCCGATCGACTAAATCCACAAGACCAATCCAACTAAAGGGGTAATTTAGTAGTGCACGGGAGCAAACTGCGAAGCCGCTTTAAGTGTGTGAATATGTGTGAGTTTTCCAGGAGTGGAAGAAATATGAGCGGAATGCCAATTTAAGGAAAGCAATAACATACATATTACATAGAAAATTTACATAAGGAATAAAATAAAAACAACCAAAAGCATATAAGGAGAAAGCAATAATAAAGGCAAAAAAAGAAAAACAAACAAAATATCCAACAAATTAACTATTAACCTAAGTTGTTATGGTTAAGAACCTAAAGTCCCCAGCAGAGTCGCCAAGCTGTCACACCCCATTTTAACCGGATCGATTTAGGGAGTATGACGTATTGGTGATTCCTGTTTATTTTGTTTTAAGGAGTCGCCACCTAATTAATTTACCGGTGAATTAGGACACCTAAATGTTAACTAAGGTAAAGTTAGAACTAAACCTCCATTAATAGTCTGCTTAACCAGTGTGATTCTAGGTAAGGGCTCTATATTATCCTAAAGGGAAGGGGTTAGGCATCCTTTAGAATCCATTAACTTACGGTTATCCGACCAAACTTAGGTTAATTAGTTAGGGCTCAGTATAATGTTTGAATTTTAAAAAATGACTTACAAGTATTGCTTAGGTATTAAAGGAAAGTAATGTTGGTTAAGATTTATGAAAAAATAAAATAATTTGCACAAAAGAGGACTTTATACGCTACTTAAAAAATAAGACTTATAAATATTGGTGGAGACGACAGAGGTAACGTGAGGGTGTCAGAGGTATGGTGGAGGCGTGGGAGAGAGAATCAGTGGGGGGTTGTCAGAGATGAAGTGGATGATAACGTGGGAGCATGGAGGCGTCAGAGGTAGAAGAAAAATGTGAGGGGTGTGTGCGACGGAGGGAGAAACGGTGGGTGGCGATGAGAAGTGAGGAGATGGTGGTGTAGAGGTGGTGGCGACGGCGGAGACGAGGAAAAGAGAGAAGAAGGAACGAAGAGGGAGGTGGGGTGAGAAATGAGAGGAAACCCTAAGGGTTTCCCCTTTTTTGGACGAAATGGGTCGGACCCAGTCCATAAATGGACTGGGTCAATTTTTTAGACCGGATATTAAGAGAATAGGCTAATAAATTAAAACACGAATTATTCTAAAAATTGAGATAAGAGATATGGACTAGTCCAAAAAATATTAGGGGTTAATCGGACTTTGATTTGGGGTCCGGTAAGTCAAAATATGGACCGAGTGCAAAGAATAGTTTGGCTTCTAAATTTAAATAAAGGACCTGTTTAAATAACTTGTGTTAAATATTTCTCAATACAAAATATGCAATCTTCAATGCTCGGATAAAAGTGACGTTGTACTAGCCGTGCAATAATATTCCGACAATTCGCACTGAAATAAATACTATTGTTTAATTATGCAAAGATAAATGCTATGCGTGTGCGTAAACTGGTAAAATACTAAGATGATAAAAATTGTGAACTGTAATAATAATAATAATAATAATAATAATAATAATAATAATAATTAGTAACTGTAATATAATAATGAAACCCCGGCTTTGATAAAAGGCTAATAATCATAGTAAAATATAATATATATATATTTTTTAATTTTTCACAAAATGTTAGGAGCATAAATAGGTATTTTGGAAGAGAGGCGGGACAAAATTGGGTGTCAACAGCGGGTATTTTAAATTTCAGTTCAGGCACCCACCTCATAATGCGGGTATTTTAAATTTCCGTTCAGGCACCCGCCTCATAATGCGGTGGAAGTGGACGTGGATTTACATTTTGTACCGTGGAAGTGGATGTGGATTTATATTTTTGTACTGTGGAAGTGGACGTGGATTTATATTTTGTACCACGAAAGTGGACGTGGATTTATATTTTGCACCACGAAAGTGGACGTGGATTTACATTTTTGTACAGTGGAAGTGGACGTGGATTTATATTTTGTACAGTGGAAGTGGACGTGGATTTATGTTTTGCACCATGAAAGTGGACGTGGATTTACATTTTGTACAGTGGAAGTGGATGTGGATTTACATTTTTTGTATAGTGGAAGTGGATGTGGATTTATATTAGAAGTGGATGTAGATTTATATTTTATGCCATGGAAGTGGACATGGATTTATATTTTTTCGTGGAAGCGGATGTGGATTTATCTATTCTACACCGTAGAAGTGGATGTGGATTTACATTTTGTACAGCGGAAGCGGATGTGGATTTATATTTATATTTCCTTAAAATAAACGTGGATGTGGACTTAGCTCTCGTTAAAGTGGATATCAATGTCAACTTAATTGGAAGCCATAAATCTAATTCATCTCCAAAATATATTGTGGATTCAACTTCCGAAACAGGGGTTACAAGTGTAAACTTCTCCAACCCTGTCTTATTTACACATATATTTCTTTATTGCTAACAATTGTTTATAGCTTGTGGCTTTTGACAATATTAAAGTTGGCATCACACATCAATTCGTGGAACTATTTCTTCGGCAGCGAACTGGGGCAATTTGTCGGGAAGGATAGTCAGACTTCCCGACACGGGTCAAGGATCTACCTCGAACACTCGTATCTAATCACAAGTATTCTACCTGCATTCCAGCAATTCAATTTTCAGAATTCTCAAGTTCTGTTATCATACCCAGTGTCATCATAATTCGACACTGGGACAATATTTTGCAAAGATTCGCGCCAATCGGAATTCGTAAGGTGTCGTAGTTGTCCCAGAACTACAATCGACCTGATTCTCATGCAGCCCGAGATATGTAGGCAACTCAGAGACCAGAGTTCGGTCATAATCCTCTCAGGTTTCCTTTAGCCGGGACAAAATAGGCTACTGAGTCAACGTCTTTGCCCGACAACTCTTTTCATCATTACGGGCAAAGAGGGACAAGTTGTTGACACCCAATTTTGTCCCGCCTCTCCTCCGAAATACCTATTTATGCTTCTAACATTTTGGAAAATTAAAAAAAAAAAAAAAATATATATATATATATATATATATATATATATATATATATATATATATATATATATATTATGTTTTACTATAATTATTAGCCTTTTATCAATGCCGGCGTTTCACTATTCTATTACAATACTGATTATTATTATTATTATTATTATTATTATTATTATTATCATTACTATTATTATTATTATTATTAATAATATTATTATAACTCACATTTTATCATTTCAACACATTTTACCGGCTTGCGCACTCACATCGCATTTATCTTTGCATAATTAAATAATAGTGTTTATTTACTGTGGATTTTCGAAATATTATTGCACGGCTATTACAACACCATTTTTATCTGAGCACTAATAATTGCATATTTTATACTAAGTAATATTTTAACACAAGTTATTTAAATAGGTCTTTTATTTAAATGTAGTAGCTCAATCAACTCATACTATTTTCGGACCAATTCACAAAAACAGCCCATCATTTTAATTTATCAGCCCAATTTAATTCACCCCAGCCCAAATAATTAACCAATATTTTCGGACCAGCCCATTACCCATTAAACCCGGTCCAGCCCACACCACCAACCCGACCCGACGGCCCAATTCGTTCAAAACAAAAAGGAAACCCTTAGGGTTTCCTTCCATTTTCCAGCCGCCGCTCTTGTCTCTCTCTCTCTCTTCTCCTTTTCCCCCATCTCTCTCCTTCTTCACCCGATCCCTTCTCTCTCTATCTCCCTCACCGGCGCCTCCACCACGCCTTGTCCCCCCACGTTTCTGCCACCCTCACGCCTTCCTGTTCCCCACTTCGACCGTGTCCTCGTTCCTCTCTCTCCTCCTTTCGATCGAAAACCCTAGCTCAAACCCAAGATTGACGCTATAAATAATGGTTCCAAGTCAGTTTAGTGGGTTTTTTTTTTTTTTTTCGATTCATGAAATTCCCCCTAGAACCTGGGGATTTTGTGGTTCAAGAAACCTCCCTCTAAGAATCAAAGTCGTTTAGCCGCCGGAAATTCCCTGAGAAATTAAAGATCTTGAAGCCCCCAAAATTCTCCAAATATAGATATATATCAAATTTCAGTAGTGATAAGAAATTCTAAACGTCGAATCAAGAACATTAAATCATTTTTTTTTACTTGTCTCTGTGTCGCTTTTAATCTGAGCGTCACAAACTCGGTTTTGGTAGTTTTCGAGGTAGACCGAAAGATCCCCGTACCCCTTTCGCTGCACCCGAAGAAGGTAATTTCCTTCCTTCAATTATTTTTGGTATTGTTTTTTGAGCGTTGAAACTGTGTATGTGATTTGTTTGGCTTAGTTGTATTCCAGTTCTGTCTGTAGTTATCCTTGGCGTATTAAGCGTGCTTAATTCTGTTTAGTTCGGTTTTGCGACTATTTCAGATTTATGTGCAAGTTTAAATTAACCTGGCGCTTTAGTTTCATTTTGTTTGCCTGTATGTCCTAGGATTAATCATGTGCTAGCATTGATTTAGGTAATCTGTCAGTCATGTTTTGTGTGCATTAGTTTTCTTTTGGAATTAGTTAGTCAGAACAACTTATCTAGGATATGTTCTGATTCAGTAGTGTGTAGTTTGGGTCTACAGTTACTTTGTTATGCTATAAAAGGCTAATTTTATCTAGTTGTATGCTAGGTTAGCCCACAGCCTGTTTAATCAGACTGTCATATGCTTAGTCTCTCTGCCAAATGACTTCAACCCATTATTATTCTATATGCTTGGTTCTGAATCCTGTCATTGAATTTATAGTCTCATGTATTCAAGTATTAGGGCCTGGACTCGGATTAGGTGTTTTAATTGCTTAAGTCTGTGTTAGATTAGTGTAATCCTCGGATATTCATTGATACTTGTTTATGCTCAGTATTAGTTGGTTTCAGTCACCTATGATTTGTTGAAAGATGAAATCAGTATGATTAAACATGCTATTAGTATAGTCCGTAGATCTTGTTTGATGTGGAAGTAGCCTGGGATGCTGTGTTGGTTCTGTTAACTGAATCAGGATTCTATATTGAGTTGTTGACTCATAATTTATGAAAAACATGGTTAGTTTAAACTTTAATAATGTAGGGGACTTTGCCTAGTCCAGTCCAGTTTGCACATGTCATTCTAAATTGGTCCTTGTGTCCAAATTCATATGCGGAATCACCAGCAATCTAGTGGTATATCTGATTAAGACCTCCTGCTTAATATTTGAGACTCTGGTTGTTTTTATTCTCATCACGTATACCTTCCCTTTCTTCTCTAATATTGTCCTCTGTGTCTAAATAGCTAATTCATACCCCTGTTAAATGTGAGTCCAGTGTGCAAATTTGTTTGTTTGCTATTGTGTGCTGTCTGTTTCGAGTGTTTGTTGTAGTGTTTAAAGATCTCGGAATAGGTTCCTCTAAAATGGGTAAAAGCATTTGAACACAGTTCTGCCTCTATGTGTGTTCAATTTGTAACACTGGTTGGAACCTGTTGGGATTATGTAGGCTGCTGTTTTGATATTTGAAAAATGTAAAAAGCCCATCTTGCACTCTAATGTGTCACCTGTTTTGACCAGTATTCTCTTGGGATGTATGTTTCTTGAACATACTTTCTTCTTCTTTTGTTCCCTAATGACCAGTTAGACTTCCTTTCCCTCCTTACAGTTCTGTCCATGAAATATGGTAATGAATTCAGTTTAAGCTCATAAACATAGGCTAGCTTATCGACTTAACGTATGCATTAATTACTTGGTTTAACGAGTTTATATCAAAGGTATATGTTAAAGTTATCTAATATGACCCATCTGAGCACTCAGCTATGATCAATTAATATTGACATTGAGAATTCTGTGTATATACTCATGCCTAAACCTTTAAGTGCTCAAGTCTGCAGTGCTCCTTTATGAGCTTTGGTTATCGTCACATGCATACTGATGACAATCGATTTGAAACACCAGTTGAAAATTGACCTGAAATTTGATATATATTCCTGATAAGTTGTTATTCATTTAATTATCAGTCTCCAATCCTTGACGCGTGTTGGTTAATTTGCATATGCTCTGAATATACTCAAATATACATGGAATATACATAGTCCCCTGGACTGTTTTAAATCTACATTGTACATGTTCAGCCGTAGTCATTTGATTTAGTACTAATCCTTTTCCTTTCATTTTGTGCATGACCACCGCATACGAGTCCGAGGGACTCGCTCTTCTTCCGCATTCGGAGTTGGGCTAAAAGCCCAACATAACCTCATTCACGTCCAGCCAGTGTGCAGCAAAATAAAAGAAACGAAATTCTGGGCTAAGGCCCAACAACAACAAACAGATTGCAGCAGCTCTTTTAAAATGGGCTGAGCCCATTTAAATTAGCTACTTCTCTATTTTGTGCATTTAATTTGTATTATGCAATTAACTCTTTGTTTGTTTTTGTTTTCTTGGTTTAGATAAATCCTAATGAATTAGTAGGCTTAGTTTTAGTCATGGATAGTTAATTTAAGGGAAACTAACAATTAATTCCATAAATTCCATTTTCTTCTTTTTATATTAAAGTTATTTATAGTATCCATAATATTTACTTCTAGAATAGTTGATAGTATAGAATTCATATTTTTCGAATTAAAGGAATCATATTTTCTATTATCTTAATTTCAAAACATCATTAATATACAAACATAAATTCAAACATATTATAAATAACTCTTCAAGTTTGAATCAATCACGTCTAGTTTTAGCCGAGTATAATTAAATAAATCAGTAAAAGAGAAAGAAATTCATCATCTTTGCATTCTATTTTTAAAACAAGTCTAGATTTCTTACACTATTATACTGATATAATGTCATATTGGCTAGGTTTTCTCTTAAAAGCTTCTACTTCTATACAAATCATTATATTTTGCCAGTCTCACTTTTGTAATAAAATTATTATTTTAAGCTTAACAAACATTTATAAGTTTTATTTTTAAGTGGACTACTATGCATTTCTTCGAGTCAGTTTAAATAGCATCATTTTGTTTTCCTTTAAAACCTCAATAATATTTATAACCTATTTTTCTTAAGAATTAAGCATTATATTTAATCTTAATTAATTAACCTAAGTTGGCCGGATAACCGTAAGTTAACGGATTCTAAAGGATGCCTAACCCCTTCCCTTTAGGATAATATAGAGCCCTTACCTAGAACCATACTGGTTAAGCAGACTATTAATTGAGGTTTAGTTTTAACTTTGCCTTAGTTAACCTCTAGGTGTCCTAATTCACCGTTAAATTAATTAGGTGGCGACTCCTTAAAACAAAACAAATAGGAATCACCAATATGTTGTACTCCTAATTTAATCCCAGTTAAAATGGGGTATGACACACAGAATTACCATAGTACCAAGTAGAGGTATATACATAAAAATGATAAATCACACCAAACCGTTAACTTGAGTTAAATTTGAAAAACATAATTATCTAAGGGGTTGATACTGAAGAAAAAATTTGATCATAATTGATTTGATTTGGTTTTAACTAAAAAAGGTCAAACCAAGACCAAATCAACCCGACATTATATATATTTATTTTAAATATTATTTTTTATATAAAAAATTTATTAAAATCTACTTTTTAAATATTGTGGGGTACATTAGGGCGATCAAGGACATGTATGATGGGGCCAAGACCAGGGTAAGGACTATGGGAGGAGACTCAGAGCACTTCCCAATAGTGATGGGGCTGCATCAGGGATCAGCTCTTAGCCCATTTTTATTCTCCTTGGTGATCGATGGATTGACGCGGCAAATTCCAGGTGAGGTGCCATAGTGTATGTTATTTGCGGATGACATAGTCCTGATTGACGAGTCTCGCAGCGGGGTTAACGCTAAGCTGGAGGTTTGGAGACAAACTCTGGAGTCTAAAGGGTTCAAGTTGCGTAGGACCAAGATAGAGTACTTGGAGTGCAAGTTCAGTGATATAGTGCATGAGGCTGACGTGGAAGTGAAGCTTGGCACCCAGGTCATATAGAAGAAAGATAGTTTCAAGTATCTTAGGTCTATTATACAAGGAAATGGGGAGATTGATGATGACGTCACATACCGTATTGGTGGAGGGTGGATGAAATGGAGGCTTGCCTCCAGAGTGTTGTGTGACAAGAAGGTGCCACCGAAACTTAAAGGCAAGTTCTACAAAGTGGTGGTTAGACCAACTATGTTGTATGGGGCGGAGTGTTGGCCAGTCAAGAAATCTCATGTTCAGAAGATGAAAGTGGCGGAAATGAGAATGCTGCGATGGATGTGTGGGCACACTAGGAGCGATAGGATTAGGAATGAAGTCATCCGAGACAAGGTTGGAATAGCCTCAGTGGAAGACAAGATGCGGGAAGCGAGGCTGAGATGGTTTGGGCATGTGATGCGGAGAGATGTAAATGCCCCAGTGCGAAGGTGCGAGAGGTTGACCAGCGACGGTTTCAGAAGAGGTAGAGGTAGGCTGAAGAAGTATTGGGGGGAAGTGATTAGACATGACATGGCGCATTTCTTGCTTACCGAGGACATGACCTTAGATAGGAGGGTATGGAGGACTCATATTAGGGTAGAAGGCTAGTAGGTAGTCGCGTTTATCCTTTCTTACGAGTAGTTATGTTACTCTATAGTTTCTTGTCTCTTGATTTCTGCGAGTATCTGTTGGTTTATAATGACTTATTTACTTTCATTGTTTTCATTTTCATAATTGCTTTGATTTGTTTGCCCGTATCTGACCTTTCTTATGCTTTTTCTTAAGCCGAGAGTCTTCCGGAAACAGTCTCCCTACCTAAGGTGGGGGTAAGGTCTGCGTACACTCTACCCTCCCCAGATCTCACGTTGTGGGATTCACTGGGTATGTTGTTGTTGTTGTTGTTGCTACTTCGTAAATATTTTTTAACTTTGTCATAGTTTTTGTTTCTTAACAATTTAACACCGGGTCTGTTCTTGCAATTTTATCTCAATGTCCATATATATTAACTTCAATGAATCCATTACACTCCTGATGTTTTCGTTGTCCCTGACAGCTATCCATCTCTTTTAATCAAGAAATTTCAAGTATATACGGTTTATAAAGTTAGAAAGAGGTCATCTTGTAAAAGTTGAGGCTCTCACGTATGATATGACTTTTTCGCCTTTTATGAAGTTGTGATTGATATTTTTGTGCGTAAGATTACAATGGACTGAATTGGATATGATTGTATGAAATTGTGTGGCATTTACATTGTACTTCACAAAAAGCAAATTAATTTCGTTATAAATACATTCGACCAAGAAGAACCTGAAAATTTTGAAAAAAAAAAATTTGAGAATCTTATTGATTTTGTTTTTATAGAATTGATAAATTTAATAAATACAAAACCGTCAAACCTATCTACACGTACCAAGTATCAAATGAAGAAGATAAATATATAAATGAACACAAAAAGAATTGGTTGAAAAAATTACAAAAAGAATTGTTGAAAAAAGTAAAAAAAGAATTGAGTTAAAGAAAAAAATTGATCTAAAAGACCAGACGATAGAAGAATTATTAGAATTAAAGAAATGGAGTTACTGCTTTTGGAGAAAGAAATAGCACCAAGAATGAGAGAGTAAATAGAAGTGGGACCCATACACCTTTTAAAAAGAAAAGTTATCACCCTCACATGCCTCATCCACCATAAAATTTCTCTGTTTTCGATGTATTCTCTCCTCTAATTAAATCGTAAAACTTTATGTCCAAACAAAATTACTAGGTAGTGGACCATTGTACAGCTGCAGCATACATGAATGTTACTTTAGACTTTTCTGCCACGTTTATCTTTCCACGAGGCCCATGTTCATGCGTCAGATTTTCTATGCTAAACATATCACATTATGAATGGACCCACCATTTATTAATTTTAATTAGGCAATTTGCACGATGGTCCTTCATACAGACTGGTCTTTAATTTTTCGTTCTCAAATCGCTGTTCTTTAATCTTTATCCTTCGTTTAAAAAAGTGATCAAATTATTTTGAGGTTTTGAATTCGAAATTAAATAGAATCAAAAATAATAATCTTAAATATAGAAAATCTATGCCTATTCAGGAAAAATTACATAGAACTTATACTAGAGACGGCATACGCTGCCTTGTAAGGCAGAATTTTATTTATGCTTTAAGGTATAACTAAAAGTCTGCCGATTCGGGCAGATTTTGCCTTAAAGTAGACTTTTAGTTATACTTTAAGACAAAATCTACCGTATAAGACAGATTTTTTACAAAAAATTTATCTTAAATTTTTTTTTATTAATTGAGCGGGATTCAAACCCAAAGTTTCAAGATATTTTCGATTACTTTTTTTAAGTAAAGGATAAAATTAAAGACCTGCAATTTGAGGGCCAAAAATTAAAGACTACCGGACAATCCGCGAAAAAAATGATTTTAATTGTGCGAGAGAAAAGTCTAACTGTATCAATTGGTGCAGACACTTGCCACAAATTTGATTGGTTGGACCAAAAGATACTTTTATTTAAAAAAAAGTGAAATGGAAAAGAAAACGTAGTAGAAAAGAGCAAGATCCGTTTTTGGTTGCGTATATATCTACTTACATTATCAAATAGTAAAATTTATGTCCAAAATAAATTATAAGGTGGTGGACCATTGCACGACATATATGACTGCTATTTTAGACTTTTCTGCCACATTCACATTTACATTTCCACAAGGCCCATGTTCATGCGTCAGATTTTCTAATATATCACATAATGAATGGACCCTCTTAAACACTCAGATTATAACAGCCAAACTCACAATCAACTGCTTATGTCTTTGTGTATCTTTCTCTAGCTTTCTTCCAATATCTTCTATACAACCTTCTTTTTGCAGCTCTGATTAAAGTGAAATCCAACACTCTTGAAGATGGTTGAGGCCTTTGTGTCATTTGCAGTAGAAAAATTGGGGGATTTCTTCATACAGGAAGTTTCCTTGTGTTTAAGTCTAAGAGAGGATGTGCTGTGGTTGCGAAATGAGCTGCTCTTTATGCAGTCTTTCCTCAACGATGCAGAGGAAAAGCAAAGTGAAGATCAAAGAGTTCAACAGTGGGTGTTTGAAATCAATTCTGTTGCTAATGATGCGTCGCTATACTGGAGACTTAAAACTTCGAGGCTGGTAAAGGTGATGACGATAGATTTGCTAGTTGTCTGAAGGCTTGCACTTGCATATGTAGGAAGGAGGCCAAATTCTACAATGTCAGCAAGGAGATCCAATCACTCAAGCAGCGTATCATGGATATCTCTCGCAAACGAGAGACTTATAGTATTAGAGATATCAATAATACAGGAGAAAGACCAAGAAATCGGCCAAACAATCGGTCAGCCATGGCTAGAACATTGAGGAGAACTACCTCCTATGTAGATGAGGAGCAGATTTTTGTTGGCTTTCAAGATGTTGTAGAAAGACTGCTAGCTGAACTTCTCAAAGCAGAACCTCGTCGAAGCGTCATCTCCATTTATGGTATGGGAGGAGTAGGTAGGATCACTCTTGTGAAAAATCTCTACATCAGTCTTAATATTAACTCTAGTTTCCCAACACGCGCTTGGATATGTGTTTCTCAATAGTACATCGTCATGATCTCCTTAAGAATATCATAAAATCCATCCGCGATCGCAATAAGAAAATTCTAGATTTGTTGAAGATGATCAAGACAGATCTAGAAATTTACCTTCGTGATCTATTAAAAAAACATAAATATCTTGTGGTGATTGATGTTGTATTTCAGAGAAAAGCTTAAAAAAGTTGAAAAAAACATTTCCGAACTGCAGCAGCAGAGTTATTATTATCACGAGTAAAGATGATGCCGCTGAAAGAGCAGATTTATCTATAAACTTCCTTTCCTAGGCCAAGGAGAAAGTTGGGACCTCTTTTATAGGAAACTACGCAATGTTCAGGCAATTGTTTCAGAAATGCAAAGGTTAGCTAGATATATGGTGAAAAAGTGTGGAGGCTTACCACTTGCAATTGTTGTATTAAGCGGACTACTTTCGCATAAAAAAGGGTTGAAAGGATGGCAAAAGGTAAAGGACCACCTTTGGGGTACATTAAAGATGACTCTATCGAAATCTCCTGCATATTATCATTGAGCTACAATGATTTGCCGACTGCGCTGAAGCAGTGTTTTCTTTATTTTGGTATTTTTCTAGAAGATCGTGGTATTTTTCCAGAAGTTTTTGGCATTGGCATTAGCAGTGGTAATTATTGACAGTATAAGAAAGTTGATAGTTTATTTTAATGTTTTGATGGATCTTTAGTACTTTATTCATCTTATATTCCATCTAGACACATGTTAGCGTTGATTAAAGTATGTGCTTAATCAAAGCTTTTCATCCTCAGAAATTGTTATCTCCAATTTGAATTTTTACTCATAAAAGAAATTGATTTTCAGGTCGCAGAGGAAGAGTGATGGGGGAGATTTGTTTTTCATCTGGATGCTATAGTGTAGTTAGCTGTAGAGCCTAATGAGGTAGAATTTATTGTTCTGCTTCATTTCAGTGGCATTTCCCTTGATCTTTTTATTTTTTCGACCTACTTATGTAAAAATATTTTTGAACCATATATTACAATGCAATGTGATGGACTTCATTGTTATTTATATAGGAAAACATAGAGCTTAAATCAAATAATAGAGTCTATGTGACTTATGATAATGAAAAAGCTGTAGGAAACTTATGATAATGAAAAAGCTGTAAGAATCTTTCTTTTCACTTTCTTCATAGTTAGAAAGAATATAAATATGATCTTTTGGCCAACAAACAGAAGGTAAGGTATAATAAGCATCACATTTTATCAAACATTGTAAGTTAGTTCGAGGAATCAATATACACTATATGAAATTGTTGGCTTCAGTACACATTAGACTTTGGCTGAACAAATCAAACATTATAAGTTATAATAAGCATCACATTTTATCTTTATGATTAATCGCAAATGCATCACTTCTCTATTATTCTTTCTGTCTTAAATATGGAATTCGCTCTTATGCTTGATGCAGCTTCAGTGCATCTCATGCTCAGTTAACCCAAGGTCAAAGTGATTTCCTTGAGGCTGCTCTCGGCTCTAACAAGGTGCTTTTGAGAAAATCATCATTTTTCTTCTGGGGCTATTCATCGGATCTCAGTTATTGTATGATGATGCTTTAGAACCAATAGATATAGAGCCCATTTGGTTTGGCTTATAAGTTGTTTTCAGTTTTTTTGAGTGTTTGGCTGGCCAACTTAAAGTCATTTTGTGCTTAAAATAAGCTCAAAAAAATAATTGGGTCCGTTTGACTTAGTTTATCGAAAGCAGCTTATAAGCTTCAACTAGCTTATAAGCCACAAAAAATAAATTAGCCTACCCCAAACAGCTTATAAGCTGCTTAAAATAAGCCCATCCAAACAGGCTCATAGTAATGGTCCTGTGTGTGGACTTATAAATTGGTTATCTTAGAGTTCTTTTTCTGTAATGCAGTCAGCAATTTTTAATACCTTCAAGTTTCTTGATTGGGAGAATTAAGTGCCAAAAAATATGCCGCCTAATCATGTATTGTTGAAATTTGTGGAATGTCATGTTATAAGCTACGCAAGAGTTATTAATACATGCATTAACATGGTTAAAGACAAAACTACCCTATATACACCAAACCAAACAGTGAATAAGAAATAATCTCAACATAATTAATCTCACCATAACTTATTCCAGCTATTTATCTGATCCCAGTTATTGTATGATGATGCTTTAGAACCAATAGATATAGTAATGGTCCTGTGTGTGGACTTATAAGTTGGTTATCTTAGATTTCTTTTTCTGTAATGCAGTCAGCAATTTTTAATACCCTCAAGTTTCTTGATTGGGAGAATTAAGTGCCGAAACAAATGCCGCCTAAACATGTATTGTTGAAATTTGTGGCAAATCATGTTATAAGCTACGCAAGAGTTATTAATACATGCATTAACATGGTTAAAGACAAAACTACTCTATATACACCAAACCAAATAGTGAATAAGAAATAATCTCAACATAACTAATCTCACCATAACTTATTTCAGCATTACTAATCTCATCATTACTAATGCGCTGTATTTAGTACTATTCTTATATATTCTAACAAACGATCCCTAAGTGTCTTATTTGGAAAGCCTTTTAACAATCCCAATGCCTTGGATTTCGTAGATCTTTAAAAAATATCTCAAGTACATTTCAATGTACTTAAATATAAGTATCGGGGATAGTAGAATGATGAAAAGGGACTTGACATATCAAAACTAAGGCCACCGCAGAAGTGTGTGACTGTTTTATCTAAACGTTTAAATTGTAGAAACGATACACTTTTATTTACTTAAATTATATTCTCGACACGCTCCTCACGTGTGGGTCTAATTCTTTTCCATGAGAAACACACGTGAAAAATATTTTTGATAATGATGGCGGTGAGACTCGAAGCCACAACCCATGTATGCTCTAATGCTATGTAGATTTCGTGTAACCGTCTCATCTAGAAACTTAAATTCTTAAAAAAGTTTACTTTTGTTTGCTTAATTATATTCTTAACAGATTAAAGCAATGCCAACCGATTGATTATTTGCTGAAGGTCTTTGCAATTTGCCTTAACTCTATCATCAACATCTTCTTTATCGATTTTCCTTTTTCTGTATATTTATTTTCCTATCAAACACGTGCAATATAATGTACCTTTTCCTTAGCTTTCATCTTTGTCATTTCCTATTATTAATTTAATAATGAACAAGAAGAAAACATAAACATTTATGTTTTTTTTTTTTTTTGCGCGGATGGCCTTCTTTTGGGGTGGTCTTTAATTTTTGTCTCTCAAATTGGTGGTCTTTAATATTTTTCCTTCGCTTAACATTCAGAGATCCTGGATTCGAATTCAGACTCAGTAAAAAAAAAATTGCAAGACATAAGTTGCAATTAGGGTTCGAATCCCCACATTATAATCTCCTTTGTCACTTCCTCTTCCCCTACCCCCATTATGTTATAAAAACAAATTTTAATTTTTTTTAAAAAAGGATTCGCAGGGCAGAAGTTGAGATTCGTAAGATATAAGTTTGCCTTAAGGCAAACTCTTTTACCCAAAATTAGGCCTTAAGGCAAACCTCTGTCTTAAGACCTAACTTTTGCCCAAAGTTAGCCTTAAGACAGAAGTTTGCAAAAATCCAACAAAACACACACACACACACACACACACACACACACACATATAAATATATATATATATATTTATTTATTTTTGCGTTAAGGCAGTGTTTAAAACCCAACTTATGTCTTGCGAATTTTTTTAATATTTGAGTGAGCGGAGGTTCGAACCCGGAACCAAGGGGCTTTTAGCGAAGGATAAAAATTAAAGACCACTGATTTGAGGGGGGGAAATTAAAGACCACTCCCAGCGAAGGACAATCCTGCAAATTGCCCAACATTTATTAATTTTAATCGGGCAATTTGCACGATTGCCCTTCATGCAGACTGGCTTTAATTTTCACCCTTCAATTCGCTGATCTTTAATCTTTGTTCTTCGCTTAAAAAGGTGGTCGAAAATACCCTGAGGTTCTGGGTTCGAAACCCAGTAGAGTAAAAAATAATAATCTTTTCGCAAAGCACAGGTTTCTATGAACCTATGCCTATGCCTATTCGGGTGAAGTTACATAAAATATATGCCGGAGACGACATACTTTGACAGACTTTGCCTTAAAGTAGACTTTTAGTTATACCTTAAGGCAAATAAGGTAGACTTTTTGCAAAAGTCTTATCTTTCGAATTTTTTTAATTAACTGAGTGGGAATTTGAACCCAGAATCTGAGGATATTTTCGATTACCATTTTAAACGAAGGAAAAAAATTAAAGACCACCCCAAAAAAAGGATAATCCGCGCAAAAAAAATGATTTTAATTGTCCGTGGAGAGAAAAAAGTCTAACAATATCAATTGGTGTAGACACTTGCAACAAATTTGATTGGTTAAAAAAAAAAGGAAAAGAAAAACGCAGAAGAAGAGACCAGATGGTATGATCTGTTTTTAGTTGCGTAAATATCTACTTACATTATCAAACCGCAAAACTTATGTCCAAACAAAATTATAAGGTGGTAGACCATTGTACCACATATATAATTGTTACTTTAGACTTTTCTGCAGCATTTATTTTTCCACAAGCCCCATGGTCAAGTGTTAGATTTTCTATGCTAAATATATATCACATAATGAATGGACCCAACATTTTTTAATTGGACAATTAGCACGATTTCCGTTCATACATATTGGTCTTTAATTGTTGGCCCTCAATTTTCTCTTCTTTAATCTTTATCCTTCACTTAAAGAGGTGATCGAAAATATTTCGAGATTTTGAGTTCGAAATCTAATAGAGTAAAAAATAATAATTTTTTCGCAAGGCATAGGAACCTATGCCTATTCGGGCAAAGTTACATAGAATCTATGCCGGAGACGACATACTTTGCTTTGTAAGGCAAAATTTTATTTATGCTTTAAGGCATAACTAAATGTTTGCTGGTTCCGGCAGATTTTGCCTTAAAGTAGACTTTTAGGTATGCTTTAAGGTAAAATTTGTCACATAACGCAGACTTTCTGTAAAAGTCTTTCCTTGTGATTTTTTTTTTTAATTCATTGAGCGGAGGTTCAAATTCATAACCTAAGAGTATTTTCGGACATCTTTTTAACCAAAGGATAAAAATTAAAAACCAGCAATTTGAGGAGAAAAAATAAAGACCACCCAAAAGAAGGGTAATCCGCGCAACAAAAAAAAAATTAATGGTCCGTGGAGAGAGAAAAGTCTAACAATATCAATTGGTGTGGACACTTGCAACAAATTTGATTGGTTAGAACAAGAAGATATTTCTATTTAAAAAAATGAAAAGAAAAACGCATAAGAAGAGACCAGATAGTATGATCTGTTTTTAGTTGCGTAAATACCTACTTACATTGTCAAACCGTAAAACTTATGTCCAAACAAAATTATAAGGTGGTAGACCATTGAATACAACTAGGGGTGTACATGGATCGGGTTGATTCAGATTTTTTAAACACCAAATCAAACCAATCGCGTCGGATTTTTAAATTTATACACCAAACCAAACCAATAAAATTCGGATTTTTCAACCTCGGGTTTTTTCGGGTTATTCGATTTTCTCGGGTTTTTCGGATTTTTTTTTTCCGGAATAGTCTTGATACAATACATATAACTTTTACTTCAAATATTTCTGTCCTAGTAAGATACAACTATATAATTAAGGTGTTTCTTAAGAAAATAACACAAAATGTGAGAAGAGTGATGACATTGTATTAAAATATTCAACAAAAACTAATAAAATCGGTTAAAATAAATATTGCTAATTAACAAGCCATAAAGAAAATGGCCATAATCTAAAAATACTAAGTCATGCTAAAATAAGCACGGCTAATAAGTATTAATTACATGACAAAGAAAAAAAACTTAAGTTATGTATTTTCATTCTCTAAACTAATTATGCAAAACTAAAGAATAGATATCCAACATTATTGTCATTCCTAGTGGTAAATTGAATTTCTTTTGTTAGCGTTAGTGTTGAGCTGGTTTTGGTTTGAACTTTATTTGACTTACAAATATCCATAGGATACAAAACTTATTGACATTCAAAATTCTAAGTTCAAGCTTGAATAATATGATAATAGATAAAAAAAAAAACTACGAAAAAATAAAAGAAATATTTATAAATTCCATTACAAATAAATAATTTTATGTATAAAATATTTTAAAAATTTAATACATGTAATATCGGGTTGGTTTGGGTCGGTTTGACTCTTTTTAGTTAAAACCAAACCAAACCAATTATGATCGGGTTTTTTTTCTCAACACCAAACCAAGTCAAACCAACCCACTAGTCAAGTTTTTTTTTCAATTTGACTCGGTTTATCGGTTTGGTGCAGTTTGTCGGTTTGGTTTGTACACCCTACATACAACATATATAATTGTTACTTTAGACTTTTCTGCCGCATTTATTTTTCCACAAGCCCCGTGTTCAAGTGTCTGATTTTCTATACTAAATATATCACCTAATGAATGGACCCAACATTTATTAATTTTAATTGGGCAATTTGCACGATTGCCCTTCATACAGACTGGTCTTTAATTTTCATCCCTCAATTCTGGTCTTTAATCTTTATTCTTTGCTTAAAAAACTGACCGAAAATATTCTGAGATTTTGAGTTTGAAACCCAGTAGAGTTAAAAATAATAATCTTTTCGCAAACAATAATTTTTTATGAACATATGCCTATTCGGGTGAAATAACATAAAACTTATGCCGAAGACGGCATACTTTGGCAGACTTTGCCTTAAAGTAGACTTTTAGTTATGCTCTAAGGCAAAATCTGCCGCATAAGGCAGACTTTTTGCAAAAGTCCTGTCTTGTGAATTTTTTTACTTATTGATTTACTGGGAATTCAAACCCAAAATCTCAAAATATTTTCGATCACCTTTTTAAGCGAATGATAAAAATTAAAGACCATCCGAAAAAAGAAAAGTCCGCGCACAAAAAATGATTTTAGTTGTCCGTGGAGAGAAAACAGTCTAACAATACCAATTGGTGTAGACACTTGCAACAAATTTGATTGGTTAGAACAAGAAGATACTTCTATTTTTTTTAAAAAAGAAAAAAAAGAAGGAAAAGAAAAATGCAGAAGAAGAGACCAGATAGTATGATCTGTTTTTAGTTGCGTAAATATCTACTTACATTATCAAACCGCAAAACTTATGTCCAGAAAATATTATAAGGTGGTAGACCAATTGTATCACATATATAATTGTTACTTTTTTTTTTTTTTCCACCCATTTAGGAGGATTTATAGTGTTTTCACACTTCCCCTCCAGTGTGACTCGAACCCAGGACCTATCATATAATTGTTACTTTAGACTTTTCTGCCGCATTTATTTTTCCACAAGCCCCATGTTCAAGTGTCAGATTTTCTATGCTAAATATATCACATAATGAATGGACCCAACATTTTTTAATAGGAAAACTATGTATATATACATATTAAGGAGAAATATTTACAAAATGTGTTGATAATTTTTTTTATTTAAAAAACATAATGATATTTTACGAAGCATGACGGATTTTCATATGTTTTTTTATTTATTAATTTTATTTTCAAAAAAAAAAAAAATTTAAAAAATATATTTTTTTTAAAAATACTTTAAACTTTTAAAAAAACAAATATATATATATATATATATATATATATATATATATATATATATATATATTATTTTTTTTGCTCAAAGGCTTAAATAATTACCTCAGATTTTTGTGTATGAAAGCTTTATGAAAAATGTATGAAATGTGTATATGTAAGCGAAATTTTTAATATAGTTTTTCATACAAAAATGTGAATGAAATTCTAAGTCTTGAGCGAGATATACATATTTCATACCATTCTTATACATAAAATTTTGAGCGTAATGTTTAAGCCTTGATCGAGATATACACATTTCATACGTTTTTTATACACTAAATTTCAGTGATTTTTTTAAGCCTTGAGCAAGATATACACATTTCATACACAAAAATTTAAGCGATTATTTTAAGTCTTGAATGTTGTATCAAAGTTGTATATAATGTTGTTATAGTTGTATTAATTTTAGAGAAATCTAACATGAACATTATACACGAAAATGTGAGCGAAATTCTAAGCCTTGAGCGAGATACAAATGTCATACTGTTTTCATACATACAATTTTGAGGTGATTTTTAAGCCTTGAATGAGATATACACATTTCGTACAGGTTTCATACCGTCTTCATACACTAAATTTTGAGCGAACTTTTTAAGCCTTGAGTGAGATATATAACTTTCATACATTAATTTTTAAGCGAAAAAAATAACAAATAAAATATATATATATATATATATTTTTTAAAAAGTATGTTTGTTATAGGGTTTGTAATGTTATGTTTTGTAAATAGAAAACTATCGTCACGTTTCGTAAATATTTCTCCTTAATATGTATATATACGTAATTTACCCTTTTTTAATTGGACAATTTGCACGATTTCCCTTCCTACAGACTGGTCTTTAATTTTTGTTCCGCTATTTTTTAATCTTTGTCCTTCGCTTAAAAGAGTGATCGAAAATATCTCGAGATTCTGGGTTTGAAACCCAATAGAATAAAAAATAATAATCTTTTCTTAAGGCATAGGAAACCTATGCTTATTCGGGCGAAGTTACATAGAATTTATGTGGAAGACGGCATACTTTGCCTTGCAAGGCAAAAATTTATTTATGTTTTAAGGCATAACTAAATATCTGCCTGTTCCGGGAAATTTTGCCTTAAAGTAGATTTTTAGTTATGTCTTAAGGCAAAATCTTGCACATAAGGCAGACTTTTTGTAAAAAAGTTGCCTTGTGAATTTTTTTATTCACTGAGTGAAGGTTCGAATCCAAAATATCAAAGTATTTTCGGTCACCTTTTTAAGTGAAGGACAAACATTAAAAACCAACAATTTGAGGAGAAAAAAATTAAAGACCACCCAAAAGAAGGGCAATCCGTGCAAAAAAAAAAATTATCCTTTTTCGCCCTTTAGTCTTCGTTTCTTCTTTCCTGTCTGATTGTGTTTGTTTTCCTTTTTTTTTTTTTTTTGTGGTTGTAACTTTGTCTTCTTCTCTGTTATCCTTCATTGAGTCTTTATGCCTTCATTGGTGAAGGTTTTTAAATGTTTTTTCTCTCTTTAATAGTCAACTATGATGGAGTAAATTAGTAGGGAATGAAATGGGTGTGCTGAAAACAATGACTATGGTTGAAAGTGTAGAGGAGTTTGAAGAGAGCGGGCCTGAGAAATTTTCCGATGAGCACAATTTCGGCGATCTCTTTTTCCGGTGATGCAGTGTAGATTTTTTTTTAAAAAAAAAGGAGCAAAAGAATGGAAAATAAAAATTGTCCTCCTGTTCTGTGTATGTCATATATAAGTGTGTGTTGGTATAAAAGCAGTATGTGGAGAAAAATTGAAGAAGCCATTTTTTATTTGAGAGAAGGTTAGGGAGAAGGAGGTGGGGACGGGGTGCCTTTTTTTTAATAATTAATGAAAAATGGTCATTTTCTTCTTTTCTTTTATAATTTTTGGCACTTTGACACGTGGCAGTCAGTAATTGGTGCGTGAAGTTACTTTTTTGCTTCAAACTGAGACTGAGTTAAAAATGACATATTAATATAAGTTTGGAGTTATTTAGGAGGATAATAGAATTCCCGCAAAATTTAAATGTCTTTTTGAAAAAACATGTCAAGTTGAGGGGGTGGTGTTTTCGAGAAAAACTTTATGATGTGTGAGATATGTCATGTCATATTTGTGTAAGGGTCTTTATTAATTGACAAGTATACAATATGGGTCCCACTTTATTTTAACTTCTCCCTCTCTTCACTACTAATTAAGTGTGAGGGTCCACTCCTTGTTTCTTTCCTTCACCCTTGGATACCCTATATCCCTCCCCCCCCCCCCCCCCCCCCCCCAAAAAAAAAGCCCCACTCCCACACATTAGTTAGACCAACCGCCACCTAAGTTACTCGAGTGCGGATCTATATGTCGGATCTTTCATGATCTAAATTTTAAGATTCGGGGATACGGATCCAGTTATGGATACGGGTGCGGAGATTCGGCTAAAAAAAATTCAAATATAGAAATTTTTATATACAAGACATTCCATTTTCTTCAATTTCACCTTATCTTAGTTTTGATTAAAGAAATCATTGAATCTATCCAGAATTTCTACGTCGATTTTGGTCAAAATATCCAAAATCGGTTGACCAGATCGGGTATGGATCCCGATCCCACACTGATAACGTCCAAATCCACTCCTTAAAGAGAAAGTGTACACGGTCGTCGCAATATAATTTACCCAACTATGAGTCGGGGTCGATCCCACATGGAACAATATACTAGGCGATTTAAACAAGTAAGGAATTACTGTCAACTAAGCTACGATACACACTTTTTCAATTTTTGGTTTTTGATTTTGAAACTACCAAAGATAAAACTTACCTAGAAAGCGAGTAAAATGATCAATGGCCACAAGCATGGATACAAGGAACTCTCAAGTAACGATCCAATGAATCTTATGATTTTACAACTAAGAGCAGGTTTATGTTGATAAATAATGATTTCTAAAATCTCATTGAAAGTCTTCCAACCAAATCAATGAATTTCACTCTAAGCTTCTCCAAGCCTTAGAGTGCGATATTAGGCACAATCAGTTTAACCTCAAGTAACTATCCTCTTCCGAGCTCAAGTTATTAGATGGGTTTAATGACCCAAATTCTTGTTAATTAATCTTTTCCAACCTATATTTTCTCTTCCGAGCTCAATCAAAGTAAATGGGCGAGTCTTAGGGTTAGTTAATCCATTAAGAAACATTAAAGAACAAGATTAATTAAAACAACAAAGACACACTTCAATAGCAATAAAAATCATTCAATACATAAGCATAACAAGAGGTTTCATCCAACTTTGCAAATGAATATTTTTATAAACAAGATTAAAGTTATGAAATAAAATTCTACACACTTAGATATACAATACAAAGCAAGAAATTGAAGCAATGAGTAAAAGGTTAAGGATTTTTTTATCAAAACTTCAAATCTTCAATCCCCAAGTGTGGTGTAGGAACCCTAGTCTCCAAGCTTGAAAATATGGCCAAAGATAATGTTTTACAAACCCTAAAAGGGAATTTATAACACTCCAAAACGGGAACAAATTGTGGACAAAAATGCCCTGCGTGCAGCAAGTGCTACTTGCAGACACAACATGCTGCAGCAAGTGTTACTCGCAGATGCTGCATGCACAACATGTTGCACCAAGTGCTGCTAGCATGTGCTGCCAGAAAGTGCTGATTGTTTTATTTTTGCTCTATTTTGCTCCGTTATGCTCTCCGGACATCTTATCCTACAAAACGACCTAAATACACAAAAAGTAACAACAAAAGTGCTTGAAGAGTCACAAAAGCTTAAGGAGTTAGCATTGAATATCCCGTAATTTCGCGGCACATCAACACCCCCAACTTAAAGTCTTTGCTTGTCCTCAAGCAAAACAAAACTAAAATCTCAATGAGGATCCATCAATACTAGCTTAGGTAGTGCTGCTATCATTTTCAAAGCACATTCTTCAACTAAGCACAACCCTCATGACTTTGGTTGGTACCGACAATTAGGCTACAAGCATGTGAAACTTCAACCAAATAACTCCCTCATTTCAAAATACAATTTCAAGAATGCAATAGAAATTCAAAACAATCAAGCAACAACACTCAAGCCTCAATAAATGACTCAAAACCACTAGCTTACTAGATGTGCCCAGTTGACTCAACTTGGAACTTTTCAACATTGCCAATCTATCTTAATTCATATGCCCTCACAAGAAAGAAAGTCCCAAAATCACTATATTCCTAACAACACCAACACGGGGGACATAAACACAAAGTCACTCACACTCAACAAAGAAATTCTAGTGCTAACAAATATCACACTATAAGCTTGCCCTTATTTTCAATCATCACTAACGCAAGAACATTCGGTTGGAGATCACATATGGACTTTTTAAGCTTGTAATGTGGGCTTAAGGAAGGGTAGGATAAGTATTTGGGATACAAGTGACTACGCCCTCCTTGAACACTACACAATACCTTTTGTCCACTTTTCTCTTCATTTCAAAACATCACTCCTTCCTTTGCATACTAGTTTCCCCAATTATTCCAACTTATTTTTGTGCAACCATTTTCTTGATTTCTATTTTTTTTCACAAAGATACATTTTTTTTGCACAAAACGTTTGCAACCTTTCTGTGTTTTTCAAAATTTCTTCATTTCTTTTGAATTTTACACAACATCAATCTTCACCGCTTCTCAAGCAACACTAACACCCCCAACTTAGGCTTTTGGCCTCAAATTCACAATTTAACGTTCAAGGAGGAAAAGGTTCAAAAGAGAGAATTTCGTCAAGAAGGGTAAAGGCTTGTAATGTGACAATCAAAGGAAAGGTCATAGGCTCAAATGAGGTTACTAATGATATTATTTATGCAATGGTAGGCTAGAAAAGCTAAAGAGGTTTTTTTAAAAATCACAAAGATAGCCCAAGGTCATCTCTCCAATCAACATAATCAAAATTAACATTGAAAGACTAACTGGACAAGTTCTAGATGATAAAAGTAAGCACAAGAATTATTCAACAAACACTCACCACACATGCATATGAACTAGTCAAGATGGAGCAATTTCACTTCCTAAGCAAAAACAACTAGAGCAATATCTCATAATCCAAAGTAAACCTAACTAGTAGGTAAAGAGTCACCAAATGAGCCAAAAAGTTGTCACAAAGGTCATTCTTTCCTATGCACCTTGCTCTTTAACTTTCACAAAAAAATTGGAGGGTATTCACATTTGAACATTTCACATGCAAGAGACTAACTCTATTAGTACCAAACAAGCCAAGAGTTTCCATATTTTTCCTCAAAGGAGCATCTACACCTAAACTACAAGACTAATTAAAGAAGCTAAGAAAGAAAATAAAATAATAAAAGTGACTAATCCACAACATGCCAACAAAATAAAATCTTCAAAAATTTGAGCAAGTTCCATTTGCAACAACGTCTATTCACAACCACACCAACAGTCACAAAACAAGCCTGGCAAGGGCACACAATATCCATACATAAGACAAAAGACCGGCAAGGGCACAAATCAAGCATAACCAAAATATAATGTGCTACCACATGCCACCCCCAACTACAAGCATTGCAGTGTCCTCATTGCACATAATCAAAACAAAACATAAAATAGTTTGAGGGCAAATAATTTTTTTTTCTGTCAGCACCTGCGACTCGCAGGCATGACCTGCGGTTCACAAGTGATGTCACCTGATTTTTTTTTATTGTCAGCACTTGCGAAACGCAGGCATGACCTGCGAATCGCAGGTGATGTCACCTGAAAACTTTTTTCAGCAGCAACTACTGGTTTGGGGCTGCTCTGAAAACCCGACCTGCTCAAAACAACTCCAAAAATTCTAAAACTTTGTGGATTAGTAAAAAAATAATCTACTAAGCTATTCTAAAAAAGAAAATTTCAAAAATGATTTAAAATTTTGAAAACGATGGGTTGCCTCCCACTAAATGCTTAATTTAACGTCACGGCACGACGATTGCCAACTTTACCGTTTTCTCGCCATTTGGAGCTTATGAATTGGGCACCCAACTTGGACTCAAGTTTGTGACCACGAGCGGTGGGAGGTGGTAAGTAGATGAACAAGCCAAACATTAATTTCTTCATTTTGCACTTCTTGGCTTTCAAATGAGGAATGTCATTTTGCCTTCTTACTCTTTCGAATTGCAAGATGTAAGACACTTGTCTTTCTTCTTCAACATCCAACATGGATGTATGTGGCTCAATTCCCATATCACCATACAAATCCAATGTTGAAAAAGGCTTGGAGTGAGACTTCAACCTCCAAATTTGCAAATTTTTCGAGATTTTGACATTCTCATTTTCCCCCAATCTAGAGTCAACTTCCACCATTTTTCTCAAGACAACGGTTGACTCTAATTTCTTTTCTTCTTTGGCATCTCTAATGAAAATGGATTCGGTTGGAGGATGTTCAATTCTTGATTCCTTCTTTTCATGATTGGCCTCCAACATGGGCATTCTCTCCTCATATTGAGCATTTGAGAATTCTTCTTGATTTTGTTCAAATGCCCATGGAAGATTTTTGTGTTCATTCATCAATCAATTTTGGAGACTAGTTTCCAAGTACTCCTCCAAGGCTTTTTGCTTTTCATTTCCTCCTTCAAGTAGGCATTCCATCATGAGCTTGAACTCTCAATTTTGTCCATTCTCAACTTCTTCCACTTCCATTTCCCTATCATTGTCACAACAAAAAGTAGAATCGTCATAGTGGGGGTTCGGGGAAGGGAAGGACACATAAGCACAATTAGTCCAATGACTATTTTGACCACCACATCTATCACATATGTTCCACTCATGGGTTCGAGATTGTGCACACAATCCTCCCCTGGGAGACTTTAAATAATTTTGCGAAGAGTGGGGTCCTCCACAATAAGGACAAGGGTCATCAAAGTATGAACAACTTCCATCCGACCCATTTTCATGGAATGATGCCATTTTTTTTATAAAAAAATAAAATCAGCAAAGAAAACAACTATACAAATATTCACAAGTTTGGACAAAAGCAAGTAAGCTTAAATCCCAAACTAACCCAAATATGCCAAATTATTCCCCGGCAGCGGCGCCAAAATTGATAACGTCCAAATCCACTCCTCAAAGAGAAAGTGTACACGGTCATTGCAATATAATTTACCTAACTATGAGTCGGGGTCGATCCCACAGGGAACAATATACTAGGCGATTTAAACAAGTAAGGAATTATCACCAACTAAGCTACGACAAACACTTTTTCAATTTTTGGTTTTTGATTTTGAAACTACCAAAGATAAAACTAACCTAGAAAGCGAGTAAAATGATCAATGGCCACAAGCATGGATACAAGGAACTCTCAAGTAACGATCCAATGAATATTATGATTTTACAACTAAGAGCAGGTTTATGTTGATACATAATGATTTCTAAAATCTCATTGAAAGTCTTCCAACCAAATCAATGAATTTCACTCTAATCTTTTCCAAGCATTAGAGTGTGATATTAGGCACAATCAATTTAATCTCAAGTAACTATTCTCTTCCGAACTAAAGTTATTAGATGGGTTTAATGACCCAAATTCTTGTTAATTAATCTTTTCCAACCTAGATTTCCTCTTCCGAGCTCAATCAAAGTAAATGGGCGAGTCTTAGGGTTAGTTAATCCATTAAGAAACATTAAAGAACAAGATTAATTAAAACAACAAAGACCCACTTCAATAGCAATAAAAATCATTCAATACATAAGCATAACAAGAGGTTTCATCCAACTTTGCAAATGAATATTTTCATAAACAAGATTAAAGTTATGGAATAAAATTCTACACACTTAGATATACAATACAAAACAAGAAATTGAAGAAATGAGTAAAGGGTTAAGAAATTTCTTATCAAAACTTCAAATCTTCAATCCCCAAGTATGGTGTAGGAACCCTAGTCTCCAAGCTTGAAAATATGGCCAAAGATAATATTTTACAAACCCTAAAAGAATATTTATAACATTCCAAAACGGGAACAAATTGTGGACAAAAATGCCCTGCGTGCAGCACATGCTGCAGCAAGTGCTACTCGCAGGCACAACATGCTGCAGCAAGTGCTACTCGCAGATGCTGCATGCACAACATGCTGCAGCAAGTGCTGCTAGCATGTGCTGCCAGAAAGTGCTCTGTTTTGCTCCGTTATGCTCTCCGGGTATCTTATCCTACAAAATGACATAAATACACAAAAAGTAACAACAAAAGTGCTTGAAGAGTCACAAAAGCTTAAGGAATTAGCATCGAATATCCCGTAATTTCGCGGCACATCACACACCCACACCCACACCCATGTCTTGTAGATATGGGTGCGACACCGAAAGTGACGAGTCCGAGTAACATAGACCGCCACTAAGCTGGATCAGTGCTTGACAAAAATACTTTTTATCTTTTATGTAATTTGTTCACCCAAGCTATCTGATATCACTAATTACAAAAAAACACAACAGGACACAGTGAAAAGAGTTAGTAATGTTTTGAAATTAGTATTTCCGTGATTGATTAATTAAAGTCCTTCGCCGTGAAAAAGATATTGAAAAATATAAAAATCTTGCATTTTACTTTTAAGTTATATCTGTGCAATAATAAACATCTATTAGAATAACTTTCTGATCATTCCACCAACAATGTGCACAGAATTACCATAGTACCAAGTAGAGGTATATACATAAAAATGATAAATCACACCAAACCGTTAACTTGAGTTAAATTTGAAAAACATAATTATCTAAGGGGTTGATACTGAAGAAAAAATTCGATCATAATTGATTTGATTTGGTTTTAACTAAAAAAGGTCAAACCAAGACCAAATCAACCCGACATTATATATATTTATTTTAAATATTATTTTCATATAAAAAATTTATTAAAATCTACTTTGTAAATATTTTTTAACTTTGTCATAGTTTTTGTTTCTTAACAATTTAACACCGGGTCTGTTCTCGTAATTTTATCTCAATGTCCATATATATTAACTTCAATGAATCCATTACACTCCTGATGTTTTCGTTGTCCCTGACAGCTATCCATCTCTTTTAATCAAGAAATTTCAAGTATATACGGTTTATAAAGTTAGAAAGAGGTCATCTTGTAAAAGTTGAGACTCTCACGTATGATATGACTTTTTCGCCTTTTATGAAGTTGTGATTGATATTTTTGTGCGTAAGATTACAATGGACTGAATTGGATATGATTGTATGAAATTGTGTGGCATTTACATTGTACTTCACAAAAAGCAAATTAATTTCGTTATAAATACATTCGACCAAGAAGAACCTGAAAATTTTGAATTTTTTTTTTTTGAGAATCTTATTGATTTTTTTTTTATAGAATTGATAAATTTAATAAATACAAAACCGTCAAACCTATCTACACGTACCAAGTATCAAATGAAGAAGATAAATATATAAATGAACACAAAAAGAATTGGTTGAAAAAAATACAAAAAGAATTGGTTGAAAAAAATACAAAAAGAATTGTTGAAAAAAGTAAAAAAAGAATTGAGTTAAAGAAAAAAATTGATCTAAAAGACCAGACGATAGAAGAATTATTAGAATTAAAGAAATGGAGTTACTGCTTTTGGAGAAAGAAATAGCACCAAGAATGAGAGGGTAAATAGAAGTGGGATCCATACACTTTTTAAAAAGAAAAGTAATCACCCTCACATGCCTCATCCACCATAAAATTTCTCTGTTTTCGATGTATTCTCTCCTCTTATTAAATCGTAAAACTTTATGTCCAAACAAAATTACTAGGTAGTGGACCATTGTACAGCTGCAGCATATATGAATGTTACTTTACACGTTTCTGCCACATTTATCTTTCCACGAGGCCCATGTTCATGCGTCAGATTTTCTATGCTAAACATATCACATTATGAATGGAACCACCATTTATTAATTTTAATTGGGCAATTTGCACGATGGTCCTTCATACTGACTGGTCTTTAATTTTTTGTTCTCAATTCGCTGTTCTTTAATCCTTATCCTTCGTTTTAAAAAGTGATCAAAATATTTTGAGGTTTTGAATTTAAAATTCAATACAGTCAAAAATAATAATCTTAAATATTGAAAATTTATGTCTATTCAGACGAAATTACATAAAATTTATGCCAGAGACGACATACGCTGCCTTGTAAGGCAGAATTTTATTTATATTTTAAAGCATAACTAAAAGTCTGCCGGTTCGGGCAGATTTTGCCTTAAAGTAGACTTTTAGTTATACTTTAAGGCAAAATCTGCCGTATAAGATAGACTTTTTATAAAAATCTTATCTTGAATTTTTTTTTATTAATTGAGCGGGAATTCAAACCCAAAACTTCAAGATATTTTCGGTTACTTTTTTTTAAGTGAAGGATAAAATTAAAGATCTGCAATTTGAGGGCCTAAAATTAAAGACTACCGGACAATCCGCGAAAAAAATGATTTTAATTGTCCGTGGAGAGAGAAAAGTCTAACTATATCAATTGGTGCAGACACTTGCAACAAATTTGATTGGTTGGAGCAAAAGATACTTTTATTTAAACAAATGTGAAATGGAAAAGAAAACGTAGTAGAAAAGAGCAAGATCCGTTTTTGGTTGCGTATATATCTACTTACATTATCAAATAGTAAAATTTATGTCCAAAATAAATTATAAGGTGGTGGACCATTGCACGACATATATGACTGCTATTTTAGACTTTTCTGCCACATTCACATTTGCATTTCCACAAGGCCCATGTTCATGTGTCAGATTTTCTAATATATCACATAATGAATGGACCCTCTTAAACACTCAGATTGAATCGGCGACTTTTCTAACACAAAAAAAAAAAATTGAACCAAATTAATATAAAAAAAAAAACACATTAATAGGACCAAACTGCAAATATGCAATTTAGGTCTTTCACGCACGAAATTTGTGAATGAAAGGCCCTGAAATTCCACCAGCTCCTTAATCAACAAATTACAATTTCAATATTGTTCTCAATTGTACATGGAGAGTAGCCAAATGTAGGTCTTTCGAATTGCGGACTCCTCTATTTTTTAATTAATAATACATAAAAGCTTAGACGGATTCAAAATTTTTAATTTATGGATTTTGAATTCTAGAAAAGTCAGTTTACTTTGGATAAATTATTTATGCATATTAAGTGATTTCTTAACAAATAAATATTTTTAACCAAATCTAGTAAATACTTATTTCGGGCACCTTTTCAACCCCTCAAATGACGATCCGAACGTTTACGGATCCATGATGTATTGGGCATACATTATTCTACGCAGAAAAAAATATCAGGTTCTATATAAAATATTGACGTTTCGGAGTCTTGACACACGACTAATCGTTGGTCAAAGTATGGAAAAAACACTAAGTTTTTTCAAACAAAACTTACTTTGAAACGTCAATATTTGAAAAAACTTAGTGTTTTTTCCATACTTTGACCAATGATTAGTCGTGTGTCAAGACTCCAAAACGTTAATATTTTATATAGAACCTGATATTTGTTTCCGCGTACAATAATGTAGGCCCAATACATCATGGATACGTAAACGTTCGGATCGTCATTTGAGGGGTTGAAAAGGTGCCCGAAGTAAGTTTTGTTTGAAAAAACTTAGTGTTTTTTCCATACTTTGACCAACGATTAGTCGTGTGTCAAGACTCCGAAACGTCAATATTTTATATAGAACCTGATATTTTTTTCTGCGTACAATAATGTAGGCCCAATATATCATGGATACGTAAATGTTCGGATCGTCATTTGAGGGGTTGAAAAGGTGTCCGAAGTAAGTATTTACTAGATTTGGTTAAAAATATTTATTTGTTAAGAAATCACTTAATATGCATAAATAATTTATCCAAAGTAAACTGACTTTTCTAGAATTCAAAATTCATAAATTAAAAATTTTGAATCCACCTAAGCTTTTATGTATTATTTATTAAAAAATAAAGGAGTCCGCAATTCAAAAGACCTACATTTGGCTATATAATTAATGATTGAAATTGTAATTTGTTGACTAAGGAGCTGATGGAATTTCAGGGCCTTTCATTCACGCACAAATTTCGTGCGTGAAAGGCCTAAATTGCACTTTGCGGTTTGGTCCTTTCACACATGAAATTCGTGCGTGATTATTATTAATGTGTTTTTTTTTTTGTACTAGTTTAGTTCAAATTTTTTTTTTTGGCTAGAAAAGTCGCGAATTCCCCTCAGATTATAACAGCCAAACTCACAATCAACTGCTTATGTCTTTGTGTATCTTTCTCTAGCTTTCTTCCAATATCTTCTATACAACCTTCTTTTTGCAGCTCTGATTAAAGTGAAATCCAACACTCTTGAAGATGGTTGAGGCCTTTGTGTCATTTGCAGTAGAAAAATTGGGGGATTTCTTCATACAGGAAGTTTCCTTGTGTTTAAGTCTAAGAGAGGATGTGTTGTGGCTGCGAAATGAGCTGCTCTTTATGCCGTCTTTCCTCAACGATGCAGAGGAAAAGCAAAGTGAAGATCAAAGAGTTCAACAGTGGGTGTTTGAAATCAATTCTGTTGCTAGTGATGCTGTCGCTATACTGGAGACTTATAACTTCGAGGCTGGTAAAGGTGATGACGATAGATTTGCTAGTTGTCTGAAGGCTTGCACTTGCATATGTAGGAAGGAGGCCAAATTCTACAATGTCAGCAAGGAGATCCAATCACTCAAGCAGCGTATCATGGATATCTCTCGCAAACGAGAGACTTATGGTATTAGAGATATCAATAATACAGGAGAAAGACCAAGAAATCGGCCAAACAATCGGTCAGCCATGGCTAGAACATTGAGGAGAACTACCTCCTATGTAGATGAGGAGCAGATTTTTGTTGGCTTTCAAGATGTTGTAGAAAGACTGCTAGCTGAACTTCTCAAAGCAGAACCTCGTCGAGGCGTCATCTCCATTTATGGTATAGGAGGAGCAGGTAAGATCACTCTTGTGAAAAATCTCTACATCAGTCTTAATATTAACTCTAGCTTCCCAACACGCCCTTGGATATGTGTTTCTCAAGAGTACATCATCATGGATCTCCTTAAGAATATCATAAAATCCATCCGAGATTGCAACAAGATTATTCTAGATTTGTTGAAGATGATCAAGACAGATCTAGAAATTTACCTTCGTGATTTGCTAAAAAAACACAAATATCTTGTGGTGGTTGATGATGTATTTCAGAGAAAAGCTTAGAAAAGTTGGAAAAAACATTTCCGAACGGCAGCAGAGTTATTATTATCACGAGTAAAGATGATTCCGCTGAAAGAGCAGATTTGTCTATAGTGTTCGTTTCTTAGGCCAAGGAGAAAGTTGGGACCTCTTTTATAGGAAACTACGCAATGTTCAGGCAATGGTTTTAGAAATGGAAAGGTTAGCTAGATATATGGTGAAAAAGTGTGGAGGCTTACCACTCTCAATTGTTGTATTAAGCGGACTACTTTCGCATAAAAAGGGATTAAAAGGATGACAAAAGGTAAAGGATCACCTTTGGGGGTACATTAAAGATGACTCTATCGAAATCTCCTACATACTATCATTGAGCTACAATGATTTGCCGACTGCGCTCAAGCAGTGTTTTCTTTACTTTGGTATTTTTCCAGAAGATCGTGTGATTTATGCTGAAAACATTATATGGTTGTGGATGGCTGAGGGTTTCATACCAAACGGAGAAGAAAGAGCAGAGGATGTCACTGAAGACTTCTTGAATGGGCTGATAAGACGAAGCTTGATAAAAGTGGTAGATTCATTTTGGAAAAAAGTTATTAAATGTAGGATTCATGATCTACTTCGGGATCTTGCCGTACAAAAGGCATTAGAGGTAAACTTCTTTGACATTTGTGACCCAAGAAAGCAATCCATATCATCCTTATGTCTCAGACATGTCATTCATGATCAAGCACAAAAGTACCTCTCACTTGATCTTTCTAATTTCAAGTTGAGGTCAATTATGTTCTACGATCAAGATTTTTGTCAAATCAAATGAGTCTTATAAAGTTCCGTAATGTGTTCCAACATATATATGTGTTGTACTTGAATATTCGTGGTGGCACTATACCTATAGATCCTGATGCCATAGGAAGTTTGTACCACCTCAAGTTCTTAAGCTTGACAGGTATTTGTGATACACATGAATAATATTACACATGCATGATATTACGAAGTTTTTGGCATTGGCATTAGCAGTGGTAATTATTGACAGTATAAGAAAGTTGATAGTTTATTTTAATGTTTTGATGGATCTTTAGCACTTTATTCATCTTATATTCCATCTAGACACATGTTAGCGTTGATTAAAGTATGTGCTTAATCAAAGCTTTTCATCCTCAGAAATTGTTATCTCCAATTTGAATTTTTTACTCAAAAGAAATTGATTTTCAGGTCGCAGAGGAAGAGTGATGGGGGAGATTTGTTTTTCATCTGGATGCTATAGTGTAGTTAGCTGTAGAGCCTAATGAGGTAGAATTTATTGTTCTGCTTCATTTCAGTGGCATTTCCCTTGATCTTTTTATTTTTTCGACCTACTTATGTAAAAATATTTTTGAACCATATATTACAATGCAATGTGATGGACTTCATTGTTATTTATATAGGAAAACATAGAGCTTAAATCAAATAATAGAGTCTATGTGACTTATGATAATGAAAAAGCTGTAGGAAACTTATGATAATGAAAAAGCTGTACGAATCCTTCTTTTCACTTTCTTCATAGTTAGAAAGAATATAAATATGATCTTCTGGCCAACAAACAGAAGGTAAGGTATAATAAGCATCACATTTTATCAAACATTGTAAGTTAGTTCGAGGAATCAATATACACTATATGAAGTTGTTGGCTTCAGTACACATTAGACTTTGGCTGAACAAATCAAACATTATAAGTTATAATAAGCATCACATTTTATCTTTATGATTAATCGCAAATTCTCTATTATTCTTTGTCTTAAATATGGAATTCGCTCTTATGCTTGATGCCGCTTAAGTGCATCTCATGCTCAGTTAACCCAAGGTCAAAGTGATTTCCTTGAGGCTGCTCTCGGCTCTAACAAGGTGCTTTTGAGAAAATCATCATTTTTCTTCTGGGGCTATTTATCTGATCTCAGTTATTGTATGATGATTCTTTAGAACCAATAGATATAGTAATGGTCCTGTGTGTGGACTTATAAGTTGGTTATCTTAGAGTTCTTTTTCTGTAATGCAGTCAGCAATTTTTAATACCCTCAAGTTTCTTGATTGGGAGAATTAAGTGCCGAAAAAAATGCCGCCTAAACATGTATTGTTGAAATTTGTGGAATGTTCAAAGCAAATGCTTTTGGATTCTCACATTTATGCACTTAGCTTCTTCATTAGAATGTTATGCACTCAGCTTCTTCATTAGAATGTTATCATACGACTAAAGGAAAAGAAGACGCATACTCTGGAAGCACTCAATTGTTCAGTTTCAGTTCCTGTTTCTATTTCTTTGCAATGTGAAAGTTGGAGTCTCTTACATCTTGCACCAACATTAATTCCTCTGATATTGTAACAGGCCATGGTCCATCTAGTATTTGTATACTCTAGCATATAATACAATTGCGTACACTTCTGGGCAGAGCCCGAAATACATACTGGAAGTAAACAAAGTAACACCACTATGATCATATGTGGTTTCTGTGAATTGACTTGGTAATTGAGGAGGCATCATTATTCCTCAGGAAAAGCAGGCTTCATAGCAAATACGATACAGGGAGTATGAACAGAATGTGCAATAGCAGCAGACTAATAACTTTGCGAATGCGCAGTTACTGTACTTAATTTCAACCAATTTTTTAAATTTCAGGTAATACGTGGAATTTACCTTCTTCTTTCATAGGGGCGTGTGAGAGAGTGTGTGTGTGTGTGTAGTGATCTTGAATCTCTTTTAGCAGCAGCAAGTACTTTGTCAACTGTCTTTTGTGAAAAACTGATGTGTGCCATCGTCTTTCGTTTTTGTCCTCTGTAGTGGTATTGGTGCTGTCTTTCCAATTGATGTAATGTTGATCTTAATTACTAGCATGAAATGCATGTAAAACAGCATTTAAGTAGAGGGAAGAGGGATCGAAGAGGGTTCCATCTGGTAAGCTTAAAGCAGGGAAGAGGGATCGAAGAGGGTTCCATCTGGTAAGCTTAAAGCAGGCCCTATATCGAAAACATTTAGAATTTATGCTCTCTAGTGTGTTCATTGGAAGTGGGAGTTGTCCAGGATGTTAACCATGCAGAATGACTTTTGTCCAATGAAACAAATATCATTTCTTAATAACATCATTTTGATAAGGTCAGATCACGTCAGGCGAAGAAGGCATGTAATTAAATCTGAGTCAGTAAATTAGACTTCTAATAATTGATTATTTTAGCATGCATTGCGTCTCTGATTTTGGAGTAAAAATGGTGGCCTTTATGGCTTGTAGAATCTGTCTAAAATCAGAAACAACGAGGCATAAGATATTTGAGAATGTGTGTATGGAATCAGAAATCCAAAAAATTAAGGGACTATAATAAATTCACAAGGGATTTGTGAAATTTATGAATGGCATTGTAGGAAATATACTAAAGCTAGTTAGATAAATGAACTCCTTTGCTGTGCAAGGATGAGTAAAAGACATTAAAATGTAGACAGAGTACCATATACCTTTTCCAATATCATAATTTAACATATATATATATATATATATATATATATATATATATATATGATATATCTGATATATCTGATAATTTTAAACTCTCATTGTAATATATTGATACCAAACAGAGATATAATAACTTAATACTAGTAACTTTTTTTCACTTAAAAAATCTCAACCATATTATACAGCAGACCAAGAATGTCATTCTTGCTGGTAAAGTTTTCTTTCCATCTCAAGCACTTATTATATTAACTCCTTAGGTTTGCCAACATTTCAAGAATAGGAGTTGGATCTTCCACGAGTCTTGAATACCGGCAGACTAGCAGTTTGATGATAGTTAGAGTAAGATTTTCTAATACCTTCCACAACTAATTCTTTAAGATTCGTTATAATCAACATTTTCCACTAATTATAACGAAGGTATTTAAGTGTTTGTAGATTTGTGAGTTTCCCAACTTGCAGAGTTCAATAAATTTTTAAGTTGAAATATAGTTGATTGTCAGTAAATTGATAATATAAAAATTTCATAAATTGTTATACTAACAATATTAAATCTTTACACAAATTAATGTAAAACAAAACATCTTATTTGACCGTTTTTATTTATCTTTATAAAAAGGAAAAATCAACAAAGTTATATAAAACTACAGCAGAGTGAGCAAAAGTAATTGAAGAAATGGTTGAAGTGAATTGGAATTTATTTGTATACTTACCTCTATTAAAAAGAAAGAACATCATACATGCATGAAAAATGAGCTCTCTTCAACATCTCCACGTCTTTCATTCTCTTGGGAATCTCCTTTAGTTTTGGACAGAGATGGATAGCAAGACCTTTAATCAGAGGCATGGCACTTGCGGCTAAATGCCATCTTTCTAGGTTCGGAAGATTATCAAGAAGAAGGAACTCCAATTGACAGAAGTTGTTATCACTACAGGTAATTTCTTTTCCTTCATAAGCTGCTTCTAAGTAGAGATTCCTTAGGTTTGGCAACATTCCCAGAATAGGTATCGGATCTTCCACGAGTTTTGAGTCCCGAAGGACCATCATTGTGATGGAATTTGGAAATGGGTTCGACAAAGACAGTTTTTCTATTCTCCCTTGTAAATCAGTTTCTGGATCTTTTGACAAGAACTAAGAAATTCAAGGGTTGGGAATGAATCATCAACTTACACGCCAATCTGAGACTGCTAAGGTTTTCAAGCTGTTAATGTTATTCAGGGAGTAAGATTTCGTAATATCATGCCATAAGAAGTGATGCATTTGTGATTAATCATAAAGATAAAATATGATGCTTATTATAACTTATAATGTTTGATTTGTTCAGCCAAAGTCTGATGCACACAGTGCAATCGAGGTGACGAACAGATCTAGAAGTTGTGAAACTTGAAGAACTGAAATGCTAAGTCAGGGTTTCAACCGAGAGATTTAGCTAGAGAGAGAAATATTGAGAAAGAGAGAAGTAGATGTATATTCATGAATGAATTGATTGTATGAGTTACAAAGTATATATGAAATGAATCTAATCAACTACTTAGCTGTTAATTGCTTTGCTAGCCACTGTAACTGAATTCTGGACTTCAACTAACTTGGGACTTTAACTAACTTCTTGAACAATACTAACTAACTATGCCACATCAGCCAATTAACTAATACAGCTAATAAAATGCTGACTTTAACTAACTTCTTGAACAATACTAACTAACTCTGCCACATCAGCCAACTAACTAATACAGCTAATAAAATGCTAATTCAACTACAATATTGCATCAATACCCCCTACAGAAGCACAGTCTTGTCCTCAAGGCTGAAATGCAGGAAATCTGTGCTGCAAATCAGAAACATATTCCCAAGTAGCTTGAGAAGCATCAATATCTGTCCACTTCACCAGCACTTGAGCAACAACCTTGTTTCCCCTCTTCACAAGTCTTCTATCTAACACCAGTTCTGGAAGAGGACAATAAGGACTAGATAGATGAAAAACAGGAGGGTGGTTGATAACAGTAGGAACCTCATGGCATTTCTTTAGCTGTGACACATGAAAGATGGGGTGGATTAAAACATCAGCTGGAAGTAGTAACCTGTAAGCAACAACACCAACTTTTGCATCAATAGGATAGGGTCCAAAGTACTTAGCAGCCAGTTTGTTGAATGGCCTAGTAGCAACTGAAATCTATCTATAAGGTTGTAGCTTGAGATAAACCCAGTCACCCACTTCAAAGATCCTATCAGATCTGTGTTTATCAACTAAGTCCTTCATTCGTTGTTGAGCTCTTAGTATATGAAATTTCAAAAGCTGAATCATGGATTCCCTAGCAACCAGTGACCTATCAACCATCTCAGAAGAAGATTCCCCAGCCAAATAAGGCAGGTGCAGAGGTGGTTGTTGCCCATACAAAACTTCATAAGGACTGAATTTAATGGTAGTATGATATGTATTATTATACCACCACTCAGCTAGTGGTAAATACTTAGGCCAAGCATGAGGGCTGTCAGAGCAAAAACATCTGAGATATGTCTCCAAAGTCCTGTTCAAAACTTCAGTTTGCCCATCTGTTTGAGGGTGATAGGCAGTAGATCTTTGTAATTGAACTCCTTGTAAGGTGAATAATTCTTGCCAAAAATTGCTAAGGAAAACAGGATCCCTATCACTAGTAATTGTAGCAGGCCAACCATGTAGTTTAAAAACATTGTCTAAGAAGCATTGGGCCACTGTTTGAGCAGTATATGGATGTTGCAGGATCATGAAGTGACCATACTTACTTAGTCTGTCCACAACAACCAAAATGACATCTTTACCATTAGACTTAGGCAGCCCCTCAATGAAATCTAAGCATATATCAGTCCAAACTCCATCAGGAATAGGAAGTGGCTGTAACAAACCAGGAGAAGCAGCCGCATCATATTTGTGTCTTTGGCACACATCACACTTGTTAATGAATTCTCTAACATCTGTAGCAAGTGTTTCCAATAGAAAAGAGATTGCAACCTCTTTAGAGTAGAATCCATACCATAATGCCCTGCTTGAGTAGTAGAATGCCATAGATCAATGATAGTTGTCCTTAGCTGATGATCAGCACCAACCACCAGCCTGCCCTTTCACGTCAGTTGACCATTACACCAAGTAAAGGACTTAAAAGGTTGAATCTGTAGTCTAGTAATCAAATCCTGCAGACTGGCATCAGCTGTCCATGTGTCCTCGATTTGATCATACAAGGAATCATTTGGAGACAATAGTGAAATAGCCAACAACTCAGAATCAGGTTTCCTGGATAATGCATCTGCAGCCTTATTTTCAGCACCCTTTTTATACTCAATAGAGAAATCAAAAGCCATGAGTTTGGAAATGCCAGCAGTCTGAAAGTCAGTATGGATATGTTGTTCCAACAAGTACTTCAGTGCTTTTTGGTCAGTTTTAACAATAAATGGGCTACCCAACAAGTAATGTGACCATTTAGTAACAGCAAAGATGATAGCTAATAACTCTCTATCATAAACAGACATAGCTTGGTGTCTAGGTGCCAAAGATTTGCTGATATAGGCTATAGGATGCCCTTGCTGCATCAAGACAGCTCCTATACCTTTACCACTAGCATCAGTCTCCACTAAGAAAGGTTTTGAGAAGTCAGGCATTGCTAGTACAGGAGCAGAAACTAATGCTTGTTTCAGCTTCTCAAATGCTGCAGTAGCTTCAGAATTCCAAGTGAAACCCTCCTTCTTAAGTAACTCATGTAAGGGTTTGCATATAGCACCAAAACCTTGGATAAATCTTCTATAATATCCAGCAAGCCCCAAAACCCCTCAACTGTTTAATGCTACTGGGAATAGGCCATTGTTGCACTGCTATGATCTTTTTAGGATCTGTTGACACACCCTCTCTACTGATAAAATGACCCAAATATTCCACCTTAGGCACTCCAAATGCACACTTAGACATTTTAGCATACAATTGGAACCTCTGCATGATATCAAACACAGTTCTAACATGCTCAGTCATACTCTTACTGTATATGAGTATGTCATCAAAGAAAACCAGTACTGTTTTCCTCAATAATAGTCTAAAAACTGAATTCATAAGGTTTTGAAATGAAGATGGGGCATTGGTTAAGCCAAATGGCATAACTAGAAATTCATAATGGCCTTCGTGTGTTTTAAAACCTGTTTTATGACAATCTTCTTCAGACATTGTTAACTGGTGATAACCAGCTCTAAGATCAATCTTAGAGAACACCACTGCACCCCCTAATTCATCCAACAAGTCCTCTATAATAGGTATAGGAAACTTATCTTTTATAGTCAACTGGTTCAATTCCCTATAGTCAACACATAGCCTCCAACTTCCATCCTTCTTACCAACCAACACAACTGGTGATGCATAAGGGCCGGTACTATGCTGTATAACACCTTGATCAAGCATCTCTTGTACCAATTTCTTTATGATATCTTTCTTGACACCAGGATATCTGTAAGGTCTTTTGTTTACATGATTTGCAGCTTCAACCAAGGGTATCCTATGATCAAAAAAACCTCTGTGGGGTGGTAAAGTAGTAGGTAATGCAAAAATACTATCATATTGTTCAATCAAACCAGATAGTTCAGGAGCAATTGAATCACCTTGAGCAGCCTGAATATTATGACATTGGATGTCTTCATCTTCCCCGGATGTTAATGTCAACATAAAGAACTGAGTGTTCCCTCCCTCAATTCTATTCACTGCTTTAGCATTAGTGGATTTCAGCTGACTACTAGCCCCCCTCAAGACATGTTTCTTGCATTGATACCTAAATTCAATAGTTCTATTCTTGAAATCAAACAGTATCCTCCCTAATGTGTTTAACCATTGTACACCTAAGACAATATCCACATTGCCTAATGGTAATAACAAGAAGTCAGAACTGAATGTAGTACCTTGCAAAAGCCATTGAAAATTTCTGCAAACTGAAGCTGTTTGCACCTTCCTTCCATCAGCAACACTGACAGACTGTGCCATTATAGCAGTTGCTTTACACCCCAACTTCTTAGCCATATCCCGGTCAATGAAATTATGGGTGCTTCCTGTATCAATAAGGACTTGTAAAGGTCTCTTTTCATGGTAACCAGTTACCCTGA
Organism: Lycium barbarum; assembly: GCF_019175385.1. NCBI lineage: Eukaryota > Viridiplantae > Streptophyta > Magnoliopsida > Solanales > Solanaceae > Lycium > Lycium barbarum. Next base: position 90,751,804 of record NC_083347.1, read on the forward strand.
TAGTTTGGTAACCTGTTACTCCAGAAAAGGCCTGTAATGAGATGGTCATGAATTCATCTATCCCTTCAAGAAATTCTTGACCAATTTCCTATACTGATTCTTCAAGGACTGAATCCCCTTCAACTATATCCACCATAAAGATTTGCTTGTTAGAATTACATTTGTGCCCTGGCACATACTTCTCATCACAGAAAAAAGAAAGACCCTTGGCCCTCTTTTCATCCATCTCTATAGCAGTTAATCTCCTTCCTGGGATTCTATTAGGCCTTCCTTGTTGTACTTCATGTGGTTTCCTAATTGTAGAGTTTTGTACAAATGATTTTTGGAAATTCTGGGTTTTAAACTGGTTTGGAGTAGGTAGTAGAGGACCTAGTGCAGGTTTAACAACAGATTTCAGCCCCCAAGTCTTAGCTTGAGCTTCAAAGACTTCCTCCTGCAACCTAGCAATCTTATAGGCTTGCATTAAAGTTTTTGGGGATTGGATCTTAACAACTTTGTTCAATTCAGGTTTGAGTCCACCCAAGAAACAAATGATGGTGTTTTCTTTTGACAGGTTTACCATTGTCAACAATCTATCAAACTCAGCTTGGTATTCCTTTACACTACCAGTTTGATTCAAATTCTTCAGTGATTCCATATGATCTTCAAACTCCTCTCCAAATCTTTCATTCAATGCTAGAACATATTCAGTCCAAGTAGGTTCTAGAACTAAATTTCTAGACCTCACATATGACCTATGCCAAGAAATTGCTTCTCCTTCTAAATGAATTGATGTTACTTTAACCCTCTGATCGAATGGAACTTCATCTATAGCAAAGAACTGGTCAACTTTATACAACCAAGTCCTCAAATCATGGCCAGAAAATTTTGGGAATTCTAGTCGAGAGTATCTAGTGAAGAAATTACCATTATGTGTATGACCATTCTCCTTAGGTCTGATTTCAGTTTGGGCTTCAACTGGACAGTTCCTATCCACTGAAGAAGATTCAGCTCTGGCTACTTCTTGTTCCTTTCCTCTTATGTTGTTAATGGTGGTTCTCAATTCAACCAACTCCCTATCAACTTGCAAATTACGATTGTTCATACTAGTCATTCCTTCCATTAGTTTCTGCAACTAATCTTGGATTTGTGACAGCTTGTCTTCCATTTCCTCTGGTGGTTTTTCTTGATTCTTGCTTCTAGTGACAATTTCGTTGCTTCTGGTCATGGTTTCACTGCCGAGAATCGACAGCTCTGATACCAATTGATGCACACAGTGCAATCGAGGTGACGAACAGATCTAGAAGTTGTGAAACTTGAAGAACTGAAATGCTAAGTCAGGGTTTCAACCGAGAGATTTAGCTAGAGAGAGAAATATTGAGAAAGAGAGAAGTAGATGTATATTCATGAATGAATTGATTGTATGAGTTACAAAGTATATATGAAATGAATCTAATCAACTACTTAGCTGTTAATTGCTTTGCTAGCCACTGTAACTGAATTCTGGACTTCAACTAACTTGGGACTTTAACTAACTTCTTGAACAATACTAACTAACTCTGTCACATCAGCCAACTAACTAATACAACTAATAAAATGCTGACTTTAACTAACTTCTTGAACAATACTAACTAACTGAACAATACTAACTAACTCTGCCACATCAGCCAACTAACTAATACAGCTAATAAAATGCTAATTCAACTACAATATTGCATCGAAGTCTAATGTGTACTGAAGCCAACAATTTCATATAGTGTATATTGATTCCTCGAACTATAACTTACAATGTTTGATAAAATGTGATGCTTATTATACCTCACCTCCTGTTTATTGGCCAAAAGATCATATCTATATTCTTTCTAACTATGAAGAAAGTGAAAAGAAGAAGCCGCACAGCTTTTTCATTATCATAAGTCATATACACTCTATTGTTTGATTTAAGCTCTGTGTTTTCCTATATAAGTAACAATGAAATCCATCACATTGCATTGTTCAAAAAGATTTTTAGATAAGTAGGTCGAAAAAATAAAAAGATCAAGGGAAATGCCACAGAAAAGAAACAGAACAATAAAATGAAAGTTAAATTCTACCTGATTAGACTCTACAGCTAACTGCACTGTAGCATCCAGATGAAAAACCGATCTCCCCCATCACTCTTCCTTTGCGACCTGAAAATCAATTTCTTTTATGAGTAAAATATTCAAATTGGAAATGACACAATTTCTGAGGATGAAAAGCTTTGATTAAGCACATACTTTAATCAACGCTATCATGTGTCTAGATGGAATATAAGATGAATAAAGTAATAAAGATCCATCAAAACATTAAAATAAACTATCATCTTTCTTATACTGTCTATAATTACCACTGCTAATGCCAATGCCAAAATAATTGATGTCATACACCCCCTCAACTATGGAAGTGAGAGTTCATGTTTCATTATATTTTCAGCTGAAATCTGTAATCTACAACTAATAGAAATGGGAACATTCATAGATGTATAAAGAAGAGTAAACATGAGAAGATCAATACACAGCCTGACTTATGAACCATAATTAGACAACAAAATAAAAGGAATGAAGGTCGAACAGAAGGTATGCACTTGCGAATTGGAAGATATGCTGTCAATTTTGTTTTCATACTTCTATTTTTTGGTAATATCTGTTTTATACTTTTAAACATTGTCATGAAGAATCATGATTAAGTTATGAGTCAATGTCGGGAAAAATTTAGGTATAGAAAAGTAAAATATTATAAAGCAATCAAGGAAGTAAATTGATTTAGAGCCCGTTTGGATTGGCTTATAAGTTGACTTATAAGCTGTTTTCAGCTTTTTTGAGTGTTTGGCTGGCCAGCTTAAAGTCATTTTATGCTTAAACTAAGCTCAAAAAAATAATTGAACCCATTTGACTTAGTTTATCTAAAGCAGCTTATAAGCTGAAAACAGCTTATAAGCCAAAAAAAATAAGTTGGACTACCCCAACTTATTTTTTTCAGCTTATAAGCTGGAAACAGCTTTAAGCTGTAAGCCAATCCAAACGGGCTCTTAATCAAACCACCGAGGTTAATCATATGTTATAGCTACAGGTACACAATTGGAAAAATTATAGGAATGAAAGAACAACCTGTCAGGCTAAGTTTATCCCACAACATTAAAGTTAAAGATTAATTTCTTAAGTCGGTCATATCCATCTAATTTTTCTAGTTTAAATATGCTCTTCTCCTTCAATCTCCAAATAAATAAAATTACTGTTTGTGATAGCCAAGATCCCAGATTTAAGCTACAGCAACATGGAGTACCACTTAAACTTTCTGATATCAAAATACAAGGAAAATGGTTTAAGGAAGAGGAAGGTGTAAACTTCTTCAAACTAATGCAACGAGGATACCTGAGAAGCCCAATCTTTAAGTCCTCTCAAAAGAATTTCAGGACGAAGTCAATAAAAGCTCTAGTTTCAATGCTCCAAAACCTATTTCTGGTGATCTGTGTGGTTCAAGAGACTCACGATCGATCAAATTTTACAGCGACAGCTCTCCTCGGGTGTTATTCAAGAGAATGAACTAAGATATGATTCCACTTCCTTTGACGACAAAGAAAGTTTATAATGGCTTATACCATTTGGAAGGTTTGTTGGTTTAAGATAGCTTTTCGTGCCCTTACTTTAACCACCAAGCTAGAAGATATTGGTGACAATTGCACATGTATATAAGGACTACTAATTAGTCATTTGAACATATACTTATACATATATCCTCCCAATACTTTTATGTCAGAGCATGGCTAGTCCTCAAGATATTTGCTTCTGTTAATTTCCCATGATCAAAAGAACTTGTATTTAAGTTCATCAACTGACTTCAGCATCAGCCAGTTGTGTCAAGAAATAAATCTAATTCCTGCTATCTGCCAAATGGAAATATAAATTATCACGTTACGATAGATTGATTTACTTTCTCATCGCCATAATGAGCCTGGAGATCCTAAACTCATAGCAAAAAATAAATAAGAAGTACGGAAATCAATTTTCACCCCAAAGCCAACGCCTTATCCCAATTTTAGAGTGTGCCTGGAACGACATTGTCATTTCAGATAAATAGAAGTGACCTTGGGCTGAATAACAGCATTAGACAATATGCCATAGTTGTTCGTGAAGCCAGAGAAGAAGAATCGAAGCAGAAGAAAGAGAACAATAATAACGGAAGAAACCGACAGATAGATGGTGAATCTGAGTGTTTATTCTAAAATAATTTTGTGTATCAATTTGATATTGTCTATAGCTATGGCAAAATACTAATTTCTTATGCAATCAAAGTTCTTCCCTTTTGTCTTCCCCTAATAGTTTGTTCATTTGTTCCTGATGGGAATTCGGTGTGTTTCCAAAGAAGAGCCGTAACAAATAATTACATGCATGTAAAATGTTCTGCAAGGAAAGGAGTGAAAAAAAAAGAAGACAGAGGGAAAACAAATAATAACATCTTAAATCACAATTCACCTGAGAAGACAATTTCAGAGGCACATGACGATGCAAAAATGCAAAGATAATTTTTGAGCCAAATGAAAATTACTCCCTCTGAGTTGTTTCACTAGACATGCAGTTTAAGGAATAAAGAAACACTTTTGAAACTTGTAGTCTAAAACAACTATAGAAATTATTTTATTAAGGCTTAAAAATTAAATTTAAAGTTGAATTTATTTTTGAGACTAACTAAAAAGGGAATAGAGTCATACAAATTGGAACGGAAGAAGTATAAATTAATCATCTGTTAAAAAATATAGAGTTGAACATTTATGTGCTCATCATGAAGAAACAATTAAGAAAAAAAACTCACCAAATCCACGTTACTATTATTTAAAAATAGAAATCCAAGGCAAAAAACTCACCAAATCCTGTTTGTGTGAATTAGTAAAAGGAAGTTGTATATCATATTTGTCGTTTGGAGAAAGTTTAGAATCTCTTGTTTGACTCTTGACAAAAATTCCTAAGTGATCAGTTAAAAACTACCTCTCAAGCCCACATAAATTGGGGGTTGGCAATGGGCATCATCACCATCAATATTGTTCTATTATTAATTGAAGCTCATGATCTCAGGTTAATCAACCTGATATTGCTTCAAACACTCAATACTTTTACCATTATCTCTAGACGTTCGTCTTCCAAAAAAAAAAAAAAAAAAAAAGAACTAGAAGTTCTCTGTAGTGTCTACACCTAAAGTTAATGTATGTACCAACATGACCATACTATATTTGCAACTGATTGGTATTGCCAATATAAATTTTTTCCATCCGTTGTGCTCTATTTTTCGTTAAGTATGCATAGACTAAGTGATTAGTTAAATATCGTTTAATTTATTTGATGTAGAAAACTAGCAGTTGATCTCATAGATGAAACATCACTTTATTGCCCTGAAGTCATGATACTAGTTTTGTAACAAAATAATCACCCAACTTTATATAAGTATCACGGTCGTTAGTAAATTATATTTTTGGTAACCAAAGAGTCACTCAATTTTGCCTAAGTGTCACACAAAGTGTAGAAAATTAGGGTCCACCCATAAGGGGTGCTTAAGGCCCATTAGGGTAATAAAGTTCAACACTAATGTTTCCTATATTAAGTACACTTTAGGGTGTACAATATAAAATATATACTTTTACAGTTTTATAACTCTCTTCTCCATAATAAAGAATAAGGTTTAGACTGTGATATAAGAGGTTGCTTCGACATACCGTGATAACCACTATTGCAACCGTGGTTTGACTTTCGCTTCCGCTACACGAAGAACACGCAAGTTCTCGTTTTATGATTTATGTCTATCTAATTAGTTTAGATTAATGTGTTACATGTAATCCTCCATTGGTAGCAGAGCCATAGGGTCAGTTTTCTGGTCTAAAAATAATATAGAAATTATTCTGATTTTATGTGCGGATATAGAATTGCGTTTTTGCACTCTGCAATTGGAATAATAAAACTTAATTGTGTACTGATTTGAAATTAAGTTTTAAATCAGCTAAATCTTTCTCTCGCATATTTTTAAAGTCACAACCTTTATCAATTTTCCCTACTGATTTGAAAACATGTTTTTGAATCAGTAAATTTTTTTTTCACCAAGAATTGTTTCTGAAATCAGTTTTCAGAAGTGAATTTTTATTTGAAATAAGTTTTTAAATAGATAAAAATAATTTCCCACCGAGAATTTTTCTGAAATCTGGTGTTTTTTTTTTCCAGATCGAAACTGATTATATTATATATATATATATATATATATGGAACTATGTGCTCCAAATATGATGACTACAGTTCCCTATAAAGCTATGGCAAAAGAGAAGAATAGAAGAAGAGATGAAAGATTTTTTTTTACTTTCTGTGCAAAAGCAGCGGCTTCACCTTGTATATATTAAAAAAAAAAAATAATAGATGAAGCTTCCTTTGCTGATTCTGCGGCTAAAAGAAATTGTCAAGACTCAATGAGAAATACCTCTTCTAAAAAACCCTAGAGACTTATGGTTTAATAAAAGGAAAATCTACACGGCATAATTAATTCTACTACATATTACTACAACAGAAAAAATGGTTGTTGAAGCCCTCTCCACAGTAGCAGCCACTTCAAAGCTCAACTACAGAGTACCCACTTCATCTCTCTGCACAAAACATCCATTGGAACCCAAAAATTTGCAGACCCAATGGCTTGGTACTCCAATCAAATTGTCTCTTCAGTCTTACCCGAAATTATCCAAATATGCTTACCGGATAATTGTCCAAGTTCATCCCCTAAAAGTGAGTAGTCAATTAACATTAGATAATTCCAGATCCGATCGTTTTCCAATGCCGGATATGGAAAATAGTGTTTCTTTATGAATGTATTTATTAATTTTTTAGCATACAATCCGGTGTATTCATTAATTTTTTAGCATACAATTCAGTGTTTGAGGTGAATTTTATTTCTTGTATTCTGTATTTGAGTGTATTCGTTAATGTTTAGTGCAAAATTGTGTTTGAGGTGTATTTTATTTCTTGTATTTTGAAGGATATTTTTTTTGTATAGAGCCGTTTTAAAATGTAATAAAGTGAATACCGTGTAAAAATAGCTATAAATGAATACAGTTGAGTTGAGTATATTTGACTTGAATACTATTTAGTTGAATACATCTGACTTGAATGTATCGAAATCTGACTTGAATACAGTGAAATCTGAACTTGAATATAGCGAAATCTGACTCAGCCGAATTTTGAATATAATCTACTGTAGCTACGAAATGTAATTAGCTAAAATGTAGCTATAGTACATGTTTTATCCTCAAAAGTTTGCCGTTTATGTAACTTCCCCTTAATAAAATGGTTTTTATTAAATGGGCTTGATTAGTCTTCTTTTTCTTAGGCAGAAATAGAAGACTTGGGCTTAGAGTTCATCTCAATTTTTTCCTGGGAAAATGACCTAATAATACTACTTAAGTAGGTATATCACAAAATATAAAGATACTTTTCCTTATTTACAAAATATAACAACTTAATTACAAAACATACCAGATCTGGAGAAATTAAAAGTCCCGCTCCCCTTTCCCTTCTCACGTTTCTCTGTTTCCGCCTCCCACTCTTCCCTCCCCCAACAGCCCAAGCTAAAATCATCAAACCTATAAATTTCCCTTCCATTTGATCTATCCACTTTTCTTGAACAGTAAACTTTTCATCCATCGATTTTATACCGGTGAATTGGTAGGTACTCTAACTCTCTCATTATCAATTTTGTCAAATACGAAAACCTAATTGAAGACTATGTTTCACCTTCTACTTCGTTGTCGCCGTTTTCGTCAATGTCATCATCATCGCCTAAGTCTTATCTATCACGATTACTTATTTGGCAGATTAGACATCCAGTGGAGTATGGTGACATTGATGCAGCAGACCTTCTTCCCCTTCTCCTTTTCGCCTTCGATGGACTGCTAGATTCATTGTAGAGAGAGCATATTTTGTAAACAGAAAACGGGGAGAAGAGTTTGTGCTAATCTCCGATTCCAAGCCTTGCCTTCGATGGATTGCGGACCTTGGAAATTGAGGAGACGTCCTTCAATGTTGAATGAATTTGAGATCTCTAGGTGTTGAATTAGATGATTGGGTAATGAATTATATGAATAATGGTAGAATCGTGACTTATAGAAAGCATAAAAATGTATGAATGATGGTAGAATCGTGACTTATGTTACAAAAAAATTGTAATTTTTCTATGTTGTTGTTGTAGTTGTATTAAATTTGTATGAATATTGTATGAATGTTTTATACAATGTTGTTGTAGTTGTAATAAATTTCTAAAAAGCTAAAATGAACTTTATACAAAACTTATACAATTATATACATATTGCATACCGTTTTTATACAATTTTCATACATAAAAAATGTGACAATTCTCTAAGCCTTGAGCGAGATATACATACTTCGTACAGTTTTCATACACGAAATTTTTAAGCCTTGAGCAAATATACACATTTCATACAATTTTCATACATAAAATTTGAGCGATTTTCGTATATATTTTGTAAGAAATCTATTGTTATGTTATGTAAACTGAAAAGTATCGTCATATTTTGTAAACTGAAAAGTATCGTCATATTTTGTAAATATACCCTATTCTTACGTATATATACGTCATTCTCCCTTTTTTCCTAGGGCTATAAAATTAATAAGTTGGGATAAAGGCCCATTTGTAATGATCTGCCCAATTTTTTGAAAGGGGCTGACACCATTTGGGCTAAAGGCCCACTTAAAATTGTTTTGCCAATTTTTTTGGCTAATGGCCTAATTTAAAATGTTCTGTTTTTTTTTAATTAATATCCAGATTAAGAAATTTGGTCATATGGACCTAATTTTCAGAATATAAATTTAGTATTTATGTTTTTTAAAGAAATTAAATTATTATCCCAATTGCTTAAAAAAATGTTAATTATTTTAACATTAGATGTATTTGTCAATTTTTTTTAACATGTTCAAAATGTTAGTTTGTTTAACATGAGATTTATTTGCCAATTTATTTAGCAAGTTTAAATGTTAATTAGTTTAACATTAATTTTTCATGTTAATTTGTTTAATGTATGCTAAATATTAATTAGTTTAACCTCATCATGGTAAAACATGTTTTAATATTTTTAGCATGTATAATATGTTAATTAGTTTAACACATTTTATGTTAATTAGCATGAAATAGATGAATCGTTTTAACATTAATCTTGCTTGTTAATTTGTTTAACATGTGTACTATGTTCATTAGTTTGACATTAAGATTTTCATGTGAATTATTTAGCATGTAATAGATATTTATAAGCGTGACATTAGTTTTATTAGCATGCGTATAAAAGTTAATTTGTTTAACTGATAATTCATATGGGATCATAAAATCATGAGACACAATTATGTTGCCTTAAATATGATTAAGACGCTTAGCTAAGTAATTGACTAGGTTAATTTTCATAATATCTTAATTTTTGGATGATGATTGGGAACATAATGAACTCTCGACTCCATGATTAGTATATGTGTTTATTACCTTAGTCAATTGATGCTTAGTGTCATAGTATGTATATGTGTTGAACTTAGTGCCTTGCATTTTGTTATCTTATATGATTCTCATTACATTCTTTTTATTTTGTTAAAGAATGACTACTGCTTCGAAAAACATTGTTGCTGAGCTCAACAAAGGGTTGAAACTCAATGGTGACAACTATGAAACATGGAGCTTGAAAGTTCAGTATGTGCTGGAAGAGTAAGAGGCTGTGGAGGCTATCAATAATGTCATGAATGAGCCTGAGGATGTCAACACGGTTTAGCATAGGCGTGACCGTGAAACATATTATGCTTGGAAGAAAAAGGACTCCACTGCTCGCATTACGTTGCTAAGCACCTTGGATGATGACATCCTAAAGGAGTTCAAGGATCACCAAAGGGATATGGAGCTTTGGATTGCTTTAAAGAATAGGTTTGGTACTTGTTCTACTGCAAGGCTAAGATCCTTGACGATCAAGTTTGACTTATACAAGAAACGCCCAGAGTATTCAATGAAAACGCATCTGAGGCAAATGACAAACATGGTCAGGGAGTTAAAAGATGCTGGTCATGTGTTGACTGATGAACAACAAATTCAAGCTGGCATACGCTCTTTTTCTAGTTCGTGGGATCATATGAAGATGTATTTGACTCACAATGAAAGAAACACAACCCTGAAAGATGTCCGGAGGCATCTTGAGTTAGAGGAGGAACGACTTGAGGCTGCAAAGCCAATAGCTGAGTTGCTGTCACGACCCCAACTTACGGGTCGTGCGGGTACCTACCATATTACTAACTAGTAGGCGAACCCTTACCAACCAACCCAATATTCATCCATTTTATAATAAACAATTTCTTAAGAATCACAAATTAAAAAGTAAAAGCTCATACAGACTCTGTTTTAGATACAAGAAAACTGAAAAACTCCCCGGGATCTAGTCTAGAAAGGTACAAGAGCTCCTACTACACAAGGGAAAACAAAATAAATGACCCAGCCTCTGCCTGGAGTGAGAGGAGCGAGGCTGCAGGAGAATTCCTGGTAATCACACGAAGAAACTTCAACTTAAACCTGCAACATACCTACACCCAAAAAGGATGTAGCAAGAGTAGTATCCGTATACCACACGTACTGGTAAGCATCTGTCATGACCCAACCGGAGGGCCATAACGGGCACCCGGAGCTAACCTACCGAGCGCTTCTTAACATATTCTCATAATCATATCTAGGTGAGCCACATGACTAACTCATAATTATCATGCACCAAATAACACGAATTCCATCAGACGTAGGCGCCTTTATATAGACATCATTAACTATGCCCATATATACACGAGCCGACAAGGGCATCAAAATGATATACAAAATATGAACCAATAAACTGAGGGATATGTAGCTATACACATCTGTCTATGAGCCTCTACGAAGAGTATGTAGTATCATAAAGACGGGACAGGATCCCGCCATGCCCATATATGTTCACAAAATGAATAACACCAACTAATCCAGCTTTGGATCAAATGGAGCACTTCTATGCAATCACTGATGAAGCAGCCTAAGGGTCTGATCTGTCTCCCTGTCTACCTGCAGGCATGAACGCAACGTCCACAAACAAAAGGACGTCAGTATGGATAATGTACTGAGTATGTAAGGTATGAATAGTAACATGATGAAAGCATGAAGATAATCATAAGATAAAGAGTCCAATTTATACCTCATAATATCTCTTAAGACGATTGCCATGCATACTTAACCTCTCTCTAAAGAAAACATTTCATACATATACGTATAATGATACGATACCCGACCATGTAAGTTCGGTGTCATCCATACCCGACCATATACAAGGCTCGGTGTTGTCCATACCTAACTGCAGTGGTGTACGTGCAATAGATATCATACCCGGCTATATAAGCTCGATGTCACAAAATAGCTATATACATATATGACATACATGAGTATCCAAAGGAAGCATTACGACTCTATCAGGGTGACATAAAGTCGGTAGACCCCCGACTTCTATTATGGAACCACCATCATCATTATCATTATCACTATGGAGAGCTTTTATCAATAATATCTTAAGAATCTTGAAAGTCATGAATTTCTAGAATTTCTAGGAATAGGACATTACGAATATCTTAGATAGATTCATAGTAAGGAAATCAAGCCTTTAGAAGAAAGGTTAGCGTTAACATACCTTTACATCTCCTTAACTACTTAATGCTTCTCCTTCCAAGCTCACAAATCTACATTCAAGAGGATTCACACTAACGTCAAGTCTTGGAAATACTCATAAGTTCAAACTAGAATAATTAGTAAGCTAGCGAAAATTGGGCAGCACTCCCCCCAATTTCATCTACTTCCACCATAGTCCAAATCAACTCCCAAACAACAATGACAACTTCAACAATATCATGCTTAAGAGATTCGATTCAATTTATATCCAATGTAAATCCAAAACTCATTCTCATAACTAATTTATAACAACAACTTCATTACAACCCTTACACACTTGTATACAACACTCCCTCATCATTATTATTGCCCTTCATAACAAGATTATACTCAAAAAATTCTAACAATAATTACTCAAGTTAATTTACTACTCAAAATATCTTCAAATCCACATTTGAACTTCCTCTTTTACTTTCTTTCCTCAATCAAGTTGTTCAACAACCAAGCATTCTCAATAACATGAAATAGATATGCAAACTAACCTTTTATCACATAAGGATAAGCTTTGGATCAATTTATTCCACTTGAGAAAAACCTTAACTTCAACACCAAAGGAATTCTTGGACTACACAAACCCTAGTGAGCCTCCCAACACTTGGATCTCTTGATTTTACTTGGGTTTGGTTGGATATGTTTAGGAGAAAGTTCTAGAACTTTCATGGACTTGGGCGTCACGACCCAGCTAGGGGCCGTGACGGGTACCCGGGGGCGGTCACGGCCCCTAGCTGGGTCGTGACAAAAGTGGTATCAGAGCAGTTCAGTCCTACGAAGTGTCTACGAGCCGTGTCTAGTAGAGTCTTGTTTATGGTGTGTTGTGCGCCACATCAATAAACAAGCTGCTACAAGGCATTTAGGAAAAATGACCATCTTTCTTCTTAAGAGATCGTGCGATAGAGCCGCGTATAAGATTTTATCCTCCCTAATAGCGTGTTATGATTTCAGAATGCCGCCAAAGGGAAAAGTTACAGCCGCCCAGAAGGGCAAGACTACGACAAATAGGCGGGTAGAAAGAGAGCCTACGATGAATGTCGAAGAGGGTGAATTCGCATAATGAGGCTCCATCTAATACTTCCTCCACCCCGCCTAATGTGGGAGAACAAGGAGGAGCTCCAGCTCCAATTTCTCCACCGGTTGCTTCGGGTCAACAAATGACCGAGGCCGTACATCTAATGACACAGTTGGTTGCTGCTCAGGCACAGTGACAAAATGCGAGTTCAAGTGATCGGGCAACAAGTACCAAAGCCTGTGATTTTATGAGTCTAAACCCTCCAGAGTTTTTCGGGTCAAAGCCGGATGAAGACCCACAAGGTTTCATTGACGAAATGTTGAGGACATTGAAGATTGTCCATGCCTCCGAAACATAATCCGTAGAGTTGGCATCTTATAGACTCCGGGATGTGGCAGTTTTATGGTATAACAATTGGGTATTATCAAGAGGAGAGAATGCGCCCCCTCCGGTTTGGCAGGAATTCGTGGATGCTTTTATTCGTCACTATTTGCCACCCGAGGTCCGCCGAGCTAGAGCGGGTAGATTCTTAAATTTGAAGCAAGGAGGTATGAGTGCCCGGGAGTACATCATGCAATTGAATTCTTTGGCTAGATATGCCCCGGCTATGGTGGCCGATATGGGAGATCGGGTGCATAGATTTGTGAGTGGCCTAGGGCCACATTTATTTAGAGATTGTTTGACGGCTTCCTTGCAAGACGGGATGGATATTTCCCAAATACAAGCCCATGCTCAGAATTTGGAGGGGCGACAACAACAAATAGGTGACCGTGATATCGACAGGAGGCAAGGAAAGAGGGCCAAATCTATGGGAGCAGGCAGTGATTATAGAGGGGGATCAAGGCAGACATATTCTAGGTACTCAGGCCAGTCGGTGACCAGTACACCTCCTCGATTCGCAGGTAGGAGATTTGATCGCTCTTTCCGTCCAGGACAGGGCCAGAGTTCGAGGGCCTCAGATTCCCAGTTCAGGGAAGACTATAGTCCGAGGAGACCCCCAGTACTGCGATGCAGTCAGTGCGGTAGATTACATTCCGGACAGTGTCGCCAGGGTTCGGATGCTTGCTATACTTGTGGCCAAGTTGGGCACATGATGAGAGATTGCCCGTCGATGAGTGGCAGAGCTAGAGTTCAGCCCACAGGTTCAGCCGCCGGTTCTTCCTCAGCACGCCCGGCAGGGCAGATTCCCCAGATGTCAGCAGGCCGAGGTAGAGGCAGAGGGGCAGCATCTACTTCAGGTGCCACTCAGACTAGTGTATATGCTTTAGCCGGACGGCAGGATCTTGAGTCCTACCCGGATGTGGTTACAGGTACATTGACTATATTCTCCCGTGATGTATATGCATTGATAGATCCGGGTTCTACATTCTCCTATATTACTCCATATGTTCCTGGTTGTATTGGGGTGAAACCTGAGCCAATCAAACCTTTTGAGGTGTCTACTCCGGTTGGTGATCCCGTGATAGCAAGACAAGTGTATAAAAATTGTGTAGTTGTGATATGTGATCGTCAGACCACAACTGATTTGATTAAGTTGGAAATGTTAGATTTCGACGTAATTATGGGTATGGATTGGTTGGCCTCGTGCTATGCTAATGTTGATTGCCGATTGAAAATGGTTCGATTCCAATTTCTGGGAGAGCCCATGCTTGAATGGAAGGGTAATACAGCATCTCCAAAGGGTAGGTTTATTTCCTACCTTAAGGCAAGAAAGATGATAGCCAAGGGCTATATTTATCATCTAGTTCGGGTTCATGACACCGAGGCAAAGTCGCCAACTTTCCAATCAGTTTCGGTAGTGAATGAATTCCCAGATGTGTTCCCAGACGAACTTCCACGTCTTCCCCCAGAAAGAGAGATTGAGTTCGCCATTGATGTGTTGTCGGATACTAAGCCTATTTCTATTCCTCCTTACCGGATGGCTCCAGCGGAATTGAAAGAGTTAAAGGCGCAGTTGAAGGACTTGCTCGAGAAAGGGCTTATTAGGCCCAGTTCATCACCGTGGGGAGCACCGGTCTTGTTCGTGAGAAAGAAAGAAGGTTCCCTACGATTGTGTATTGATTACAGGCAGTTGAACAAGGTGACGATAAAGAACAGATATCCTCTTCCAAGGATTGATGACTTATTCGACCAATTGCGAGGTGCCAAGTGGTTTTCCAAAATAGATTTGAGGTCAGGCTATCATCAAGTGAGAGCTAGAGAAGCGGATATTCCTAAAACGACCTTTAGAATGAGATATGGCCACTATGAATTCCGAGTGATGTCGTTTGGGTTGACTAATGCCCAGGACGTGTTTATGAATTTGATGAACACTTTATTCAGACCTCTCTTGGACTTATTTGTGATAGTATTTATTGATGATATTCTGGTGTATTCTCGCACGGAATCAGAACATGCAGATCATTTGCGAATTATTCTTGGCATTCTTCGAGCCCGAGAATTGTATGCAAATTTTTCGAAGTGCGAGTCCTGGCTAAATTCTGTGACATTTCTGGGCCATGTTATTTCAGATGATGGCATTCGAGTTGACACTCAGAAAATTGAAGCTGTGAAGACTTGGCCAAGGTCTACGACGCCTACAGAAGTTCGTAGTTTTCTGGGTTTGGCAGGTTATTATAGAAGGTTCTTAGAGGGCTTTTCATCTATTTCAGCCCCATTGACGAAGCTAACCCAGAAGTCAGTCAAATTTCAGTGGAATGATGCTTGTGAGCGCAGTTTCCAAGAGTTGAAAGATAGATTGAGCTCAGCTCCGGTCTTAATACTTCCAGAAGGGTCAGATGGTTATGTTGTGTATTGTGACGCTTCCGGTGTGGGATTAGTATGCGTATTGATGCAGCATGGTAGAGTTATTGCATACGCTTCGAGGCAGCTGCGGAAACATGAAAAGAACTATCCCACCCATGACCTGGAATTAGCTGCAGTTATTCATGCATTGAAAATGTGGAGACATTACCTGTATGGTGTGCATGTTGATATCTATACAGATCATAAGAGTCTCCAATATATTTTCAAGCAGAAGGAGCTAAATTTGCGACAGAGGCGGTGGTTAGAATTGTTAAAAGATTATGACGTGAACATTTTGTACCACCCCGGAAATGCAAATGTAATAGCCGACGCGCTTAGCCGCCGATCAATGGGCAGTTTATGTGAAGTTCTCCCGGAAAGGAAAGAGATGGTTCAGGAGCTCCACCAATTAGCTAACCTGGGAGTACGTGTAAATGATTCGGGTAATGCCAGGATTAGTATTAATGATCCCACAATTTCATCCTTGGATATAGAAGTGAAAGAATGGCAATACGAAGATCCTCATGGAAAAGTGAAGTCTTCATTTGAAGTTTCTATGGATGGAATTCTCAAATACCGAGGTAGGCTAGGTGTGCCGAATGTGGCAGAATTGCGCCGACGAATTCTAGAAGAAGCACATTGTTCTCGGTATTCCATTCACCCAGGTGCGACCAAGATGTATCATGATCTCAAGATGACGTATTGGTGGGATGGCATGAAAAGGGACATAGCAGAATTTGTGGCACAGTGTCCGAATTGCCAACAAGTAAAAGTTGAGCACCAAAAGCCAGGAGGCTTATTGCAGGCCATAGAAATACCTACATGGAAATGGGAAGTGATCAATATGGATTTTATTGTGGGGTTACCTCATTCTCGAGGCAGGTATGATTCCATATGGGTGATTGTGGATAGATTGACGAAAGCAGCCTATTTTCTCCCAGTTAGGACTATATACCCAGCTGAAGATTATGCGAGGTTATATCTCAAGGAAATTGTGCGACTACATGGTCTTCCGTTATCCATTATCACAGATAGAGGAGCACAGTTTACAGCCAAATTCTGGAAGTCCTTTCAAGAAGGTCTAGGCACTCAAGTGAAGCTTAGTACGACATTTCATCCGCAGACCGATGGACAAGCCGAGCGTACTATTCAGATCTTGGAAGATATGCTACGAGCATGTGTGCTTGATTTCGGTGGTAGTTGGGATGACCATTTGCCGCTAATCGAATTCGCATACAACAATAGCTATCATTCCAGTATTCAAATGGCTCCATACGAGGCTTTATATGGAAGGAAATGTATATCCCCAATCGGATGGTTTGAGATAGGAGAAACACAGCTAGTAGGACCTGAATTGATTCAGCAGGCGGTGGAAAAAGTTAAGGTGATCCGAGATCGATTGCTAACATCTCAAAGCCGCCAAAAGTCTTATGCAGACAATCATCGACGAGACTTGGAATTTCAAGTTGGTGATTGGGTGTTTTTAAAGGTATCGTCAATGAAAGGGGTGATGAGATTTGGCAAGAGAGGGAAGATAAGTCCTAGATACATCGGACCCTATCAAATTAACCGCAAGGTGGGTCATGTAGCCTATGAATTGGACTTGCCTTCGGAGTTTGAATCAGTTCATCCAGTCTTCCATGTTTCAATGCTCCACAAGTGTGTTGGAGATCCCACAAAGATTGTCCCGATAGATGATGTGCAAGTGACAGAAAAGTTAACTTATGAAGAAGTGCCTATTTCTATTCTAGACAGACAAGTGCGAAAACTTCGAAATAAAGAGGTAGCTTCAGTTAAAGTTTTGTGGCGAAACAATAACCGAGAAGAGATAACTTGGGAAGCGGAAGAGAGTATGAAGTCCAAGTACCCGCATTTATTCCAACCCCCAGGAGAGATCCAAGATAAAACGCCAACGATATAAGGTATGTACGCTTACTTCTATGCTTTTTGTCGTGTGTGGCCATAGATACGTTGATATTGTGATGTAGCCCTATGAGGCGATGATATTATGGGTTGTTGTGATAGGTTGGTAATGCCAAGTTACAGGGGAAACTCTGGCGAATTTTTTCTAGAATCCCCGAGTGTTTAACATTCGAGGACGAATGTTCCAAAAAGGGGGAAGAATGTTACACCTCGAAAATTCCCCGTGAACGTACAACGAATAGACTAACGAAGAATACGGGTATACAATGCTTTAATAAGAAGGGGATGACGTTTGACGACCCTAAGTAAGATTTCAAGGGCAATTGCAATAAGAGATAGGCTATGCCCCACAATGATTAATCATAGATTTTGAAAATGTGAAAAGTTGAAGATTTGCATTTTGGCCCAGTCGGTCGTAAAATGAAATACGGACCGTAAAGTGGTATACGGCCCGTAAACTGCCATGTCATATTTCAACTTAGAAAACTTCAACTTTCTGCCAAATGTTCAAATGGTTAAATACGACTTGGAATACGGACCGTAAATCGAAATACGACCCGTAAACCGTGATCGTAAATCACCATGACTTCAGCATACCTTTCTGGTTTTAATATGCTTAAATACAACCACGAAATATGGCCCGTAAACTGGAATACGGACCGTAAACTGGGTTTACGACCACTGTGCACTTCAACTACTGTTCATTCCGGATCAGATTTTAAGTTATTAAAAAGGAGACCCAAGCTCATTAATTCATTCCATTTTCACGATACTTCTCTCTAAAAACCTCTAGAATACTCACCACTCTTCATCCACAAGAAAACAAAGGAAATCAAGGATCAATATCAAGAACCCAAGTGAATCAAGTGTATGGAACTCATCAAAGCTCATCCAAGTTAAGGAATTTCAAGAGAAGTAAACTAGGGTTTTGGGTGCAAGAAGAACAATACCACCCAAGGCTTGTTCCTACAACATCTAAGGTAATTTTTATGGTATTTACACGTTATTTAGGTATGGAAGAGTTGAAACACTTGAATTATAGAAGGATGTAAGAAATGGGTCATGAAAGTGTGAATAGTAGCATTGTTGAGTAAAGGGTTGAATTGAGCCATGATCATTGATAAGTTGTGATTATAAAAATGTTATGAATGACATTTAGAACATGAAATAAGTATTATACACGAAGAAACGCGATAGTGAGCTATAACCATAAATGTGGAGAAATGGAAGAGAAATGGTGGATTGTGGTCAATGTATAAAGATGATGATTGTTGATTACAGTATCGTGGATGTTATTGTGAGCGTTTGGGAGTTGATATAGAATGTGGGAAAAGTAGTATAAATAAAGGAAGCGCTGCCCAATTTTCCCTAGAATTAGTAACACGTTCTTATAGTCGATTAACTAACGATAGTGCGAATTCTCTCTTGAAGGTAGAAACGTGATATCGGAGGAGAACAAGCAAGCGCTAGCTTAGTTAAACGTCAAAGGTATGTGAGGCTAGTACTTTCTTTCTAATGGCATGAATCTTAAAGCATGACTTTCTTTCCTCTTCATGAGTCCCTATATTTCGAAAAGCTAAAAGTCTATATCTATGAGTAGCTATATGAGATAAGAAATATGATATGATGATCCTATAACGATAATGATGTCATTCATTGCTTACACTCACCTTATATGCTACTTCCTTCAAGGTGAGGCAGGATGTCAATAATTGCTCCATAATGGAATCGGGGGATCACGACCCTACATCACCCAGATAAAGTAAAGTTGTTCTTAGGCCTTATGCATGTATTATGATAAGTATGTTACGATAAGCGTATTATGATGAGCATGTATGATGGTGATATAACACCGCGCCTATTTGGCCAGGCAGTCACCGCTAAGGCGGGCAGCTATACACCATGGCCAGATGGCATGGGCAGACACCACTAGTGGGCGACATGAGATGGTACCCCGGACGCGGGAGGCCTGGACACAGGCTAATGTTATTGATTATCACACCGATCCGATATGGACGGGCAGTTTATACACTATGTATTTATGATATGATGATGAGTATTGAGTAAGACAGCATGACTTATTTTCTTCATACTTGACAGTCAGATATAGTTGCTTTATATTGATATCTCCCTTTGTATCATTGTCTATTTCATTGTTTATGCCTCTCATACTCAGTACAATGTTCGTACTGACGTCTGTTTTCTTTGGACGCTGTGTTCATGCCCACAGGTAGACAGGGAGGTGAGCTCGACCCAGATCCGTAGTAGCTGTCAGCTGATTTGAGAAGCTCTCCATTGTCCCGGAGGTGCTTGGTTATTCTTTTGTGTATATTCATGTGCATATAGTTTTGGGCATGACGGGATCTTGTCCCGTCCTTGTGTTCAGTACTCCAGTAGAGGCTCGTAGATGCGCAGTGTGGGTTAGATGGTCTCACGAGATGCTTTTATGTATATGTATATATTATTTTGATGGCCGAGATGATTATGCGTATAAAAGTATTTTCATGTTCTCAAATGAAAAGATGATTTTCTTATGTCCTAAGTATAAATCGATAAAAGAGCATTAAATGAGTAAGATGAGTAGCAGAACGAGTGGTGCTCGGTGGCTATCCCCCGGGTACCCGTCACGACCCCTAGCTGGGTCGTGACATTGGGAAATGTTAGAAATGAGCAAAAATAAGTAAGGGTCGGGTATATAACTTAAAAAAAATCTGGTACCGACCCGGATTTACGGTCCATTTTTTCGGACCATAAAAATTATACGGTCCGTATAATTGGACCGTAAAATCCAACCAGTAACTCACCCTTTCTGGAATCAATTTACTGTGGAAGTTAGCCAGATATACAGTGCATAAAAATTATACGGTCCGTATATTTGACTGTAAAACCCATTTTTTTTTCTGAAAACATATTCTAAGCGATTTGTTCAACGCTTAATCCTTCCAATACTTACTAAACATGAACTTAACCTTTATAACTATAAGATAAACTCGTCTAATCTCATTTATCCTTGGTATTTCCCGTATCCAAGGCTAGAGCCACTAACACACGATGAATTTCAATGCACAAAATCACGGGGTGTAACATCCTCCCCCCATTAGAAACATTCGTCCTCGAATGTTAGACTCTTAGGGATTTTGCAGAAATTTTGCCAGAGTTTCCCAGTAAATGTGTCATTATCATCCTGTCACAACAACCCACAATGTACAATGCCTCACAGGGCTGCAACAACAATAACAATAATGGCCACACACAACCAAGAAATTGTTAAGAAGAAAGCATTACGTACCTGAAGACAATAGTGGTTCTATCTGAACCTTCTTTGGAAGTGAAACAAGTGTGGATACCTTAACTTCATATGTCCCTTAGCTTCCCAAGTCATTTCTTCTCTATTATTGTTTCTCCATAGAACTTTAACTGAAGCTACATCTTTAGTTCTGAGTCTCCGAACTTGCTTAAATAGAATAGCAATGGGAACTTCTAGAAGGGTACATCTTCTAGCAATGGGAACATCTTTAGTTCTGAGTCTCCGAACTTGCTTAAATAGAATAGCAATGATAATATCTCGGTGACCTGGAAATCATCCACAGGTACAATTCTAGAAGGGTCTCCAATACAATTGAAAATCATTGACACATGGAAAACTGGGTGGACTAACTCCAAGTCTGAAGGTAGATCTAACTCATAAGCTACCTGGCCTACCTTGCGTGCAATCTTGTAAGGCCTATTACACCTTTCATAGGACACCATCAAGAATACCCAATCATTAACTTGGAACTCTAGGTCTTGTCGGTGATTATTTGCATAAGATTTCTTCGACTCTGAGCTGCCACTAATCGATCCTGAATAAGCTTGACCTTTTCCACGGCTTGTTGATCAAGTCTGGACTTATTAACTTAGTTTCTCCCACTTCAAACCACCCAACCGGTGACCTACACTTGCGCCCATATAAAGCCTCATACAGAGCAATTTGGATCATGGAATGATAACTATTGTTATAAGAGAATTCAATAAGCCGTAAGTGATCATTCCAACTACCTCCGAAATCTAACACACATGCCCGTAGCATATCTTCAAGAGTTTGAATGGTACACTCAGCTTGTTCATCAGTCTGCGGATGAAACACTGTACTAAGACTCACCTGAGTCCCCATACCCTCTTGGGATGAACTCCAGAAATTTCCCGTAAACGGAGTTCCTCTGTTAGAAATAATGGATACTGGCACACCATGGAGTCCTACTATCTCTTTGATATAAAGTTTTGAATAATCTTCAGTTGCGTATGTAGTTCTGACTGGTAGAAAATGAGTTGACTTCGTAAGTCTATCCACAATTACCCATATAGAATCATACTTACGCTGAGAACGGGGCAAGCCTGCGATGAAATCCATGTTAATCACTTTCCATTTTCAAGTCGGAATTTCCATAGCTTGCAATAATCCCCCAAGCTTCTGGTCCCCAATCTTTACCCGTTGGCAGTTAGGACATTGAGCTACGAATTCCACTATGTCTTTCTTCATTCCGTTCCACCAATAATGATTTAAGATCATGATACATTTTCGTCGCTCCCGGATGAATGATACGCTCAAATTACACCTTTAATTAACGTAAAGCGAACGATGTCAAATATAGTAACCCAACAAGGTTGGGGTCGAATCCCAAAAGGAATATGGTGTGAAAAGGTTTCTAAACTCGTAGAATGCTTAATCTAGGTCTAATGCCTTAATCCGATGAGTTTGGTAAAAATTGGTTGTTTATGGCTAATGGCTAACTAATTGCTTTGGATTGTAATTTATGGTAAAAGAAACCAAGGTTGTGTCCCCTTTTGATAAGGTGTATGATCATGGGTATTGATCTTGATATACTTCTAATGGATCATTATATGAATGCACTTAACCTCTATATGAATCTCTTCTATTTCCCAATAAATAAAGATTATATCTTTCTATAATTTTCCCAAATATAAGAAAGTAACTATGAAGAACGGTTAATTATGTTTAGTAAATTCGTCTGATTCCTAAGTGAATTTATTAAACCAAGTTTAAAGCTTTGAGTCCTTGTTATTTATTCTTACCAGCCCTAATTATTTTCCCAAATAAATCAAAATCTATGGCTTTAATCAGTGTTTGCAACCATTAATTATGAATGAAGAATAAAGAATAAATAAACCCTAATAATCCATTATGTGTATATCAATCACAAAACCCAATCACAAGACACCTATCCTTTGGGTTCACAACCCTAGTAAGGAAATTTAGCTAATCATAGAAGAAGAAGAACACTAATAAATAATTGAGATCATAATGCTTACAAATGATTGATTGGAGTTGAGGAGAAACTAATTGCAGTTGTTTGTAATCCCTGAAAACTTCAAAAAAACTATGAGTATTCAATGCTTAAAAAATAAAACTGAAATCTGGTGAATAGTAGCCTATAAGAATTCTACATCAAGTATTTATAAGAGTCTAAATCGTGCAAAATACGTTTGGCAAAATTTCCCTCGACGGACCAATGTACGAACTGTAAATATTATACGGTCCGTAGAATATGAAAATAGTCTCCGTACAATCTTTATCTGTCACGCAGATATACGTGCCAATTTTATGGATCGTAAATATATACAGTCCGTGCAACTGGTCCGTACAATCTTCTTTCTTTGAGACTTTGCTGGAATCAATCTACGGTCGGATTTATGGACCATAAATAATGTACGGTCCGTACTTTTTCCTTGACTTCCTTCTTCAGGTCTGAGGCCTTTCTGTCATGGATCTACGGTTGAATTGATGGACTGTAAATATTATATGGTCCGTCTTTTGCTTCATAAAAATCATGCTTCAGTTATTTTTCTGTCTTGAACATCTTTTTAACCCATTTCCACGACTTGCTCTCAAAATACGTTATATACCTGCAACATATCACAAACACATCAAAAAGACCAAGACTTGCTCGAAAACAAGTAAAACTTATAGCCCAAAAGCATCGAATATGCCATAATTTCACGGCACATCAACACCCCCAACTTAAAGTCTTTGCTTGTCCTCAAGCAAGTCGCACAACACAACGACTCAATCTATCATTTAGATATTATAGAGTAATAATGTCTAAATGGGTTTTGACTCTGAACTACCGGCATACACGTTTCTCTTTCAAGGACCACCCCATTTTTCTATTTTCAACCAATTATGCACAACTCAAGAATGCTACGGTTAACAATGGTGCTTCAATGCATGACATTACATTATCGAACATATTATGATGCACACAAATACTACTTTAGGCGGTCACTTCATTTTGATCAATTCTCATCTTTATGCTCTCACATAGACCAAAGAACGTCCCAACACACATATATACAACAATAATAGGATGAGGACGAAAGAGAAGAGAGAAACACTCACACTCACAAAGAAGTTCATATCTACACATCCAAATACCATAAGCTTGCCCTTATTTTATATGCTTTCATCCTAGGTTGGTTCAGTTGTAATCATATTAGGACTTGTTTCTAGCTTGTAATGTAGGCTTAGGGACGGGTAGGATACTTTTTGGATATTAGTGACTAACCCTCATTGAACACTACAACATCTCCTTACCTTAATTCGCCTTTTATTCAACCCTTTTAGTTTCTTTCAAGTTTTCGACCTTGATGTGTTTTTATTCCAAATCAACTTACAATTATTTTTGTGTTACACTTTTCTATTTTTTTTTTCATATATGCAACCACCACATCGAATCCCAACTAGCAAACTCCACCACCCCCAACTTATGTTTTTAACATCTACTTCACATTTATTTCACCCCAACTTAGGCATTTTTACTTATCTATCTTATGGCTTGATTTCACAAAAGGTAAGGTTTCATTATTGGCTAGCCAAGAAAAAGGTCAAAAGGCTCAAAAAGGGAAAACTAGAGATATTTACAATCACATGGTCAGGCTTATTTAGGCAAAGTGACTATTTACTCAAAGAAAGCCTAATATCATCTCACAACCAAACCAACTGTTAGATTCAAACATGACTAACCGGGCAAGTTCTAGATTATACATGCATAAATAGAACAAACTAACAGCTCACACACACATTGGCATAAGGACGATCATATACAATTGTGACCTGTAGGTATTTATTCTTTGCACACAATCCCCAATAATATAATAATGTCATACAAAGATCCAAATCATGTCAACCAATAGCTGGTTCTAAGTATACATTTTTCCAAATTTTCGAGGGGTCCATAATTTCCAATAAACCACAAACAACATGCCACAGTTACATAACTATACCAAATAAGTCAAAACTACTTTACTCAACTTAAGAACCAATCTAAACATATCCGTTTCAACAAAATAAAACCCCTCAGGAAAAGAACTCTGGCAAAGAAAAGCTCAGGGGGTTCCTAAACACATATTTACACTACAATAACATCAAATAGTTCCACCCCCAACTAGAGAATCATGCACTGCCCTCAGTGCATCAATGTAAGCATAGAAAAGACAAGGGTTAGGACTACCTGAGGCACACTAGGCGCGATACTCCTCCTGCTATGCCCCCACCGCATCAGTATCGGTGGGTGCTGGATCAATAGTGCTGCTAGGAGGCTCGGACTGACTCTGTAGGAGTGGGTCCTCTGCTGGGACAGTCATCCCGGCCTCCTTAGGTACCACAATGCTGGGTACCGTCTGCTCAACAGGGGGATCTATGCTGTTCGCTGCCCCTGTGTAGTGGTAGTCAACAATTGATAGCCGTGTGGCTTTTTTCATCTGGTGCTCTTCTAGCTCAACTGGGTCTATCCCCTCATCATCTTCCTTAGATCTCAGCCTCTTACCTCTACCTTGGGCTGAGGAATCTTCTCTCGACAGTCGCACCACTAGCACCAAAGAGGCCAAATCAATCGGCATTGCTGGTTGAGAGGGATCTGCAAAACCTTCCCCCTCCTTCACCTGAAGTGTAAGGACATCGTCCTTCAACTATGTAATATCCTTCTTTACTATTTTCATCTCAGCTGTTGACGATACCTTTTCCAACTCAAGGACTCTCCTCCTCTCAATGCCATCAATTTTGGAGTGAATTTGACCGTGCGATTGGGTGAGGGACTCCTGTACCGGCTCCATCTCCTTCCAGACTGCCTGTTCTATAACCCCTTCGAACTCCTCTAATAATCTAGCAATCTGTCGATCGGCTCTTTTTGCCTTTACATAAGAGTCATGAAAGTTTTGCCTGTTAAATGAAATCATTACACCCCTAGGAAGTGCTGTAGATGTGGAGGTGACTCTGGTAGCAGGTGGGGGCAGTTATAGAGACTAGCTCAGTAGCAATCTCAGGGGCTGCTGAAGAGGTGGGACCCGAAGATGACTCAAGAACCGCTGTGGAATTGGTGCTGTCATAGTGGCGGTCTCAAAACCCTCTTGGGTCTCCTCTAATGTCGTGCTCTCTTCCTCAATTTGGTCAGACTCATATTGCACAAATTTTGGTGCCGCCACACCACCTCGGGCCCAGCCTGGCCATAACATCTTTATCTTGAATCTTTATTAAGCTGTAGACATGCTTTGCCTCATATCTATGATCCAGTAGGGAAATTTCTGGATCTCAGCCTTCAAACAGAGGGCCATAATCAAGCATGGGAACATCGAAGAAAGCCCAGGTTTTTTTTCCCGCATAAGAACCTCATATGCTATCAAGTTCCCTATATTAATTACATATCGGGAGATGATGGAAGCCACTAGAATTACATGGCTTATAGTAAGCTGATTATCTGTCTGTGTTGGGTGTATTTTGTTCATCAGGACACTCTACCAGAATTTGGCTTCCATTGAGAGATCTTTCCTTTTAATCTGCGCACTAGAGTTGGTACGCCAGGCTGGGTTCTCTCTTGCAATCACCGAAGCTACCCCCAGTAATTCTCTCAACATATTAGTTCTGTTCCCCGCCATTCTGTAGTCTAACTCATCAGTGTTTGCTGGCGGCTCATAGCTGTCCCTGAAGTAGAATCGGTTGATGGCTTTGCTGGAGAAATCAATCCTCACTACCCTAATAGTCACCTTCTGGAGGTGTATGACTGTTTTTGCTTGTTGGGCTGGTCTGTACCGGTTGTTTATCCCCGCGGCATAGTTGGCATAAAACTCTCTCATAATAGAGGATATATACGTTCCGGGTGGTTAGTTAAGGAAACCCTATCCATGGTGATCAATGACAACCTGTATGTTGGGGAAATGTTCCAACCCCTAGAAACTGATCTACTTTTCCTCATAGATGATCCGGCGGAAACCCTGTCCTTCTTCCTTGGGCTCCAGCCCTTTATCGTATATCTCCTTTCGAACCTTGGACCGAAAACTGAATAGCATGTTTAGACCTCTCCTTCATTTTGTTCTCATTTAAGCGTGCCGCCTCTTCAGCATCCGACTCCTTTGGAACGTTAGTCGCCTCCTCCTGAGTGGGCAGATCAGGAGAGCTTGATGATTTCTCTCCATCATTGCTAGAGTCGGTGTTCTTTGATGAGGACCCCTCATCAGACTGGGGGTTTGCCGGAGCTTGGGTTGCTCTACGCGGCCTCGTGAGTCGTGCGATAGGAGCCTGGTCTTCGTCACTCACATGGTCCTGATCACGGAGCCTGGTTCTGATTTGGGTCTGACCTCGCCCTCGGCCCTGACCTGTGGCCTGGGCACGACCCCTTCTGACAGTGTTCTTTGGAGCCATACATGCGGAATACATATTAGTATCTACAATAATAAAGGTGTAAACAAGGATGATAATGTACAAACACGACAAGTGAGGGATAGCTCAGTGGTTAAGCACCTCCACCCACGACCGGTAGGTCCTGGGTTCGAGTCACCCTGGAGGGGAAGTGTGGAAACACTATAAATCCTCCTAAATGGGAGGGAAAAAAAAAAAAAAAAAAATGTACAAACACAATTTTTTTTTTGTGTACGGACTGTAAAAGACATACGATTCGTAAAAGAGACTGTAAGTTGGTAACAGAGTTATACGGACCATACAAATTTTTCGGTCCTTAAAACCCATCGTAGATTGGGAACAGTGAGTTGGGAATTGAAGAAACTGTTTTACGATATAAGTTGCAGTCCGTAAAATTTTTTACAATCCGTAAGTTGTATCGTAGAAGAGGAATAGTGTAGTAACTGTTATATAGTAGAGTATTTGACGACCCAGATTTACGGTCCGTATAAAATCTACGGTCCGTAAATCTACTCGTAAAATTCCCTCTGTATAACAGTTATCACACCTTCCCCACGGACTTCCCTTTCATACATAGCATACACCAATGACTTTTAGCATATGAATCCACATGATTACACTCATTATACTGACTAGGTTACTCAGACTTCACCCGAATTCACACTTTTCCTCATTCAGGAATTTTATCGAACAGATGGTGGGCCTAACGAATTGTTATATCAATTAAGATATTGACACTCGAAATGCCCACGACCCAATGGGGGTTTCGAATACTCGTTTCCCATGAGTCCAATGTTAAGCACAACACAACCAAATCCCCGCCCCAACTAATTGCAAGAATCCATCCTCCATACAATAGAAATTCAAGAACTCACACACCAAGGTCATTGAAGTACGACTACGCAATCGTCCATCTCGCTATTATGCACATGTGATCGTACTAGGGTATAAGAGCATCAATAAACCTGGTAGAGACGTAGATGATCAAATAAACACGAAGAGTGCAATTGAGAAATTATTGCTTCTTGCTTCAACTCAAACGGCTTGTGACTTAGTGTTGTGGTGATGAGTTGTGTTTAGGTGTAGGAAAGGAATAAGTAACGTTTGACAGTGGGGAGTGAATTGTGGAGTGAATTTAGGGTAGTGATTGGGTGGTGGTGGAATTTGAAAAGGAGAGGGAGTTTTAGGGAGTGAACTTGAGTTGATGACTTAGAAGCATAATAAAAGGCATTTTTAAAATTTTTCTGTGCCTTAGTCGCCTTTTGAGTAAACTTACCTGGGCCTTTTACGCTGTCAATCTATGCCCGTAAAAATTGTACGGAGCGTAGATTATGGCGTAGATGTTGCAATAGTAATTCGATCTGACGGTCCTTGTTTTACGCTTCCATCTACGGTTCGTAAAATTTTTACGGTCCGTAAATGTTGGCGTGAATCAAGAACAGAAAGATCTCTTACCTTGTTCATACTCTACGCTTCCATCTACGGACCGTAAATATTTTTCGCACCGTAGGTTTTGGCGTAAATCATCAACAGAGGACCATCTTTTTACTACCTCAATCTACGCTTCCATCTACGGACCGTAAAAATTATACGGACCGTAGTAGATCAACTCCAGTTTCTACACTTTGCATCCTGCACCAAAACAAACGTTACCCTATACACTTCCTATCTAAGTTACAAAACAAAAACAAAAAAAATTACACATGGGTTGCCTCCCAAGAAGCGCTTGATTTTACATCGCAGCACGACGATGTTGCCAATTTACTCTTGGTCTGGACTCGTTGAGTCAGCATTCGTTCCAAGGTGCTTCAACCGGTATCGGTCAAAATTCTATCTCCATCAACCATTCTATGATAGTGCTTCACCCTCTGCCTGTTCACCTTAAATGTCCGAGTTCCATCTTCGGACTTCAGTTCAAGCGCCCTATGGGGTGAGACACTCACCACCTCGAACGGACCGGACCACCTTGGCTTAAGCTTACCCGGTAGCAGTTTCAATTAGGAGTTAAACAGCAAGATAGGATCACCGTTGTAGATTTTCGCTTCAGGTTTTTATTGTCATGATACTGCTTCATTCTCTATTTATAAAGTGCTGCACTTTCATACGCCTGGTATCAGAATTCATCCATCTCATTGAGTTGAAACAACCTGAGTTTGGTCGCCTTTTCCCAATCCATGTTTAATTTCTTCAAGGTCCACATATCCTTATGTTCAAGTTCAACCGGCAGGTGACAGGCTTTGCCAAAAACGAGCTTGAAGTGTGAAGTCCCAATCGGAGTCTTAAAAGCAGTTCAGTAAGC
The DNA here is from genome assembly GCF_019175385.1 of Lycium barbarum. Classification (NCBI taxonomy): domain Eukaryota; kingdom Viridiplantae; phylum Streptophyta; class Magnoliopsida; order Solanales; family Solanaceae; genus Lycium; species Lycium barbarum. The sequence goes on from NC_083347.1 coordinate 90,781,246, forward strand.
CTATAGAGCATCATCAAGCTTGCGGGCCCAATCAGTTGTATTTGCATTCACCGTTTTAGCTAGAATACTCTTGATCTCATGATTGGAGACTTCAACTTTCCCACTTATCTGAGGATGATAAGGTATTGCCACCCTATGTTTTACGCCATACTTCTCTATCAATCCAGGAAAGCTCTATTGCAAAAGTGGGAACCACCATCACTGATTATAGCCCTCAGAGTGCCAAATCGAGTAAATATGTTCTTCTTGAGGAATCCCATGACACTCTTGGCCTCATTGTTAGGTAAAACCACCGCTTCCACCTATTTCAACACTTAGTCCACGGCCACCAAGATATTCTTCATGCCCCCAGAGCTCACAAGGGTCCCATAAAATCAATCCCTTAGACATCGAACACTTCCACCTCCATCACAAAATTCATAGGTATCTCTTGCCTTCTGCTTATACTCCCTTGCCTCTGACATTGATCACAAGACAAAATAGATTTGCATCATGAAAGATAGTTGGCCAATAATAACCACATTCAGGAACTTTAGTAGCAGTTTGGTTTCCACTATGATGACCCCCAACAGGAGAGTCATGGCTTGCCTTTAAAATCGCCATCACTTCACTTTCGGGAACACAATGCCGGATGATGTTGTAAGCGCAAGTTCTGAATAAGTAAGGCTAGTCCCAATAGTATTGACGAGAATCCTGCAAGAACTTCTTCTTTTGGTATGCTTTGATCTTTTCTGGAATTATGCCTGTCACCAAATAATTGGCGATGTCTGCATACCACAGTGCCACCTCCATTGACACAACCAACACCCTCTCATTTGGAAACGCATCGTCGATATCTAGCCCATTCGAAGGTCTCCCAGCTTCTTCAAGCCGAGAGAGATGGTCAGCAACCTGATTCTCACTTCCCTTGCGGTCCTTCACCTCAAAGTCAAACTCTTGCAGCAATAGCACCCATCAGTTCAATTGTGGCTTAGCTTTTTTCTTAGCCATCAGGTATCTCAATGCAGCATGATCAGTGTATATCACGACTTTGGTCCCCAACAGATAGGCCCGAAACTTCTCAAAAGCAAAAACTATTGCAAGCAGCTCTTGCTCCGTCACTGTGTAATTCATCTGAGCAGCATTCAATGTTCTACTTGCATAATAGATCGGATACATGATTTACTATATCTTTGGCTAAGCACAACATTGATAGCAAAACCACTTGCATCACACATCAATTCGAACAGTAGAGACCAGTTGGGAGAAACAATAATAGGTACTGTGGTTAACCGCTGCTTCAATTCATTGAACGACTTTCAGTACTTCTCGTCAAATTCAAACTTAGCCTTTTTTTTTAAGAAGCTTGCACATCGGATTAGTTATTTTTGAGAAATCCTTGATGAAACGCCTATAGAAACCGGTGTGTCTCAAAAAGCTCTGGACACCCTTAACTGAGATAGGCGGAGGAAGCTTCGAAATCACATCAGTCTTCTCTTGATCAACCTTGAATCCCTTTTTTAGAGATTTTATGCCCGAGGACGATCCCTTCCTTCACCATGAAGTGGCACTTCTCCCAATTCAACACCAGATTAGTCTCCTCACAGCGGTAAGTACTTGACCCAGATGGCTAAGACAGTCATCAAAAGAATCACCAACAAACGAGAAGTCATCCATAAAGACCTCGAGAAAGTCCTCCACCATATCAGAGAATATCGACATCATACACCGCTAAAACGTAGCTAGTGCATTGCAAAGACCAAACGACATTCTGCTGAAAGCAAATGTCCCATACAGACAAGTAAAAGTCATCTTCTCTTGATCTTCTAGGGAAATGTTGATCTGATTTTAGCCCGAGTAACCATCAAGGAAGAAATAATAAGATCACCCCGCTAGCTGATCAAGCATTTGATCAATAAAAGGCATAGAGAAGTGATCCTTGCAAGTGACAGTGTTGAGCTTGCGATAATCCATGCAAACTCTCCATCCGGTTACAGTCCTCGTTGGAATCAGCTCATTCTTTGCATTGGGCACCACTGTGATGCCACCCTTTTTCGGAACATATTGGACTGGGCTCACCTATTTACTGTCAGCAATCGAGTTAACCACTCTAGCATCTAACCATTTGATGATCTCTTTTTTTGACGACTTCTTGCATATTCTCATTCAGTCTTATTTGATGCTTCACACTCGGCTTGCTATCCTCCTCCAATTGAATTTTATGTTCACAGATCCCAGAAGGAATTCCCCGAATGTCTGCTATGGTCCAACCAATGGCACGCCTATATTCACGCAATTCCTCCAAAAGTTGCTCAACCTGTTCCTCAATCAGTAGTGCTGAAACAATCACTGGCAATGTATTATTCGGACCAAGGAACTTGTACTTCAAATATAATGGGAGCTGCTTAAGCTCGAACTTCGGTGGTTCAATAATTGAAGGCTTTGCTAGAGGAGTTGTTCTATTTTCCATATCGAGATTCAGCTTCTTTGGGTGGTAAGAATATGAACCCAACCCAACAAGCGCATTACAAGAATACCAGCCAGAGCTTCACCCAAACTTTCTTCTTCCATCTTGAACTCCACCGCTTCGTCAACAACATCAAAAGAATCAATCACCGAAATGCTCTCATAAGAACTTGGTAACTTCATCTCCTTGCTTGCTTAAAAAGTAACCTCCTCATCATCAACTCGAAACTTAATTTGATTCTTCTTCGAATCCATTAGAGCTCTCCCCGTAGCAGGGAAAGCTCTATCCATAATAATTGGAATGTCCCGATCAACAGCACAATCAAGAATCAAAAAATCTGCGGGCAACATAAATTTACCAACCCGCACAAAAACATCATCAACCATGCCAACAGGCCTCTTAATAGATCTATCAGTCATCTATAACTTCATAGTAGTTGGCCTTGGTATCCCCAAGCCTGATTGCCTGTATATCTCCCTCCATTATCACACAACGTATGATCAAAATTATGGTGCCCAACAGAACAAGGAATAGTGATCGCCCCAGCATCGCTCTTCTTCTGGACAATAGTTGTTGAAATGACGGAACTCACAGTGTGAGTCAAACTCACCGTTTCATGTTGCACCATTTTTTATTTTTTTCTTGGTTAACAGGTCCTTCAAATATTTAGCAAAACCAGGCATCTCCTTGACAGCTTCCAAGAAGGGAAAATTCAGAGATAACTGCTTAAGCTGATCATAATTTTTTTTGAACTTAGCATCTTCCTTTTTCTTCACCAGCCTCTGAGGAAAGGGAGGTTTAGATTTGAAAAGCTGAGTCAAAGGGCGGAGAGCCCCTTTCACAGTTTGCTTGCTATTCTCATCAGCCTCCTTCAAAATCTCTAGAATATATGCAACCTTCTCGTTAGTCAGATTCTCATCAACAATAATTGATGCTTCAGACTGCACCTCTTCATTTTCATCAATCGGCTCGAGCTCAACAACCTTCTTTTCAATACCTTGGAGTATTTTACCACTTCAAGTACTAATGGAAAACACTCGGTCTACACTGCCTCCCCCATTCTTCGGATTTGAAATAGTGTCACTAGGAAATACTCCCGTTTTAGGAGGGTGCTGCTCTTTAGAAATATCACACATCTGTGACTCAAGCTTTTGAATAGCTGCTGTATGAGAACCCACTGTCTCTGCTAGCCCAGATAATGTTCTTTCAGACTTTAATTGATTTGCCAGAATCTTCTCAAGCATTGCTTCAACCCTCGAACTACCTTGCTCTATTGATTTCCCCTTCGGTGGTATATAAAGATTGGAACTCTTGTTCCCAAAATTGTTGTTATTGTTGTTGTAGCTCCCTTGGTTCGTACCACCATAATTATTATTGTAGTTCCCTGAGTTGTTGTTGTTGTAAGAACCCTGACCCTGCTGAGGTGTCCATTGATTTTGATTTTGGTAACCACCTTGGTTGTTCTACCTTTGATAACCCCCGTGAGAGTTGTTCACATAGTTTGCATCTTCAACCTGCCCTGGAGGTCCCTCGTGAAATGGACCCTCTTGGACCTGGTACATCCCTTTCGGCATACCTGACTCGTCTTCGCAAACATTTACCTTCTTGATCTGGGTATCATCAAACTTCTTGGTTAGCAAGGAAATATTCATTGCAACTTAGCCAATGGTTGCTGGGTATCTTGATTCTCCTTCACTATATTCTGGATCATGACACTACCATAAGGCACAATATCAGCATTGTTTGAGTGTCAAGCCTGATTGTTTGTAGTCAGCCTGTGAAGTATATTGGTCACTCTGCGGTAAGATTTATTCATAAAACAACCATCAGCTGCATTATTTGTAATTGATTGCATCACTAGATCTAGGCCTCGATAGAACTTCTCCATTAATATGTTCCCCGGAAAACCATGATTTGGGATTTTTGTCATATACCCCTTAAATATCTCCCAAGCTTCATATAATTATTCTCCTGGTCGCTGGTTAAATTCATAGATCTTGTCACGAATGTCAGCCTTCTTGCTAGGAGGGTACCATTTCTTGAGAAAGACTGCTACCATCTATGCCCATGTAGTAATAGAATTCTGGGGAAACTTCTCGAACTAAGCTCTTGTATCTCCTGCTAAGAAATATTTGAAAAGCCTCAGTCGAATAGCATCCTGTGAAATGTTGTTTTGGATGTGATTAGCACATACATCCACAAAATTCTGCAAATGACATTGAGGATCATTATCGGTAAAGTTTCGAAAGTAACCCTCAAGATGCAACAACTAGTATAGAGGGGATTACATTTTGACTCTTGCAGCTCCAACCTGAGGATGAACAATAGCAGATGCATAGTGCTCCTCAGGAACAAGATCAGTGAAAATATTCTCGTCATCTGATTCATTTGCCTAATTATTCAATCGAACCCCCTGGTTACCAGCACATTGGTTTTGCTAATTCTGATTCATGTTCACTTGGTTTACAAGGAATAGAAAACAAGGTGTGATGGAATACGCAAAAGACTTCAATCAAAGCAAACACTATTTAGTAATTTCAAAATCGTATTCCCCGGCAACAGCGCCGAAATTTGATATGCTCAAATTACACCTTTAATTAGCGTAAAGCGGACGATGTCTAACCCAACAAGGTTGGGGTCGAATCCCACAGGGAATATGGTGTGAAAAGGTTACTAAACTCGTAGAATGCTTAATTTGATGAGTTTGGTAAGAGTTGGCTGTTTATAGTTAATGACTAACTAATTGCTTTGGATTGTAATTTTTGGTAAAAGAAACCAAGGTTAAGTCCCCTTTTGATAAGGTGTATGATCATGGGTATTGATCTTGATATACTTCTAATGGATCATTATATGAATGCACTTAACCTCTATATGAATCTCTACTATTTCTCAATAAATAAAGATTATCTTTTTCTATAATTTTTCCAAATATAAGAAAGTAACTATGAAGAATGGTTAATTATGCCAAGTAAATTCATCTTATTCCTAAGTGAATTTATTAAACAAAGTTTAAAGCTTTGAGTCCTTGTTATTTATTCTTACCAACCCTAATTATTTTCCCAAATAAATCAAGATCTATGGCTTTAATCAATGTTTGCAACCATTAATTATGAATGAAGAATAAAGAATAAATAAACCCTGATAATCCATTATGTGTATATCAATCACAAACCTAATCACAAGACACCCATCATTTGGGTTCATAACCTTAGTAAGGAAATTTAGCTTCTCATAGAAGAAGAAGAACAATAATAAATAATTGAGATCATAATGCTTACGAGATTGATTGGAGTTGAGGAGAAACTAATTGCAATTGTTTGTAATCCCAAAAAACTACAAAAAACTATGAGTATTCAATACTTAAAGAAATAAAACTGAAATCTGGTGAATAGTAGCCTACAAGAAACCTACATCAGGTATTTATAAGAGTCTAAATCGTGCAAAATACGTTTGACAAAATTTCCCTCGACGGACCAATGTACGGACCGTAAATATTATACGGTCCGTAGAATTTGAAAATAGTCTCCATACAATGTTCGTCTGTCGCCCAGATATACATGCCAATTTTACGGACTGTAAATATTATACGGTCCGTGCAACCGGTCCGTACAATATTCTTTCCTTTGAGACTTTGCTAGAACCAATCTACGGTGGGATTTATGGACTGTAAATAATGTACGGTCCGTACATTTGCCTTGACTTCCTTCTTCAGGTCTGAGGCCTTTCTGTCATGGATCTACGGTTGAATTGACGGATCGTAAATATTATATGGTCCGTCTTTTGCTCCGTAAAAATCCTGCTTCAGTTATTTTTCTATCTTGAACATCTTTTTAACCCATTTCCACGACTTGATCTCAAAATACGTTATATACCATGTGCCATAATTTCACGGCACATCAATGAACAGAATAATGGGAACAATGGACTTCCTCCAAAATCTGGTGACGTAATCCTGCTACATCAGGAACACATAATTTGCCTCGGCACCTGAGAACTCCATCTGCAAAAATTTCAAAGGATGACTTCTTCTGAGTAAGTGTATTTCTGTAATGAACTAGTATGGGATCGTCATACTGACGTTCTTTCACCTTAACCACTACTGACGAAATAGCTGAATTCTGAATTGTAACTCCCATATTGCCCGAGTCCATTAATCGAACCCCTAGGTTAGCTAATTGCTGAAGCTCACGAGATAACTTTCTCTTCTCCGGCTGAATATCATCTAAGCTACCCATAGATCTATGGCTAAGAGCATCAGCTACGACGTTTTCCTTTCATGGATGATACAGGATGCTAACACCATAATCCTTTAATAATCCCAACCATCAACTTTACCGTAAATTCAACTCTTTCTGCTTGAAAATAAATTGAAGGCCCTTGTGGTCTATATAAATATCAACGTGGACACCATACAAATAATGCCTCCACATCTTCAATGCATGAATCACAACAGCTAACTCAAAATCACGGGTCGGGTAGTTTTTCTCATGTTTTCGCAATTTCCTGGAAGCATAACCAATAATTTTACCATGCTGCATCAACACACAACCTAACCCCACGCCTGAAGTATCACAATAAATAACATAGCCCTCCGATCCTTCTGGAAGTGTCAGAATCGAGGCCAAATTCAATCTATCCTTTAGCTTCTGAAAAATGCGCTCACAAGCATCTGTCCACTGAAATTGAGCTGATTTCTGAGTGAGCTTTATCAATGATGCAGAAATAGAAGAAAACCCTTCTACAAATCTTTTGTAATAACCCCCCAAGCCCAGAAAACTACGAACCTCCATAGGTGTTGTAGGCCTTGACCAAGTCTTCACAACTTTAATCTTTTGGGTATCCACTCGAATACCATCAGCTGAAATAATATGCCCCAGAAAGGTCACAGAATTCAACCAAAACTCACATTCTGAGAACTTTGCATATAACTCTCGAGCCTGAAGAACTCTGAGGACAGCTTGTAAATGATCCGCATGCTCTGCATAGGATCGAGAATATACTAGAATATCATCGATGAACATAATCACAAACAAGTCGGAGAAAGGCCTGAACACATTGTTCATCAAATCCATGAACACAGCCGGTGCATTAGTCAATTCGAACGACATTACTCAAAATTTGAAATGACCATATCTAGTTCTAAAGGCCGTCTTAGGAATATCTTTCTCCCTAAATCTTACCTGGTGGTACCCCGATCTCAAGTCTATCTTTGAGAACTATTTGGCACCCTGCAACTGATCAAATAAATCATCAATTCTTAGGAGCGGATATTTATGCTTTATCGTCACCTTCTTCATATATCTGTAATCAATACACATCTGCAAGAAGCCATCTTTCTTTCTTACGAACAATACTGGTGCTTCCCACAACGATGAGCTAAGCCTAATAAATCCTTTCTCGAGCAACTCCTTCAATTGCTGCTTCAACTCCTTCAATTCTGCAGGAGTCATTCTATAAGGAGGGATAGATATTGGTTTAGTATCCGGTAACACATCGATGGAAAAGTCAATCTCCCGTTCTGGTGGAAGACCGGGAAGCTCGTCTGGGAATACATCTGAAAACTCATTCACTACTAGAACAGACTGAAGAGTTAGCGACTCTGCTTCTATATTCTAAACCCGGATTAAATGATAAACACAACCTTTAGCAATCATCTTCCTTGCCTTGAGATAGAAAATGAACCAACCTCTCGAAGATGCCGTATCACCCTTCTATTCTAGGACCGACTCTCTTGGGAACTGGAAATGAACTATTTTCATTCTACAATCAGCATTTGCATAGCAAGAAGCCAACCAATCTATACCCATAATAACATCAAAGTCTACCATATTTAACTCAATTAAGTCAGCTATGGTACGAAGACCACAAACTATGACCACACAGTTTTTATATACTCGTGTAGCTATAACAGGGTCACCAACAGGTGTAGACACTTTAAAAGGTTTAATTGGCTCAGGTTCCACCCCAAATCGGCCGGCAACATATGGAGTAACATATGACAATGTAGAACCTGGATCAATCAATGTATATACATCATGAGAAGATACCGATATTATACCTGTGACAACATCGGGGGAAAACTCGAGGTCCTGTCGCCCAGCCAGTGCATAAATACGGTGTTGAGGGCCACTCAAACTGGGTGCTCCTCCTCTACCTCTACCACAATCGGCTGGTGTCGGTGAGCCTTGCTCCAGAGGGCGTATAGATGATGAAGAACCAGCTGCTGACCCTGTGGGCTGAACTGTACCCCTACCACCTCGGAACACACACTCCTGCATAATATGGCTTGACTGGCCGCAAGCATAACAAACATCCAAACCTAATCGAAACTGTCCCCAATGTAGCTTACCGCACTGGGTACATCATAGTGAGGGTCATCTTGTCTAGCCTGAATCACCTCTATAGTGAGAGCCCGAAGCTCTGAAACTCTAACCCGGTCCGGGGTAAATAAGTCGATCAAATTTCTGGCTTGCAAATAGTGGAAGTGCACTAGTCGCTGAATGGATTGAGTGCCTAGAATATTGCTTTCTCTATCCTCCTCTAAACTGACTAACCGGACCCGAGGTTCTAGCCCTCTTACTATAACCCCTATCATGCTCACGCTCACGCTCGCTTCTCCGCTGTTGCTGCCGTTCTTCCAAATTCTGAGCATAGGCTTGAATGCGAGAAATATCCATACCTTCCTGAAGTGAGGCTATCAAACACTCATCCATCAAATGCAGCCCCAAACCATTGACAAACAGGTGAACTCGATATCCCATATCCGCTACCATGGCTGGAGCATACTTGGCTAAAGAATTAAAACGAAGGCTATACTCTAGGGCACTTATATTTACCTATCTAAGATTCAAGAACCTGTCAGTTCTGGCCCGTCGAACCTCTAGCGGTAAATAGTATCGGAGGAAAACATCTACAAGATCTTGCCATACCGGTAGAGGTGCGTTGACTCCTCTTGAAGATATCCAAGCCGTATACCAATGGACCACAATATCCCGTAATCTGTAGGAGGCCAACTCTACCGACTCAATATCCAAAGCGTGTATCACCCGCAATGTTCTAAACATTCCATCTATGAAGCTCTATGGATCCTTATCCGATTTCGACCCAAAGAATTTTGAAGGGTTCAAACTAATAAAATCACGGGCTCTGGCACTGACAAATCTATCACCATGAACCTACCTTACCGCTGAGCGGTGACTAATCGAGTTAGCAAATGGATGGCCTCTTTCATCTCTTAGCCTGAGGCATCTGGTGGAGGAACTGGTGGTGCTGGAGCTGATGCTCCTTCATGCTCCTTTGAAGCAAGCGGTGAGTGAGAGGACAAAGATGAAACCTCATTATAAAACTCACCCTCCTCTATATCTGTTGGCGGTACCCATTCATTTCTCCTACCTGCCACTTTCTTGCCCTTTTAAGCTGTTGTAGCTTTTCTCTTTACAGACATCACTGAATACATAACACACGATTAAGAAAAAGGTGCCCTATAGCACGATCTATGAAGAAGAAGAAGAAGAAGAAGAAAGTCATTCATTCCTAAATGCCCGCACCCTCTTGTTTATAAGTGTGGCGCGCTTCACACCCATAAACAAGACTCTACTAGACACGACTCATAGACACACCCTAGGACGAACTGCTCTGATACCACTTTTGTCACGACCCAATCGGAGGTCCATGACCGGCACTCGGAGCTAACCTATTGAGCACCTCTTAACATATTGTCATAATCACCTCTAGGTGAGCCACATGGCTAACTCATAATTTCATGCACCAAATAACACGAATTCCATAGGACGTAGGCGCTGTTGACACTTAATTTTCACCTAATCAAATGTATATTTCAATTTTTATATTTCTCGAGTCCAAGACAGAGTAAGAATTCCCTAAAATAATTATTTAAAAATTTTAAAAATCCCGAGAAAATTGCAAAGTTGATGTTTAATTATTATTTTAATAAAAAATTAATAATTACAAGAAATTACGGGTTATTTACTTTCACAAACGAAGATATGCATCCCGCTCCGTCTAACTCAGAAAATTGTTAATTAAAAGCAACGTATGAATTACTGTACTCTTGACTGCATTTTTTTCACGTTTTTTAAATATTGCTCGAAACTATATCAATATTAGGCTCGTCTCGAAGCTAATATTTTAAATTTGCGAGTTTTAAATTTTAATTAGCCTAAATAACTATTTTATTTAGTTGTATATGTATTTATACTACTTAGTCATTATTTGATCTAAATTAGGAGGAGGGCTATTTTGAAAACTCTTAAAACTAAGGGGATAGGAAATAAAGGGTGGAAGTTTATTAAAACTTCCACCCCCAACTCTTATATTTCCTTTACCCGACTCCTTTCTCCTTCCATTCAGGCGAATGGAAACTGACTTAAGGGTTTTGACGGGTGTAATCGCGACCATTTCCATGGCTTTTTGCTCCTCTACACGTGCTCTATGGTTTGCTAGGTTTAGTTTGCTCTAATTCGCATTTTTTTTTATTTTTAAAATTGATAAATTTCTAGAGTGTTACTCGGGCTATATTTGTGGTAGGGGTTGCCATGGGCAAGACCTCGAGTCCTTGACCATCTTGTGCACCCTACCACATCAGAGTATTAGCCTAGGGGAAATTCCCTTGAATCCCTTCCCATTTGTGTACGATTTTAAGGATTCTTATCTGTTTTAGTACTATGTTACCGTTTAATTGGCTGTTATTTGTCTTATATGATGACTAGGTGTACTATTCAATTATTTGTTCCTTAATTTTAGGGATTTTGAATTAGAATGGGTTGGAATTTTGTTTGTTTGTATGATATGTACAAAATCTGAATTGGTGATAGTATTATTTGTACAATGCAACAAATTCTTAGCCTATTTTTGATGCCTAAATTCGAAATCTTTGAGGGTTGAGGGGGAAAAAAATCTATTTTCGGGAATGTTTCTTACAATTTCTACCCCTAAGAATTTACCTATAAATAGAAGGTTTCTATTCATTGTTAAGGGTCCAAAATTTGATAACCTAAGAACACCTGTTAAGTCCATTACTCTATATAGTAATATACCTTACAATATACACCAATATACTACACATGTACAATATTAGTAACCGATATACACACATATATTATTCACAAATATACTACAATATATTAGAAAGAATCAAGAAAAAATAAAAACAAAGAAAGCTGTTTTTCAAGGATTAAATGTTGGTGTTGAAGTAATGATCCAACCCCTTTTCCTTGATCTTTAGGTTGCCCCAAAATAAGGTAACCTTTCATCCTCTGTCATTTTTCTGTAACTTACTTCATTTTCGCAAATATCTGTTACTGTTCATTGGTTTATCCATGTTGTATCTTGACTTTAGTATTAAAACTTTGTGAATCTAGTTAAAATGTAGTTTAAGGTACTTGTCAAGGTCTGTTGGTAAAGAATGAGTAGATAATGTAGGTTTTTGATTATTCAAGTCACTATAGGATAATGATGTTACATAAGCTTAAAATTGATTAAAAAGACATAAACTGGTTTAAGAGATTAAAAGAAGGAGAGTTTAAGAGGGTTTAAAACTAGTTTAAGATAAAAAAAAATAATAGTAAAACTTCTCAGAACTTGTAAGAATAAGGTTAAAAAAAGGGGGGGGGGGGGGGGTAGATGTCACGACCCGACTAGGAGGCCATGACGGGTACCAGGAGCTGACTACCGAGCACCTCACATTAGGCTAATCATCATACTCAACCTGAACATATATAATCTCCAAAGCAACATAAGTCTATATACATAAGCCCTCACGGCTGCAAAAATGATATACAAGAGTACAATGTGCTCATCATGGGACATCGACTACCCACACGTACGTATCTACAAGCCTCTACTAGTGTACTAGACATAAGGATGGGACAGGACCCCGTCATGCCCAAAACATATGTACACAAAATAATGTATATCAAACAACACCTCCGGAATAATGGAGTGCTCCTGTGTGTTTGCTGATCAACACCTATGAATCTGGGTTGCCTCCCTGTCTACCTGTGGGCATGACCACAACGTCCAAAAAGAATGGACGTCAGTACGAGCATTGTACTGAGTATGTAAGACATAAATAATAATAGCATAATAAATAAACAATGGAACATGAGCTGAAGATATAACCTGCTTAACCTTTTAAGGGAAACACATGTATGCATATCATCTATATTATCATCGTTAACCTGCGTCCGGGTAACTATCACAAGACGCCCACTAGTGGTGTCATGTCCGGCCATCTAGGCACGGTGTAATCATAAGCAGCCCGCATTAGCGGTGACATGTCAGGCCGTATAGGCACGGTGGAATCGTATGTAGCCCGCCTTCGCAGTGACATATCCGGCCATATAGGCACGGTGGAAGCTCATCATCATACACATCTCATAAAGTATGCATAAGTAATCAATTAAATACTACAACTCTATTGGGGTGACGTAAGGTCGAGAGCTCCCAATTTACATTATGGAGTAATCATAATCATCATACCTTACCTTGAAGGAATTAACATTATAAGGTGGGTTTAGCAACAATGAATACATCAAAGAATCATATAGGGATCATTAGCTTCATGGAAATATCATATCATAAGCTTTTGGATCTCTAGGCTTAGACTCATCATTATCGTTATCATACTCATGACATATCTCTTATCGTTATCTCATAGGAAGCTCTTTATAAACATCGACTCATATTTTTCGGAATGTAAGAAGGTCATGGAACAATAAAGGAAGTCATGTCATAGGAGTCATAGAAAAGAAGGGACTAGCCTTACATACCTTTACGTTTCGCTAACTTTATCCCTTGAACGCTTCCCTCCAATGTTCACGTTTCTACCTTCAAGAGAGTTCGTACTAAAATTAGAGAATCGAAGACATACTTAGGCTTAAGCTAAAGCTAACAAAAATTGGATAACATCTCTTTGCAATAAAACGGGAGGTGTAACATTCTTCCCCCCTTTAAAAACATTCGTCCTCGAATATTTAGTTCTCAGGAATCCTACAGAAATTTCGCCAGAGTTTCCCCTGTTATATGGCGCTACTATCCTGTCACAACAACCCATAATAACATTACCTCACAGGTCCACAACACAATAACAAGAAATTATGGCCACACACGACCAAAAGCATAAAGAGAAAGCATACATACCTCATAAAATTGATGTCTCATCTTGTATCTCTTCCGGGGGTTGAAATAAGTGCGGGTACCTGGACTTCATGTTTTCTTCCGCTTCCCAAGTCATTTATTCTCGATTATTATTCCGCCGCAAGACCTTAACAGAGGCTACCTCTTTATTTCTAAGTTTCCATACTTGCCTATCTAGTATAACAATGGGTACCTCCTCATAAGCCAACCTTTCCGTCACTTGAACATCATCTAGCGGCACGATTCTCGTAGGATCTCTGACACACTTACAGAGCATCGATACATGAAAAACTAGATGGACTGATTCAACTTCTGAGGGTAAGTCCAATTCATAAGCTACTTGACCCACCTTGCGGACAAAATTATAAGGTCCAATGTATTGAGGGCTCAACTTTCCCTTCTTACCAAATCTCATCACGCCTTTCATCGGTGATACCTTTAAGAATACCCAATCATCAACTTGGAATTCTAAGTCTCGCCGACGGTTGTCCGTATAATATTTCTGGCAACTTTGGGCTGTTAATAGTCGATATCGGATAACCTTGACCTTTTCCACCGCTTGTTAAATCAACTCAGGGCCTATTAGTTGTACCTCTCCTACTTCAAACAACCCAATTAGGGATCTACACTTCCTTCCATACAAATCTTCATACGGGGCCATTTGAATACTGGAATGATAGTTGTTGTTATATGCGAATTCAATGAGAGGTAAGTCGCCATCCCAGCTACCACTGAAATCTAGCACACATGCGCGTAACATATCTTCCAAGGTATGAATAGTGCGTTCGGCTTGCCCATCAGTTTGTGAATGAAACGCTGTGCTAAGACTTACCTGAGTACCCAAACGTTCTTTGAAAGACTTCCAAAATTTAGCTGTAAATTGTGCTCCTTTGTCAGTAATAATAGACACCGGGACGCTATGTGGTTCTGACTAGAAGAAAATGGGCTGATTTTGTGAGTCTGTCCATGATCACCCATATTGAGTCATACTTGCTTCGGAAGCGAGGTAACCCTACAATGAAATACATGTTAATCACTTCCCATTTCTAAGTTGGAATCTCCATAGCCTGCAATAATCGTCCTGACTTTTGATGTTCGATTTTCACTTGTTGGCAATTTGGACATTGAGCTACAAATTCTGCTATGTCCTTCTTCATTCCATCCCACCAATACATTAGCTTAAGATTGTGATACATCTTTATTGCCCCTGGGTGAATAAAATACCGAGAGTAATGAGCTTCCTCTAGAATCCGGCGACGTAATCCCGCAACATTCGCAACACATAGCCTGTCTCGGTATCTGAGAACTCCATCTGTAGAAATTTCAAATGACGTCTTTTCCTGCTCATAAAAGGTATCTCTATAGTGGCTCAACTGGGGATCTTCATATTGGCGCTCTCTCACCTCTATGTCTAAGGATGAAACAGTTGGGTTGTGAATACCAATTCCTGCATTGCCTGAATCATTTAGGCGAACTCCAAGGTTGGCTAGTTGGTGGAGCTCACGAATTAATTCTTTCTTCTCCGAAGGAACCTCAAATAGACTTCCCATTGATTTGCGGCTAAGTGCATCAGCTACTACATTCTCCTTCCCAAGATGATATAAAATGCTCACATCATAATCTTTTAGTAACTCTAACCACTGTCTCTGTCGAATATTCAACTCCTTCTGCTTGAAAATATATTGGACACTCTAGTGATCTGTGTAAATATCAACATGTACCCCATACAAATAGTGTCTCCACATCTTTAGTGCATGAATAACTGCGGACAATTCGAGATCATGGGTAGGATAGCTCTTCTCATGTTTTCGCAACTGTCGAGAAGCATAGGCAATAAACTTGCCGTGCTGCATCAACACACAGCCTAGCCCAACACCGGAGGCATCACAATACACAACATAGCCATCTAGCCCTTCTGGGAGTGTCAGGACTGGGGCTGAAGTTATTCTATCTTTCAATTCCTGGAAACTGCGTTCACAAGCATCAGTCCATTGAAATTTCGCTAATTTCTGAGTTAGCTTAATTAATGGTGCTAAAATAGAGGAAAACCCTTCCATAAACCTTCTGTAGTAACCTGCCAATCCCAGAAAGCTACGGACTTCTGTAAGCGTTGTAGGCCTTGGCCAAGTCTTCTGATTATCAACTCGAATGCTATCAGCTGAAATGATATGGCCTAGAAAATTTATAGAATTCAGCCAGTATTCACATTTCAAAAACTTAGCATATAGTTCACGAGTCCGAAGAACCTCAAGGACAATACGCAAATGGTCTGCATGCTTGGATTCTGTCCGAGAGTATACCAGAACATCATCAATGAAAATGATCACGAACAGATCTAAAAGAGGCCTGAATACATTATTCATAAAATTCATAAACACCACTGGAGCATTAGTCAACCCAAATGACATCACCCGAAATTCATAGTGGCCACATTTCGTTCTGAAAGCTGTTTTAGGAATATCTTCTTCTCTATCTCTCACTTGATGGTAACCTGACCTCAGATCTATTTTTGAAAACCACTTGACACCCTGTAATTGATCAAACAAGTCATCAATTCTTGGTAGCGGATATTTATTTTTTATCGTCACCTTATTCAGCTGCCTATAATCAATACACATTCATAAAGAACCATCTTTCTTGCGCACAAATAGGACAGGTGTTCCCCACAGCGATGAACTGGGTCTAATGAATCCCTTCTCAAGTTAATCTTTCAGTTGTGCCTTTAGCTCTTTTAATTCTGCAGGATCCATTCGGTAAGGAGAATAGAGATTGGTTTAGTATCCGATAACACATCAATAGCAAAATCAATCTCTCTTTCCGGAGGAAGGCTTGGGGGTTCATCTAAAAATACATCCAAAAATTCATTCACTACTGAGACGTATTGAAAAGTCGATGGCTTTGCTTCGGTGTCATGAACTCGGACTAGGTGATAAATGTAGCCTTTTACTATCATCTTCCTTGCCTTAAGGTAGGAAATAAACCTACCTCTGGGAGACGCTGTATTACCGTTCCATTCGAGCACGAGCTCTCCCGGGAATTAGAACCGAACCAGTTTTATTCTTCAATCGACGTTGGCATAGCAAGAGGCCAACCAATCCATACCCATAATCACATCAAAATCTAACATTTCCAGCTCAACTAAATCAACTTTAGTCTGATGATCACATACCACAATCACACAATTTTTATACACTCATCTAGCTATTACCAGGTCGCCAACATGAGTAGATACCTCAAAAGGTTTTATTGGCTCGGGTTTCACCCCAATACGATCAGTAATATACGGAGTGATATAAGACAACGTAGAACCCGGATCAATTAATACATAAAAATCATAAGAGAATATAGTCAATATACCAGTAACCACATCTGGGGAGGACTCGAGATCCTGTCGTCCGGTTAAAGTATAGGTACGGGGCTATGTGCCACCAAAACTAGACGCTCCCCCTCTGCCCCTACCATGGCCTGCTGAAATTTGGGGAGTCTTCCCTATCGGGGGCACAAATGAGGAAGAACCAACTGCTGATCCTGTGGCCTGAACCCCACCTCTACCGTTCCTCGAGGGACAATCACGCATCAAGTGCCTAGTCTATCCACAAACATAACAAGCATCTGAACCTTGGCGACACGGGCCTGAATATAACTTTCTACACTGACTACATCGCGTAACCGGTGGTCTCCTCTGACTATAATCACGCCCAAACTGGGAACCCGAAGCTCTCGAGCTATGACCATGTCCTAAATGAATGGAGCGATCAAATCTTCTGCTTGCAAACCGAGGGGGTGCACTAGTCGCCGACGGGCCTGAATGTCTAGAATGTAGCTTCCTCGATCCCCCTCTATAGTCGCTACCGGCACCCATATATCTGACCCTCTTGCTCTGCCCTCTATCAATCGCGCTCACCCCTTTGTGGATGTTGCTGCTCTTCTAGATATTGGGCATGGGCTTGAATACAGGAAATATCCATCCCTTCTTACAATGAGGCTGTCAAACAATCTTTGAATAAACATGGCCCTAAGCTATTCACAAACCTATGCACTCTATCTCCTATATCTGCCACCATAGTTAGAGCATATCTAGATAATGAATTAAAGTGAAGGCTATACTCCCGGGCACTCATATTCCCCTGCTTCAAATTTAAGAATCTATCTGCTCCTCGGGTGGCAAATAATGAAAAAGGAAAGCATCCACAAATTCTTGCCAAACTGGGGGAGATGTATTTTCCTTTCTTGAAGATATCCAGTTATTATACCAAAGAACCGCCACATCCCGAGTCTATAGGATGCCAACTCCACAGATTCAGTATCGGAGGCATGAATAATTTTCAATGTTCTTAACATCTCATCAATAAAACCTTGCGGGTCTTTATCCGGCTTTGACCCGAAAAATTTCATAGGATTTAAACTCATAAAATCCCGGGATCGAGTACTAGTTGCCCTGTCACCGGAACCCGTATTCTGTCGCTGTGCTTGAGAGGCAATTAGTTGTGTCAATAGCTGAATAGCTTCGGTCATTTTTGTTATAGCCCGTATTTTGTACGTTTGGATAATTCAGAGTCGTCGTGGGAATTTAAGGGCGAAACCAATTTCAAAATTATATTAATGCACAAGTTGTTATAAATATTATTTATGACTGTTATTAGTATGGAAATATTGTGAGAGGCTAAGGACAAGAAGAGAAATTCGCAAAATGGCCTATGGAAATATTGCGGAAAGAATAGGGGAAAAATGGGAATTTTGCAAGGTCCAAGAAGTTCATGAAATGGCCATGTTGGCCGTGTGACATGCATGGTGCATGTCCAAATTTTATTAACTATAAGGGCTATTAGTGAATTAAAGAGAAGAAGGGGTCAAAACTTGCTTAAGAAGACAAATGGTCTTCTTTGACCAACTTTAAAGGAAAATCCAAAAAACAAAAATGGAAAAAAATGAAAGAAACCTCTAGAGAGGGGTATGTGCCCCTCACATGTTGGGAGCTCACATATATATATATGATTAAGTCTTGAAAGGAAGACAAAATTTTCATTTTAATTCTAGAATTTTCAAGAAAAAGGAAACAAAGAAAGAAGGGGAGCCACAACCATGGCCATTTCGGCCAAGCTCTCCAATTTTTTCCCCTTGAAATTTTGCTCCTAAAATTATTTTCTTGTGGTATTCCTACTAATTCAAGGGTCCTCTACAACGTGGTATAATTGTTTCGGAAGATAGGCCATCCGTTTCATTGTTTTCCGCACTTTGGTTGAGTAAAGAAGTTGGGAGGAAAAGGTAAGAATTAATCCTCTCTTATATGTTATAAATGGTTTGTGTATGTTGTGGTATGTGGAAATGGAAGAGAAGCATGAAAACATGCATGTTGGAGGCTTGGCCGCGTGTGTACATGTTGTGTATGAAAAAAATGGAATAATTTTTATATGGTAATATGATTGTTGTTGATAAGTATCCTGTGATGAAAAGTGAAGGTTGTTGTTGTTGTTGTAGATTTTATGATGATCATGAGAACTTGATGATTCAAGTTGGAGTTGAGATTAGTGTGTGTAGCCGTGTGTGTGTGTGGTGTGTAGAAATGATGAATTAAGTGTATTTAGCATGATTATGTGTTGTTGTGATGTACAAAAAATGGATGAAAATTTTGGAATGTGTGTGTTGAAGGGCTGGCCGAAAATGGACTGTTTTGTATGTCAAAGAATGAACTAATTTTATTTAGTATGTTTGGGTCGTTGTGTTGTGGATTATGTGATGTAAATGAGAGCTTAATGATCTAAGATAGTGTCGTAATTGTTACGGGCTGTTTTTGGAAGCCAATTTGAATTAAATGTAGTTTCTTGTAATCATGATAATAATGTTGTTAAAGTGTGGTTTGTTGGTGTAGTTTGTGAAGTTTGAAGAAAGAAATGTGTTGTGATGGTTCCTATGGAAGTTGGAAGATTTCGGGTTCCATGGTGCATTGTTGGGTTGTTTGAAAAATTGTGTCAATTGTTTAAAGCATTCGTGAATATTGTTTGAATGGTCTTGGATTAGTAATCGAATGCATAAACGTTGATATTAGTTGGAATATTGTGAATGTTGTCGGATTATGTAAAAAAAGCGTTTAATGTTAGAATGTATTCTTGAATTGATTATTGATGCCATAGCTTGGTTGTTGGTTGGGTTGTTGTTGAATTGGGCCGAACCATATTCTCGGGGTTGGTACATTTACAGGGGAGATGCTGCCGAAATTTCGGCAGAATATAAATGAATGTATTGAAAGGGTGAGGCAAGTACTTGATGAAGGAACTAATGAATGGATGAACTCTCTTGCATGTAGGCAAACAAATTGGATGCACAAGCGTAACTAGTTGGTCGCGGCACAGGTATGTAAGGCTTACCCTTTCTTTCTTTGGCATGTCCTAGAGCCAAGTAAGGTATAATATGATATGCTGCCTTGGGGTAACTCTGTTCTGTGATGCTGAGTCTGATTATGATTCTAATTCACTTCTTGACCTGAGTTTGTGATCCTAGTTCATCCCTTGATATAAGTATTTTGGTACAAGTATTCTGATATACGTATTTTGAAATAAGTATTTTGATATAAGTATTTTGATATAAGTGTCTTGATATAAGCATTTTGATATCAGTCTTCTGATATAAGTGTGTCGATATGAGTATTTTGATATAAGTATTTTGATGTAAGTATGCTGATATAAGTATTCCGATATAAGTATCCTGATATGAGAATTCCGAAATCAGTATTCTGATATGAGCGTTCTGATATGTTTATTCTGGTTCGAGAACTTCTGTAAGATTTAACGTCCCTAACTTCCGTGTACGATCTCGGATTGCTCTGAAATGTTCGAAGAGGATTCTGTATCAAGACGTCCATAATTTTCTTATACGTAAGTGTGGTTCCAAAATCTCTATTTGATCTGATTCGTAAGGACATCCGAAGGTGCCTGATATGACTATGACTCTGATTCCCCGAAAAAGGCTTGTGAAACGCTTATAAAGCGTTCTGTACTTCGAACGCACGTAACTTTCTCGTACTACGTCGGATTGACCTGAAATCTGTTCCGAGCCCCCAGGTATCGGTAAGTATACTGGTCTGTCGAGTCTTGATTCCTATGCATGTGGTTTCTCACGACTGCTCGTGCATGACTCAATGTATCCTTCACTGCGTCCCGGGCCAGGTTCTGTTATGTCCTCGTGTGTCCGCTACGATATGATTCACTGCGTCCCGGGCCAGGTTATGTTATTGTGCGCATTCCTCTGCATTGTTCACCGCGTCCCTCATAGGCGGGCCAGGCTCTGTTATATGGTATGATGATATGATGATATGGGGTGGTGGCCAGGATGGCATGTGATCTGTCTGTTCACCGCGTCCCGTACTAGAGGGCCGGGCTCTGTTACCGCACCCCTCACTGGAGGGTCAGGTTCTGATATATGCATATATGATACATGAATTTGATATATGATGATTCTGTTTACCGCGTCCCTTATCACAGGGCTGGGTTCTGTTATACGCATATGTGACATACGATTCTGAGTATTCTGTATGTTCTGACATCATCTGAGTATTCTGTATGTTCTGCATTCCGTCCGATATATGACATCATCTGTACGTTCTGTATTCCGTCCGATATATGACATCATCTGAGTAATCTGTACGTTCTGTATTCCGTCCGATATATGATATTATCTGAGTAATCTGTACGTTCTGTATTCCGTCCGATATATGACATTATCTGAGTAATCTGTACGTTCTGTATTCCGTCCGATATATGACACCATCTGAGTAATCTGTACGTTCTGAATATCGTCCGATATATGACATCATCAGAGTATTCAGTACGTTCTGTACTCCGTCTGACGTATGACCTTATCTGTGCGTTCTGTACGTGCCACACTCCTTCTGACATCTGGTATCGGTATGTGCGATCTGTGTCTGGAAAGTAAGTATGTCGGCATTCTGTATGCTCTGTATGATTTTGTTACGCTCTATATGATTGGTACGGTCTGTATGATCTGTATTGGTCGGTACGGTCTGTGTCGGTCTGTATGGTCGGTATTGATCTGTATGATCTGTGTCTGAGAAGTAAGTAATTTGGCAATCTGGATAATATGCTCACCCTCGGTACTGTTTGTTTCGATTATGGTTCTGCTTTCTGTATTCTATGTCTTACATACTCAGTACATATTCCGTACTGACCCCCGGTTCTTTGGGGGGCTGCGTTTCATGCCGCGCAGGTACTCCCAGACGAGATAAGGACACTATAAAAGATATTTCAGCAGTGGTGGCGAACTCCAATTGCTCCTGGAGGACTGCCGAGTCAGGGTTTGGTATGCGTTTTATGGTTTCTGTATGATGTTAGAGACTTTGCAGACAGCGTCGTGGGTATGGTGTGTCAGTCTGTAAGCGGTTCCATCAGCCGATATGTTGGTCTGTGTTGTGTATTGAATTGTGTATGACTACAGATTTGTTCGCTTGGAAGATTCGAGAAGGAATATTTCTGAAAAGAATATTTGTGAAAAAAAAATTGCTATGTATTTTATCTGATTTGATTTAAAAGTTTGGCGTAACTTTATGTGCAGCAAAAGTCTGAGGGTTCGCTCGGCCCTAAGTAAGGGTCGGGTGCCCATCACACCCTAGTAAGGTCGGGGTGTGACAATTTTTTAACCCGAAGCACCTGGTGGAGGAATTGGAGGCACAGGAGTCGGAGCTGAAGCCCCTTCTTGCTCTTCTAGATTAGGCGGAGTGTGAGAGGTATTGGATGGAGCCTCATTGTGAGATTCACCTTCTTTTATATTTGTTGGAGGCTCCTTTTCTATCCGCCTTTCTGTCGTAGCCCTGCCCTTCGGGGCGACTGTAGCTTTTCTCTTTGGCGGCATCACGAATATCATAACACACAATTAGGGAGGAGAAAACCTTATAACATGGCTCTATGACACGATCTAATACGAAGAAGAATGGTCATTTTTTCTAGATGCCCCGCAGCTTCTTATTTATAAGTGTGGCGCGCTTCACACCCATAAACAAGACTCTACTGGATATGGCTCGTAGACACACCCTAGGACGGAACTGCTCTGATACCACTTTTGTGACAGGGCCATGACGGGTACCTAGAGCTGACTACCGAGCACCTCACATTAGGCTAATCATCATACTCAACCTGAACATATATAATCTCCAAAGCAACACAAGTCTATATACATAAGCTTTCACGGTTGTAAAAATGATATACAAGAGTACAATGTGCTCATCATGGGACATCGACTACCCACACGTACGTATCTAAGAGCGTCTACTAGAGTACTAGACATAAGGACGGGACAGGACCCCGTCGTGCCCAAAACATATGTACACAAAATAATGTATATCAAATAGCACCTCCAGAATAATGGAGTGCTCCTGTGTGTCTGCTGATCAACACCTATGAATCTGAGAGCATTCACTCCTCTGCCAGAATCAAGGACAAGACTATTTTCCAAACTAAGGGATGCCGAGCGAATAAGTGCCATCCCACCAAAACCTGCTAACCTTTCTGATCGATGGTACAGGCCAAATCTCAATTGCGCCTATCCCTCTAACCAAGCTGGCCATGCCACTGAATATTGTATAAACCCGAGATACATGTTACAGGACATGATTGACAATCGAGAGCTCATCTTAGAACCAACACAGCCAAATGTGGACACAAATCCGCTCCCAAAACATGGAGAGAACCAAATTCACATGATAGAGAGAGGTGATGAGTGGGAAGAAAGCCCAGCTGAAATTCGTTCAGATGTTGAAGGATTAGAGAGCACTGTCGCCTCATTGTCGCTGCAAGAGAGAAAAGAAGTGATAAACCCTTCAATAAAGGGAAGAAGTGATAGACCCTTCAATAAAGGGATCCGAGATATCTGCCCTAATTGAAAGAGATCCTTTTGTGCTCAGGTACCCCTCAACTGTGGCTCGAATTCACAACGAGCCCTTTATACTCAGAACATCAGGATCAATTGAGAATGAGCCCTTTGTGATCAAACTACCACACTGAATGATGATCAGCAAAGATAAAGAAATAGCTGTTGTAGTTCAGGGTATGACCAGGTCAGGAAGGTGTTATGCCCTCAGAAGAAACCCATAACCGAGGATGAAGCTGAGAATTTCTGCAGGCAAATGCCGGTCAAGGATTATTCGATCGTTGAATAGCTGCACAAAACTCCTGCAAGGATATCAGTAATGTCACTATTACTCAGTTCATCCCAACACCGTTTAGCCTTGATGAAAGCCTTAGATGAAGTCTAAGTACCTACTGGCACCACGAGCGAAACATTGGCCTAAATTGTGGGGCATGTTGTGCGGGCTCATAGGATGTCATTCTCTGACGATGAATTACCAAGGGAGGGGAAGTCCCACAATAAAGCCCTGCACGTAACAATCAAATGCCGTGAAAAAATTATTCCACAAGTACTGATTGATAGGGGGGCTGAGCTAAATGTATGCCCTGTGACGACTCTGAAACAGCTTGGATACGATATTAGTGAAATCCGCCAGAGTCGGACCAACGTAAAGGTTTATGATGGTGCAACCAGTCACCCGATTGGGGAAATAGATTTACACATACAAATAGGCCCCACAGGGTTCATTGTGGAGTTTGTCATTATGGACATCAAAACAAGCTATAACCTGTTGTTGGGACGACCATGGCTGCACACTGCTGGAATTGTAGCATCTTCGTTACACCAATCTCTCAAGTTCATATGGGACGATCAGGAAGTCGTAATTCACGGCAAAGGAAGTGTCCACAATTATCCAGATGACTCTGCGCCAGTCATAGAGAAATCACTAACAGGCACTGACTTTCACACTGTTGAGTTAGCCATGATAGGTTGTAGGGGAGATGATGAGAACATCCATATGCCACCGGTCTACAAGATGGTTTCTATAGCTATGATAAGGAATGGGTTTGAACCCAGGAAAGGTTTGGGAAAAAACTTACAAGGAATCACAGAACCAGTAATTATTAAATATGAGAGGTATCGGTTTGGGGTTGGATACAAGCCATGTCAGGTAGAAGAAGAGGAAGCAGGGTATGGGCCAAGAGGTCCCGTCAAAATGAGAAAACCATTCCCTCATCTCTACCAATCCTTCATTACATGCCCATTGAGCGACAACGGTGGAATCCAGAAGAGGGTTTGAGGACGCTGTTCAGAGAAGGAGAATGTGCAGCCATCATTGAAGAATGCTTTGAAGAATCAGAACTAGGGGAGACAACATGTGGATGGACTTCTACACCGTTGTTCACTCTACGGTAGAAAGAATGCTCATTTACAGAAAATGGCAAAAGTCGGCTTTGAGGCCCGACTTCTGACCTTTTTATGTTTCCTTATTTCACGTGTTGTTTAAATAACAAGAAATGGCTCGATGTTCCATTCTGAGTCAGGACCATTATTTGTATTGCCTTTTAAATTTCAATGAAAATGCCTCAAAGTTTGCAATAAAAAATGTGTTACTTCGCCTATATAAGTATATATATAATGCAACTATATAATAATGCATAATTAAGATTGCGTCTACATGAATAACGACCATGCTATTTTGTTTTACAGTAATAATACAAAGGCCAAAAATAATGTCATGACATGTTACAAAGCAAGTGAAAATGACAATCAATGAGAAGAGACAACTGAATCCGAGGGGTTAATAGATGTCGAAGAAGAATATGAGAGCAGACCCACGCCAAACCTAGAGAAAATAGAAGCGGTTAATCTAGGAAGTGAGGAGTTGGTAAGGTAGACCAGAATAAGTGTACATTTGGCACAAGCCGAGAAGGAAGGGTATCGAAGCCTACTAAAAGAATATGAAGATATGTTTGCTTGGTCATACGCCAATATGCTAGGTTTAAGTACGAATATTGTTGCCCACAGGTTGTCAATCCTTGAAGGGTTCACCCCGGTAAAACAGAAAATCCGGCAACCTAAGCCTGATGTTAGCATTCGGATTAAAGAAGAGGTAGAAAAACATATTCAGTCAGGGGTCGTTGAAGTAACACCATACCCGACGCGGTTAGCCAACATAGTTCCGGTGTCAAAGAAAGATGGGAAAATAAGGATTTGCGTGGATTACCGTGATCTCAACCGTGCTAGCCCGAAGGATAATTTTTCACTTCCAAATATCCACATACTCATTGATAACTATGCCAAGCATGAGGTACAATCTTTTGTGGATTTCTACGCCGGCTATCATCAGATATTGATGGATGAAGAAGATGCTCAAAAAAAGGCATTCATCATACCGTGAGGGTGTATCATTATCGGGTAATGCCTTTCGGACTCAAGAATGCCGGCGCCACTTACATGAGGGAAATGACCGTCGTCTTTCATGATATGATGCATAAAGAAATTGAGGTGTATGTGGATGACGTCGTTGTCAAATCCTGAATAGGTGAGGACCACCTCGAACATTTGCGGAAATTATTTGATAGACTCCGCAAGTACGATTTGAAGTTGAATCCTGTGAAATGTGCATTTGGAGAACCTGCCGTAAAGTTACTGGGATTCATAGTCAGTCGTCGGGGTATCTAGTTGGACCCCATCAAGATCAAAGCAATCCAAGAGCTACCACCTCCTAGAACAAAGAAAGAAGTCATGAGCTTTTTAGGAAGGTTGAATTACATTGGACGCTTTATCGCCCAATCCAGAGTGATCATAGAACCAATCTTCAAACTTCTCAAGAAAGACGCTCCGACCAAATGGACAGAAGACTGTTAGAAAGCCTTTGACATAATTAAAAAATACCTGTCAAATCCACCTGTCTTAGTTCCGCCAAGACCTGGAAGCCCTTTGATGCTATATATGTGAGTGTCTGAAAATGCTTTTGGATGCATGTTAGCACAAAATGACGAGACAAGTAAGAAAGAGAAGGCCATCTATTACATCAGTTAAAAGTTCACACCTTGCGAATCCAGGTACTCCCTAGTGAAAAAGACATATTGCGCCCTAACCTGGGTATCTCAATAGTTGAGACATTATATGGCCATTTACACGAATCATCTGATTTCTAGAATGGACCCACTGAAGTATATCTTTTGCCAGCTCATGACCATAGGGAAACTGGCTAAATGGAAAATGCTTTTGAGTGAGTTCGACATCCACTACATTGCACAAAAAGCCGTCAAAGGGCAAGCATTGGTAGATTTATTGGCAGGAAGCCCAATAGACGACCATCTCGCACCTTTATGGACTTACTTCCCAGATGAAGATGTAATGACAATTGAAGGTGAAAAAAGTGAAGACGAATCAAGATGAAAAGTATATTTTGATGGAGCGGTCAATTTTAAGGGATCAGGAATCGAAGTCGTTTTGGTTTCGGACTCGGGCCAATATTATCCAGTAGTAGCCAAATTAAGCTTCAATTGCACCAACAACATGGCTGAATATGAAGCCTGCATCTTAAGTCTACATTTAGCCCTCGACATGCATGTGAAAGATCTTTAGGTGATTGGCGACTCATATTTGCTAATCTAACAAGTTCGAGGAGAGTGGGCCACTAAAAATGAAAAGATCATACCATACGCCGGACTTGTGCCGAGATTGGCAGATCATTTTTGAGAAGTCAAGTTCAAACATATACCAAGAACTCAAAATGAGTTCAACGATGTATTGGCAATGATAGCATCCATGATCCAGTATCCCGACAGTAGATACATTGATTCTGTCAAAATCAAGATTAAAGATCAGCCATCCCACTGTACTTTTGTAGAAGCTGAGACTGATGGAAAGCCTTGGTATGTTGACATTAAAATATTTTTGGAGAGAGGAGAATATCCCGAAGGAATCACTTTGAATCAGAAGAGGACTATCAGGAAATTGGCAAATGGCTTTTTTCTTAACCAGAATGTCCTTTACAAAAGAACTTTAGATTTGGGATTGCTCAGGTGTGTGGAATCTTCTGAAGCTAAAACATTGATTGAAGAAGTGCATGCTGGAACCTACGGGCCTCACATGAATGGGTTCGTTCTAGCGAAGAAAATTTTGAGAATAGGTTATTACTGGATGACCATGGAAAATGACTGCAACAAATTTGTCCAAAAGTGCCACAAGTGTCAGATTCATCGTGACTTGATAAAAGTCCCTCCAACAAAACTAAATGCTATGACATCACCTTGGCCATTCGCCACTTGGGGAATGGATGTCATTGGACCAATTGAGCAAGACACGTCAAATAAACATCGTTTCATTATGGTTGCCATAGACTGCTTCACCAAGTGGGTGGAAGCAGCATCTTACTCATCAGTGACAAAGAAAGTGGTCACAGACTTTGTGCGTAACAACATTATATGTCGATTTGGATCCCAGAAACAATCATAACAGACAATGGGGATAACCTGAATAGCCATTTTATCAGAGACATATGTGCACTGTTCCGGATTACCCGCCGGAATTCAACCGCATATCGTTCGCAAATGAATGGGGCTGTATAAGCCGTCAACAAAAACATCAAGAAAATCCTCCGAAAGATGATTGATAACTACAAAGATTGGCATGAACAATTGCCTTATGCGTTGCTGGGATACCGAACTATGGCCAGGACCTTGACTGGAGCCACTCCGTACCTGTTGGTGTATGGCACCGAAGCAGTGATACCAGCCGAGGTAGAAATCCCTTCGCTTCAGATAATACAAGAAGCTGAGTTGGACGATGCGGAATGGATCCATAAAAGGTATGAGCAGCTAGGTCTAATAGATGAAAAGAGGATGATTACTGTTTGCCATGGTCAATTGTACCAGTAGAGAATGGCGCGCGCTTTCAACAAGCGTGTGAGAACTCGGGTGTTTCAGATTGGGCAATTAGTATTCACATGAATATTCCCTAATCAAGAAGAATACAAAGGGAAGTTCGCACCAAACTGGCAAGGGCCCTATATTGTACGAAAAGTGCTGTCAGGAGGAGCCATAGTGCTTGCTGAAATGGATGGTCAAGAGTGGCCAAAAGCGATAAATTCAGATGCCATCAAAAGATACTACGTGTGAAGAAGAAGATAACGGCGAGGATTCAGAGTTTCCAAAGTTTACGTGTTCTTTAGTTGCACTCTCTATATATGTAATTTTGCATTTATTTTAGAAAACCAAATCCAAAAATTATGTACGAATTACGCAAGGACCGGATTCCCTATACTTATAAGGGGATACGTAGGCGCTTTTCCATGCTCGGTCGCTTTAATCTAAAAAATCCAAATTATGTATGTTGAACTACGTTATGACTGGATTCCCACTTGGGATATGTAGGCACTCATTTGAGCTCAGTCCCTCACAAAATTGTTTCCAATATGGTTATCATGAACTACGTTTTGACCTGATTCTCGAAACGGGATACATAGGCGCTCTCCCAAGCTTGGTCATTCCAAACAAAATTTCCAACAAACCTTAGGAAACTTTAGAGATGATTTAGCAAGAGAAAGATAAAGGTAACCCACAAGGAAACTGCGGCAGAAATTTTGAGAAAGATCTCAAAAATTCCTCGAACGCGGTGAAATAAAAAAGTAACAAGTACATACCTACACTGGGGCAAATGTTTTGGAGAGGATCTCAAAAAATTCCTTTGACATAGCAGGACTTGAGTAGATGCAAAGTCATATCTAAACTGGGGCAAAATTTTCGAAAAGGATTTGAAAATTTTCACGAGTCGAAATCAAGAAGAAGAAGAAGAGACGGGAGACCTTGCTTGAGTGACTAATGTCATGACATTAAAAAAGGGCGTATGTAAAATATTATTTTCAGAACATATATACATTTATCTTCAAAAGCAAACCATCCCATAAAACTTTCCTAAAGGAAGAACAAACAATTTTAAAGAAAATGAGCATCCTTTCTTTCGAGGTACAAGCGGAAGAGGTCCATAAGCATGGAAGGAGATCGATCATATAGGAAACTGACAAATTTTTCTGTGGATGCAGGAACAAACAAGCATGAATGCTTTACACTAACACATTTTCTAGAATGATTCAAAATAGGGTAACGACGGCAAGCAAAGCAAAGAAAAGCTCCAAGGATAGTGGCACAAAGAGAATGCAAAAGGGTAACAAAGAAGTTTTCATTACACTAAGAAGTTTGTCCATTTTGCAGAGCACAGTAATTTTGCAAAAAGAAAAACTTTTTAAAGGCTACTGGGACATA
Source organism: Lycium barbarum (assembly GCF_019175385.1). Classification (NCBI taxonomy): domain Eukaryota; kingdom Viridiplantae; phylum Streptophyta; class Magnoliopsida; order Solanales; family Solanaceae; genus Lycium; species Lycium barbarum. The sequence continues at coordinate 90,810,979 of NC_083347.1, forward strand.
TAATCACGATATCAGAAGCTGGGTTTCCACTAAAAAAATAGTTTTCTGTATCAAGGTATTGACACCCCAGCCTAGACGTCACATGGCTTGCCTTAATACATTGGCTGAGTGGACGTCCAAAATCAAAATGACGCATTGATAGCGAGATTGAATGCCGTTACTCACAATCGAGTCTAGTCCTTTTGGAACATGTAAATCCTAGCGGGTATTCTTCCCCGAAGTCAAAAAAGGAAGGTGTAAGTCTTGCCACTGAGGTAAGCTTCATTCCTTAAAATGACGATATGGATTAGGAGACTATGTGCTGAAGAGGCTGAGTCGCCGTCCATATATATAGCCAAAAATAGGTAGCATAATTCCAAGCTTGATGTCCGCAATCGTTGAAATACGAATGTGATTCCTACGTCGAGATTTGCAGTTGCTATTGCAGTCTATTTCAAGATAACGAAATCATGATTCAAGGATAGTGGTAGTCATGAGAAAAGGCTCTGCCTTTGAATGTTCCATAGTTAACTTAAAAATTCTGACTAAATATTGTAATTCGGAACACGAGGGTTAGCGGTCATCATGAAAGGAATATGATCCCGCACTCTGATAAGCAGTTTACATTTAGGTATTTTTGACTATAGGTGATGTTAGACTAACTGGTATACTGCGGTCACCGGGATGAGAGACACCAAATTTGGACACTCATCGTGGTATGCAATCATGATGTGACGCCAAATTTTCGAGGATAGTGGACGTCGTAAGAAATAAAAATGGCCCCACACGAGAAAACACGGGTTTCAAATTGACATATCGAGTTACGAAAATGACAACCGGGCTGGGGTGTGTAGGTTCGCAGAAATACGATATAGCCTGACCCATATCCCAACAGAGGTTATCATTTGAACGATGGAAACATCTGACAACGACGAAAAAAAACCGGTTGAAATATCGTGATTATTATCCAGAGTAGATTGCTTTCGAAAATGTACACTAAAGCACACACTTATAGGAAAAAGGAAGAAGACGGATAAATATCAACAAGGACGAACGTAGTGGTATGAAGTGGCATCAATGACAACAAAATGGCGAAATGCCGCACAGGTATGACTATACTAAAATTAAATTTTTTAAAATACTAACGTGCAAGGGTCAGCGTTCGGGGATGTGATAGAAGCTACCAAAGGTGGAAGTAAGAGCTAGATCCAAAACATGCGGAGCATACGTGGTACTCTTTCTTGGGCAACCGGTCAAAAACCGTGTACAAAAGTCAAGCTTTCTACACAAGGGGTTGAAGATCGCTTCAAACATCAACACTAATAAGCCCTTTTAAAACCGCCTTCGGCTTGGATCTTCAGCCGGAAACAGCCAAGGAAGTCCCCCATATAAAGGGATATTCCTTTTCGTGCGATCAAGTCGAACTGCAATTGGCCTGATTCCCAAAGCCAGGGATATGTAGGCTACTCTAGTTTTGAGGCTCTGCCATATTCTTATAGTTATCTTAGGGCATTCCAAGATAACCTGAAGAAACTCCTATTTTATATAGTCATCATAGAGTCAGAACTACAAACAACCTGAATTCTCAAGTAGCCTGAGATATGTAAGAAGCCTAGAAAACGGGGCCCGACCATACTTTCAAAATATTGCACAAAAGGACTGAAATTTCTATTATTTGATGAAAATTAGGTTTGTCAAATTCGCAGCTCAGGGATGGCCTTGCCATCCTTGAACTTCAAAGGGGCAATTTTTGACACCTAATTTTCACCTCATCAAACATATATTTCAATTTTCATATTTCTCGAGTCCAAGACGGAGTAAGGATGCCCTAAAAAAATTAAATTATTTAAAAATCCCGAGAAAATTGCAAAGTTTATGTTTAATTATTATTTTCATAAAAAAATAACAATTAAAAGAAATTACGGATTATTTACTTTCACAAACAAAGATGTGTATCCCGCTCCATCTAACCCGAAAAATTGTTAATTAAAAGCAACGTATGAATTACTGTACTCTTGATTGCATTTTTTTCACGTTTTTTAAATATTGCTCAAAACTATATCAATATTAGGCTCGTTTCGAAGCTAATATTTTAAATTTTCGAGTTTTAAATTTTAATTAGCCTAAATAACTATTTTATTTAGTTGTACATGTATATATACTACTTAGTCATTATTTGATCTAAATTAGGAGGCGGGCTATTTTGAAAACTCTTAAAACTAAGGGGATAGGAAATAAAGGGTGGAAGTTTATTAAAATAAACTATTTAATAAACTTCCACCCCCCCCCCCCCCCCCCCCCCCCCCCGACCACCAAACTCTTCTGTTTCCTTTACCCGACTCCTTTCTCCTTCATTTCCAGCGAATAGTGACTGACTTAAGGGTTTCTCATGGGTATAATCGCGGCCATTTCCATGGCTATCTCCGCCCGATTTCATGGGGGGGGGGGTTTCTCCTCCACACGTGCTCTATGGTTTGCTAGGTTTAGTTGGTTCAAATTCGTATTCTTTTTTTTTTTTTAAATTGATAAATTTCTAGGGTGTTACTCGGGCTATATTCGTGGTAAGGGTTGCCATGGGCAGGACCTCGAGTCCTTGACCATCTTGTGCACCCTACCACATCAGAGTATTAGCATAGGGGAAATTCCCTAGAATCACTTCCCATTTGAGTACAATTTTAAGGATTCTTATCTGTTTTAGTACTATGTTACCGTTTAATAGGCAGTTATTTGTCTTATATGATGACTAGATGTACTATTCGATTATTTGTTCATTAATTTTAGGGATTTTGAATTAGAATGGGCTGGAATTTTGTTTGTTTGTATGATATGTACAAAATCTGAATTGGAGATAGTACTATTTGCACAATGCAACAAATTCTTAGCCTATCTTTGATGCCTAAATTCAAAATCTTTGAGGGCTGAGGGACGGAAAAATCTATTTTCGAGAATGTTTCTGTTACACCCCGGAAATTTTCCGTTAACGTACAGTGAATAGACTAGCGAAGGGCACTACGTATACGATGTTTTGATAAGTAAGAAATAACATTTGATGATTCTAATTGAGATTTCAAAGACATGTGAGGTAGGAGACGGAAGTTGTTAAGGAAAGCAAGGTATAGGTTGTGTGTCGGGCAAGATTTACGAGTATCGAATTAATGATGGCTTAATGATATTTTTGAGAAGAATTATAATGTCCCTTAGATTGTTAACGAGGTGTTAAACAAGTGTCAAGAAGGTTCCATAAGGATTGGAGATCAAACGAACGACGGAGATCATTTCAGGGAAGATGGGGTTATACGACCGACTTATACGGTCCGTATAACACCCAACAGAGATGGTAGTTTTCCTGGTGGTGAACCACAACCACTTATACGGGCCGTGCAATGTTATACAGACCGTATAAGTGTCCGTGAAAGTCCCGACGGGTTGGGTTAAGTTCAATTATATAAATGTGATCCCACTTCACTAATTTCATTTCCCACACTTCTTCATCTCTCTCAAGGCTTCTAGATGGTTCCGCACACTTCTTCCATAAGAACACAAGAGAGATTCAAGATCAACTTCATCAAACTAAGAGTGTTAAGTGTAAGAAGCTCACTAGAGTTCATCCAAGACAAGGAATCTAAGTAGAAGTGAAGCTAGGGTTTTGGTGCAAGAGGAGTATCTCCGCTAAAGGCTTATTCTTACACTATCTAAGGTAAGTTTTATGATCATTCCATGTTGTTTAAAGTAATAAGAGGTTGAAAGACTTGGATTGTAGAAGGATATAGAAAATGGGTCATGAATGTGAGGATAGTGACATTTTGAGTGGTAGTTTGGAATAAGTCGTGAATATTGATATGTTGTGATTGTAATTATGTTATAAATGACATTTAGGACATGGGATAAGCATTATATGTAAGAAAACGTAATAGTGTACTATGATGATGATTATGGAGGAATTGAAGTGAAATTGTGATTGAGGATAACGTAGATGAATGATGATTATTGATTGTTGCTTATGATATTGTGAATGTTGTTATGGAAGTTTGCGAGTTGATATGTATATGAGGAAAGTTGTATAAACAAAGGAAATGCTGCCCAATTTTCTCTAGCATTAGTGAGCAGGTTCTTATAATCGATTAGCTAATGTTAATACGAACTTTCTTGAAGGTAGAAACGCGAGCAACGAAGGAGAACGACAAAACGATAGAATAGCTAAACGAAAGAGGTACGTAAGGCTAGTCCCTTGTGTCTAAGACATGACTCCTATGGCATGAATCCTTCTATCTTTCCATGATTTTCCAACACATCGGAAATTATGAGTCTACGATTATAAAGAGCTTCATACAAGATAAAGAAAAGAGATACGTTACGAGCATGACAATACTAATGATCCTTATATGATTCCTATGATATTATTTTCCCTACCACTCCATGACTTTCTTACATTCTGGGAACTATGAGTCAACGTTGATAAAGAGCTTCTTACGAGATAAAGATGAGAAATATGTCATGAATACGATAATAATGATGATAAGTCTAAGCCTGGAGATTCTAAATCAAGATATGATGTCCATGAAGTTAATGATCCTATTTACGATCCCTTGATGTTGTTCATGGTGTACACTCACCTTAAAATGGTAGTTCTTTCAAGGTGAGTTATGATGATTATGATCACTCCATAATGTAATCGGGGGGTTCACGACCTTACGTCACCCCGACATAGCTATAGTTGCCTTCAAGTTGTAATGTATGTTTTAATGATAAATGTATGATGATGCTAAGTTTATGCTATGGTTACCATAATCTTATGACAAGGTCATGATGTGTCTATGAGGTGTATGATAATGATAAGTCTGTGATGAACACATGATGATACGATTTCACCGTGCCTCGATGGCCGGGCATGTCACCGCGAAGGCGGGCTGCATACGATTCCACCGTGCCTAGATGGCCGGGCATGTTACCGCTAAGGCGGGCTGCTTACGATTCCACCGTGCCTAGATGGCCGGGCATGTCACCGCTAAGGAGACCTGGTTATGATTACACCTAGCCTAGAGGGTCGGGCATGACACCACTAGTGGGCGGCATATGATGGTTACCCGGATGCGGGTTAACGATGATGGTATATATACGATATGGTGATGTATGTGCTCTGACGATATATGTACTATGATTATATATGTTATATGTATGAAATGCATCCACTCTTAGAGGTTAAGCAGGTTATGTCTTCATCTTATGTCTTATGATTTCTCTATTATGTTCATTTCATTCATGCCTTACATACTCAGTACAATGTTCGTACTGACGTCCGTTTTCTTTGGACGCTGTGTTCATGCCCACAGGTAAACAGGGAGGAGATCCAGACTCGTAGGGGTTGTTAGCAGGCCTTGAGAGCACTCTATTATTCCGGAGGTGCCATTGCTTATTGTTTTGTTTATATGTATTTTGGGCACGGCGGGATCCTGTCCCGTCCTATGTCTAGCACTCTAGTAGAGGCTCGTAGATACCTATGTGTGGGTAGCATGGTCTCACGATGTCCTTATTGTATGTATATTATTTTGATAGCTGAAGGGCTTGTGTATATAAAGGTAATTATGTTCAAAGTGAAAAATGGTTTTCCTATGATTTGAGTATAAGATTAATAAATAAACGCTTGATGTGTACGATGGGTAATGGTATGAGCGGTGCTCGATGGTTAGCCCCGGGTACCCGTCATGGCCCCTAGTCGAGTCGTGACAAAAGTGGTATCAGAGCCAGGTTCAGTCCTAGGAAGTGTCTACGAGCCGTGTCTGGTAGAGTCTTGTTTATGGCGTGTTGCGCGCCACACTAATAAACAGGAGGCTATAGGACATGTAGGAAAAATGACCATTCTTCTTCTTATGAGATCGTGCGATAGAGCTGTGTTATAAGATTATCTCCTCCTTAATAGTGTGCTATGATTTCAGAAATGTCGCCAAAGGGAAAAGCTACAGCCTCCCAGAAGGGCAAGACTACGATGAAAATGCGGGTAGAAAGAGAGCCGCCAATGAATACAGAAGAGGGCGAATCACATAATGAGGCTCCATCTAACAATTCTACCACTCTGCCTATTATAGAAGAACAGGAAGGGGCATCATCTCCAGCTCATATGCCTCCAGTTCCTCCACCGGCTACTTCGGGTTAACAAGTGACCGAGACTATTCATCTATTGATGCAGTTAGTTGCCGCCCAGGTGCAGCGGCAGGGTTCGGGTTCTAGTGACATGGCCGTTAGTACTAGAGCCCGTGTTTTCATGAGTTTGAATCCTCCAGAGTTTTTCGGGTCAAAGCCGAATGAAGACCCGTAAAGTTTTATTGATGAAATGTTGAGAACATTGAAGATTATTCATGCCTCCGAAACTGAATATGTGGATTTGGCATCTTATACACTCCGAGGTGTGGCAGTATTATGGTACAATAATTGGATATCATCAAGAAAAGAGAATGCGCCTCCTCCCGTTTTGCAAGAATTTGTAGATGCCTTCATCCGCAACTATTTGCTACCCGAGGTCCGCCGAGATAGAGTGGATAGGTTCTTAAATCTAAAATAAGGAAATATGAGTGCCCGGGAGTATAGCCTTCAGTTTAATTCATTGGCTAGATATGCCCCGACTATGGTGGCCGGCATAGGGGATAGAGTGCACAGGTTCGTGAGTGGATTAGGGCCACATTTGTTCAAGGACTGCTTGACGGCTTCGTTGCAAGATGGGATGGATATTTCCCGCATTCAAGCCCATGCCCATAATTTAGAAGGACAACAACATCCACAAAGGGGTGATCGTGATATTGATAGAGGGCAAAGCAAGAGGGCCAGATCTATGGGGGCAGGTAGTGATTATAGAAGGGGATTAAGGCAGGCTTATTCTAGACACTCAGGACAATCGGCGAGTAGTGTGCCTCCACGATTTGCAGGTAGGAGATTTGATCGCTCCTTTCCTTAGGACAGTGTTAGAGTTTGAGAGCTTCAGGTTCTCAGTTTGGGGGTGATCATAGTCAGAGGAGACCACCAGTATCGCGATGTAGTCAGTGCGGTAAATTACATTCGGGGCCATATCGCCAGGGCACAGATGCTTGCTATGTTTGTGGAAAGATTGGGCACTTGATGCGTGATTGTCCCTCGAGGTATGGTAGAGGTGGCGTTCAGCCCACATGATCAGCAACTAGTTCCTCTTCAGTGCGCTCGGTAGGGCAGACTCCCCAGATTCCAATAGGTCGAGGTAGAGGCAAAGGGGGAGCATCTACTTCAGGTGCCACTCAGCCCCGTATGTATACTTTAGCCGAGCGACAGGATCTTGAGTCCTCCCCGGATGTGGTTACAGGTATATTTTTCGTATTTTCCCATGATGTGTATGCATTGATAGGTACGGGTTCTACCCTATCTTATATTACTCCGTATGTTGCTGGTCGTATTGGGGTGAAACCCTAGCCAATTAATCCTTTTGAGGTATCTACTCCGGTTGGTGATCCCTTGATCGCTAGACAAGTGCAGTAAAATTGTGTAATTGTGATATGCGGCCGCCAGACTAAAGCTGATTTAGTTGAGCTAGAAATGTTAGATTTCGATTTGATTATGGGTATGGATTGGTTGGCCTCATGTTATGCTAATGTTGATTGCCGAATGAAAGTAGTTCCATTTCAATTTCCGGGAGAGCCTGTGCTTGAATGGAAGGGTAATACAGCATCTCCAAGAGGTAGGTTTATCTCCTACCTTAAGGCAAGAAAGGTGATAGCTAAGGGCTATATTTATCACTTAGTCCGAGTTCATGACACCGAAGCAAAGTCGCCAACTTTCCAATCCGTTCCGGTAGTGAATGAATTTCCGAATGTATTTCCAGATGAACTTCCAGGCCTTCCCCCGGAAAGAGAGATTGATTTCGCTATTGATGTGTTGCCGGATACCAAGCCTATTTCTATTCCTCCTTACCGAATGGCTCCGACATAATTGAAAGAGTTAAAGGCACAGTTGAAGGATTTGCTTGAGAAGGGGTTTATTAGACCCAGTTCATCACCGTGAGGAGCACCAGTCCTATTCGTGAGAAAGAAAGATGGTTCCTTACGGATGTGTATCGATTTTAGGTAGTTAAATAAGGTAACGATGGAGAACAAATATCCTCTCCTAAGGATTGACGATTTGTTTGATCAATTACAAGGTGCCAAGTGGTTTTCCAAAATAGACTTGAGGTCAGGTTATCATCAAGTGAGAGTTAGAGAAGACAATATTCCCAAAACAGCTTTCAGAACGAGATATGGCCATTATGAATTCCGGGTGATGTCATTTGGGTTAACTAATGCTCCGGCAGTGTTTATGAATTTGATGAATATTGTATTCAGGCGTCTCTTGGATTTATTCGTAATAGTATTCATTGACGATATTCTGGTATACTCTCGCACAGAATTAGAACATGCAAATCATTTACGTATTGTTCTTGGAATTCTTCAAACCCGAGAATTGTATGCAAAATTTTCAAAGTGCGAGTTTTGACTGAATTCTGTGACATTTTTGGGTCATGTTATTTCAGATGATGGCATTCGAGTTGATACTTAGAAAATTGAAGCTGTGAAGACTTGGACAAGGCCTACGACGCCTACAATAGTCCGTAGTTTTCTGGGATTGGTAGGTTACTGTAGAAGGTTCGTAGAAGGATTTTCCTCTATTTCAGCCTCATTGACGAAGCTAACCTAAAAGTCAGCTAAATTCTAGTGGAATGATGCTTGTGAATGCAACTTCCAAGAGTTGAAGGACAGATTAACATCAGCCCCAGTCTTGACACTCCCAGAAGGGCCAGATGGTTATGTTGTATATTGTGATGCTTCCGGTGTTGGGTTAGGATGTGTGTTAATGCAGCACGGTAAAGTCATCGCTTATGCTTCGAGGCAACTGCGGAAACATGAAAAGAACTACCCAACTCATGACCTCGAATTGGCTGCAATTTTTCATGCATTAAAGATATGGAGACATTACTTGTATGGTGTGCATGTTGAAATTTATACTGACCACAAGAGTCTTCAATACATTTTCAAATAGAAGGGGTTAAATCTGCGGCAGAAGCGGTGGTTAGAATTATTGAAAGACTATGATGTGAGTATTTTATACCACTCCGGAAAGACAAATGTAATAGCTGATGCGCTTAGCCGCCGATCAATGGGCAGCCTATGTGAAGTTCCTTCGGAGAAGAAAGAAATAATTCATGAGCTCCATCAACTAGCTAATCTTGGAGTACGTCTAATTGATTCAGGTAGTGCAGGAATTAGTATTAATAATCCCACAGTTTCGTCCTTGAATATGGAAGTGAAAGAGCGTCAATATGAAGATCCTCAGTTGAGCCATTATAGAGACACATTTCATGAAAAAGAGAAGTCTCCATTTGAAACTTCTATAGATGGAATTCTTAGATACTGAGGCAGGCTATGTGTTCCGAATGTTGCAGAATTACGTCGTCGAATTCTAAAAGGAGCTCATTGTTCTCAGTATTCTATTCATCCAGGAACGACAAAGATGTATCATGATCTCAAGTTAATTTATTGGTGGGATGGAATGAAGAAAGACATAGCAGAATTTGTAGCCCAATGTCCAAATTGCCAGCAAGTGAAAATCGAACATCAAAATCCAGGAGGATTACTGCAAGCAATGGAAATCCCTACTTGGAAATGGGAAGTGATTAATATGGATTTTATTGTGGGATTACCTTATTCCCGAAGAAAGTATGATTCTATATGGGTGATTGTGGATAGATTGACGAAAGCAGCTCATTTTCTTTCTGTTAGAACCTCATACTAAGCAGAAGATTATGCAAGGTTGTATCTCATGGAGATTGTGCGACTCCATGGTATTCCGATATCCATTATCACAGATAGAGGAGCGCAATTTACAGCCAAGTTCTGGAAATCTTTCCAATAAGGTCTAGGTACTCAAGTAAAGCTTAGCAAGGCATTTTATCCGCAGACTGATAGACAAGCCGAACGTACCATTCAGACCTTGGAGGATATACTAAGAACATGTGTTCTAGATCTTGGTGGTAGTTCGGATGACCACTTACCTCTAATTGAGTTTGTATATAATAATAGCTACCATTCCTGTATCCAAATGGCTCCGTATGAAGCTTTATATAGAAGGAAGTGTAGATCCCCAATTGGATGGTTTGAAATAGGAGAAGTACAGCTAATAGGCCCTGAGTTGATTCAACAAGTAGTAGAAAAAGTCAAGGTGATCCGAGATCGATTATTGACAGCCCAAAGTCGCCAAAAATCTTATGCGGACAACCGCCGGCGAGACTTAGAATTTCAAGTTGATGATTGGGTATTCTTAAAGGTGTCACCAATGAAAGGAGTGATGAGATTTGGTAAGAGAGGAAAGTTAAGTCCTTGATACATTGGACCCTATAAGATTATCCGCAAGGTGGGTCAAGTAGCTTATGAATTGGACTTGCCTCTAGAACTTGAATTAGTCCATCCAGTTTTCCATGTCTCAATGCTTCACAAGTGTGTTGGAGATCCTATGAGGATTTTTCCAGTAGATGATGTTCAAGTGACAGAAAAGCTAGTCTATGAAGAAGTGCCCATTGCCATATTAGACAGGCAGTTATGGAGACTTCGAAATAAGGAAGTAGCCTCAGTTAAAGTCTTATGGAGGAATAACAACCGAGAAGAAATGACTTGGGAAGCAGAAGAGAGTATGAAATTCAAATACCCGCATTTATTTCAGCCCCCAGAAGAGATCCACGATGAAACATCGGGATTATGAGTTATGTATGTTTTCTTTTTATGCATATGGGTCATGTATGGCCAACCTATATTGCTATTGTGTTGTGGCCCTATGAGGCAATGTTATTGTGGGCTGTTGTGACAAGATGGTGGTGCCATATTACAGAGGAAACTCTGGAGAAATTTTCGTAGAATTCCCGAGTGCTTAACATTCGAGGACGAATGTTCCAAAAAGGGGGAAGAATGTTACACCCCGAAAATTTCCCATTAACGTACATTGAATAGAATAATGAAGGGCACGACGTATACATTATTTTGATAAGTAAGAAATAACATTTTATAATTCTAAATGAGATTTCAAAGACATGTGAGGTAGGAGACGGAAGTTGTTAAGGAAAGTAAGGTATAGGTTGTGTGTCAGGCAAGATTTACGAGTATCGAATTAATGATGGCTTAATGATATTTTGGAGACGAGTTATAATGTACCTTAGATTGTTAACGAGGTGTTAAACAAGTGTCAAGAAGGTTCCATAAGGATTGGAGATCAAATGAACGATGGAGATCATTTCAGGGAAGATGGGGTTATATGATCGACTTATACGGTCCGTATAACCCCCAGCAGAGATGGTAGTTTTCCTGGTGGTGAACCACGAGCACGTATACGGGCCGTGCAATGTTATACGGACCGTATAAGTGTCCGTGAAAGTCCCGACGGGCTGAGTTAAGTTCAATTATATAAATGTGATCCCACTTCACTAATTTCATTTCCCACACTTCTTCATCTCTCTCAAGGCTTCTAGAGGGTTCCACACACTTCTTCCATAAGAACTCAAGAGAGATTCAAGATCAACTTCATCAAACTAAGAGAGTTAAGTTTAAGAAGCTCACTAAAGTTCATCCAAGACAAGGAATCTAAGTAGAAGTGAAGCTAGGGTTTTGGTGCAAGAGGAGTATCTCCGCTCAAGGCTTATTCTTACACTATCTAAGGTAAGTTTTATGATCATTCCATGTTGTTTAAAGTAATGAGAGGTCAAAAGACTTGGATTGTAGAAGGATATAGAAAATGGGTCATGAATGTGAGGATAGTGACATTTTGAGTGGTAGTTTGGAATAAGTCATGAATATTGATATGTTGTGATTATAATTATGTTATAAATGATATTTAGGACATGGGATAAGCATTATATGTGAGAAAACATAATAGTGTACTATGATGATGATTATGGAGGAATTGAAGTGAAATTGTGAATGAGGATAACGCAGATGAATGATGATTATTGATTGTTGCTTATGATATCATGAATGTTGTTATGGATATTTGGGAGTTGATATGTATATAAGGAAAGTTGTATAAACAAAGGAAATGCTGCCCAATTTTCTCTACCCTTAGTGAACATGTTCTTATAATCGATTAGCTAATGTTAATAGGAACTTTCTTGAAGGTAGAAACGCGAGCATCGAAGGAGAACGACAAAACGAGAGAATAGCTAAATGAAAGAGGTATGTACGGCTAGTCCCTTCTTTCTAAGGCATGACTCCTATGGCATGAATCCTCCTATCTTTCCATGATTTTCCTACATATTGGAAATTATGAGTCTACGATTATAAAGAGCTTCATACAAGATAAAGAAAAGAGATACGTTACGAGCATGACAATACTAATGCTCCTTATATGATTCCTATGATATTATTTTCCCTACCTCTCCATGACTTTCTTACATTCTGGGAACTATGAGTCAACGTTGATAAAGAGCTTCTTATGAGATAGAGATGAGAAATATGTCATGAATACGATAATAATGATGATAAGTCTAAGCCTGGAGATTCTAAAGCAAGATATGATGTCCATGAAGTTAATGATCCTATTTACGATCCCTTGATGTTGTTCATGGTGTACACTCACCTTAAAATGGTAGTTCTTTCAAGGTGGTTATGATGATTATGATCACTCCATAATGTAATCGGGGGGTTCACGACCTTACGTCACCCCGACATAGCTATAGTTGCCTTCAAGTTGTAATGTATGTTTTAATGATAAATGTATGATGATGCTAAGTTTATGCTATGGTTACCATAATCTTATGACAAGGTCATGATGTGTCTATGAGGTGTATGATAATGATAAGTCTGTGATGAACACATGATGATACGATTTCACCGTGCCTCGATGGCCGGGCATGTCACCGCGAAGGCGGGCTGCATACGATTCCACCGTGCCTAGATGGCCGGGCATGTTACCGCTAAGGCGGGCTGCTTACGATTCCACCGTGCCTAGATGGCCGGGCATGTCACCGCTAAGGAGACCTGGTTATGATTACACCTAGCCTAGAGGGTCGGGCATGACACCACTAGTGGGCGGCATATGATGGTTACCCGGATGCGGGTTAACGATGATGGTATATATACGATATGGTGATGTATGTGCTATGACGATATATGTACTGCGATTATATATGTTATATGTATGAAATGCATCCACTCTTAGAGGTTAAGCAGGTTATGTCTTCATCTTATGTCTTATGATTTCTCTATTATGTTCATTTCATTCATGCCTTACATACTCAGAACAATGTTTGTACTGGCGTCCGTTTTCTTTGAACGCTGTGTTCATGCCCACAGGTAAACAGGGAGGAGATCCAGACTCGTAGGAGCTGTTAGCAGGCCTTGAGAGCACTCCATTATTCCGGAGGTGCCATTGCTTATTGTTTTGTGTATATGTATTTTGGGCACGGCGGGGTCCTGTTCCGTCCCTATGTCTAGCACTCTAGTAGAGGCTCGTAGATACGTATGTGTGGGTAGCATGATCTCACAATGTCCTTATTGTATGTATATTATTTTGATAGCCGAAGGGCTTATGTATATAAAGGTAATTATGTTCAAAGTGAAAAATGGTTTTCCTATGATTTGAGTATAAGATTAATAAATGAACGCTTGATGTGCATGATGTTTAATGGTACGAGCGGTGCTCGGTGGTTAGCCCCGGGTACCCGTCATGGCCTCTAGTCGGGTCGTGACAGTTTCTTAACATTTCTACCCCTAAGAATTCACCTATAAATAGAAGGTTTCTGTTCATTGTTAAGGGTCCAGAATTTGATAACCTAAGAACACCTATTAAGTCCATTATTCTATATAGCAATATATCTTACAATATAAACCAATAAAATACACATATACAATATTAGTAGCCGATATACACATATATATTAGAAAGAATCAGGAAAAAATCAAAAAAATGAAAACAGTTTTTCAAGGATTAAATGTTGATATTGAAATGTTGATCCAACCCCTTTTCCTTGATCTTTAGGTTGCCCCAAAATAAGGTAACCTCTCATCCTCTGTCATTTTTCTATAACTTTCTTCATTTTTGCAAATATCTATTACTATTCATTGGTTTATCCATGTTGTATCTTGACTTTAGTATTAAAACTTTGTCAATCTAGTTAAAATGTAGTTTGAGGTACTTGTCAAGGTCTGTTGGTAAAGAATGAGTAGATAATGTAGGTTTTTGATTATTCAAGTCACTTTTGATAGGATAATGATGTTACATAAGCTTAAAATTGGTTAAAAAGACACAAAATTGGTTTAAGAGGTTAAAAGAAGGAGAGTATAGGAGGGTTTAAAACTAGTTTAAGATAAAAACAAAATAGTGAAACTTCTCAGAACTTGTAAGAATAAGGTTAAAAAAGGGGGGGGGGGGGGGTATAAATGATAAGTAAGGTAAACTATAGAAGGTTAATGGTTGATTTGTATCTTTTGGGAATCTAAGTTTTGTTTTCTCTATGAATGATGTGAGTATAGCTTTAATATTTTCTTGTTTGTGTTTGAATTTTCATTTTTCTGGACTTTGTGACTGTTAAGTTCTTTTGTTTGGTAACTACCCTTTATATGAAAGTTTAGAGCCTGTACTAACCTCTCTTCCTTCCCCCTATAGATGCTTATATGATTATGAACTCTTTCAAGTGTTTATGTGAAGTTAAAGATAGAATCTGTGTTTATTTCTTGAAGTTTCAAAACTTTGTAAGATGGTACATCGATTTTAATACTTGTTTGAGGTTTTGTTAAGTTTGTAAAGTGATGTATTACTTGTTTGTGTTCATTTGAGAACTCAAAACTGCCAAAAAAAAAATACAGCTTTTGATCTGATCATCTACTTCTAAGTGACTCTGGATATTGAGTGTTGACCATAGATGTTTAATTGATGCTGAAACCTTCTGAAATCTCACAATGAGAATCATATTCATGTTTAAGTTATTTTTGACTAAAATGAAGTCCCACCTTAGTTAAAATTAGAAGAAAACACTGTTTTTTAAATACCCTCATTATTGAGACCTGTCCTAAAAGCTAAAAAAAAATGCTATTTTGCTTTCCTCATATGCTATCTTTACCCATTATCTGTGAACATGTTTATTGATCATGTTTTTCTACTTATAAAAATTCTGGGAAAAGCTTGTTTTGAACTTGTAAGCTTGTGGAGTTGACTTATGTGTTTGTTCATTATTGATAAAAAGAAAAGATATATGGACACTATGACCCCCCTCCCCTCTCATCTGGTGTGATGTTCTGATCAACTTAATTGGACCTAGGGGGTTGCTGTCATGATCCTCTTTTAACCTTTCTTAATCTTTCTAGGACTTGTCACTGTTCTGTGTGAAATCACCCTATGAATTTGACTTATTTAATTGCTCATGTTTATTATTGACTGTGTCTTTGTGCCTGCTGCTATTATCCTAAGATCATGTTTCCACCTATTTGTTGTGCCTTGATTCTATGAGTTTGAACTAATACTGGACTAAATCCTGCTTTTAAACTCGCATCCTGACTCTATGACATCTTGACTTGGTAATAAAAGACAAAAAATAGACTTGACACTGCTTTGACGACGGAGAATCCACCTATTTGTTAGCTTGTTTCCTTGCCCTGTTGATATTGATTTCTAAAGACCTGAATGATGTGATGTCTTTACCACTTGTTGTTTGCTTCGTGGGGTTTGTTTGACACATCCCTTGGCCTAGGATCGCATCCATGTTCCTTGCTAAGCTTGCTATTGAGGTTCTTTAAACTTACTATGTGAGATTCTTTGAAACAAATTCTAGGAAATGACTAAAGTTCTATACCCCCTTGACCTCTTACCCTTTCTCTGAACCTGTTGACTACCTACTTGACTATGTGAACTAGTATTGAACTAAAACTAGACGAAAATCGATTCAAATTGACAAACCCGAAAGACTTGATTTGTGCTGCTGTAATTTTGCTTAATTAATCCTTTAATGTTTTCCCTCTAAATCTGCTTTCTACCTACTTGACCTTGCTTTGCCTATTTTGAACCAACTTATATTTGGTAAAACATCTGATGCAGCTATAATGACCCCTGTGGATTCTTACTATGTATATAGTTCTTTTGTGTCAACTCTGAAGATGAGAGGAACCTATTTGACTCTATGGTTAACCTGTTATGCTTGTTGTAGAGTAAAGGGGGATGGGGATTTTTGCTTTTAATGATGAACAGGGCTAATAACTGACCATGACTGACCTTGATTGGGCTTGAAACACCTGTTGGAACTTGCAGAACTTTCCTTTTTGTATCTAAATTTACCTAAAAAATGTGAAATTAGTTTGAGATTGGCCTAAAAACTTCAATGATTGAATCCTGTAACTTGTCTAAGTAAAGAAAGATGCAAAAGATGACTTTCTTGAGATGAATTTGACCCCTTTCTAGCCTAAAATGAATCCAGCTGACTCCTAAATCTGCCTTAAAGTTCCTATTTTGGCTATTGACCTTACCTAAAAACTGAGATTTGGAAACTTTAGTTTAACTTTGCTTATTCATGATGCTGCTGATCTGCTTTAACTTGTTGACTGTCATGTGTTATGTCTTGGACTGTCCTTACTGGTTTTTGTTAAGTTTCAGTGATTTCTTTGCCTACTTGTTGATTTGTGGTTATTTGCTTGGTTGTTTTACTAAGTTCAAAGGCTAAGAATAGAATGAATGTGTGTTATACTTGTGGGATTGGCTGGGTATAGAAGGGTATGCCCCTTTAAGGAGGTTTTGCCCTGTATATCCAGGTATATCAGTGGTATATTGACTTCCTACACTTAGAAAAATCTTGGAAAAACTATATACATAGGTATATTCATGTATATATTGACTCTTACACTTAGAAAACTTAAAGAAAAGAGGTTGGGAAGAGGTATATCAGACTGTATGTCATGTATATCTGTTTTCCACACTTAGAAAAATTAAGGGAAGGTCTCTGGGCTCTAATATTGGGCCTCTAGTAGACTGATCTTCTATTTTTACTATTTCTGGGCCTAATTAGTTGATTGGGTTGCTGTTTATATGTTATTATTTGGTTAACTGTTGATGGGCTATGGCCCAATCTAGTTGTAGTTCATATTTTCGGCTTTGTAATAATTAACTTAGTTTAATTTTCCTCATTTAGATTTGATTATTGAATGAATACTAATGTCGTGTATACCCTTTTGCATCTTATACCCCATCAAAACCCATTGATGGGATTCCACGAGGCCCATCAATGTGTATAGATCGAGTCAATTTTGGAGCTTACGTTGGATTTGAGGAACCCGTTGCATAATACCACTCTATTTGGGCTTGGTCGGCCCAACTCTCAACTATTTACTTTAAGTCTTTTAAATTTATTATGTGCGCTTTAATTATTGGAATCCATACGATTAGATTACGGATTAGAGTTGCCAAAAAATGGCTTTTACAAATAATTAACAATAAAGGATAAACAAACGGACTGTTTGGACTTTAAGGACTAAAATCTGCCGATTTCCAGATAATTATGGACTGAAGTAGATATTTCTAAAACTTGAGCACTTGGACCGTTTTGGACCGCTCTGGAACTTACAGACTGATTTGAACATTCGAACTTGTGAAGATACATATGAAAACGGATTAAAATTTGGTTAGATAAAGAATATAATGAATAACATATCATGATATATGTAGTTTAATAATATGTCAAAACTATTTTCATAACTTAAAACCCTTTTTGTTTTTAAAAAAATAATCATTTTTTGGGTGGACTTACGTGGAGTCCTACTTAGACGAAGTGCCTTCGGGCATATCTTAGGTGTTCAAGTCCGACACCCATGCTCAATTTTGAGCAGAACTATACTTCGATGATTTCTTAAAAATAAACTTTTGCATGTAAATGACACCTTTTTATTGCGGAAATCTAGACTTAAGCAATTTTGTTCAAAACAATTTATAATCATAAGGTAAAACTATTAGAACTCGTAAGTAAATCACGATTGAGCGGATCCTTAATACCGGGGTGCCTATCACCTTTCTCGGGGGACCACCAGAACCCTTACCCAGACTTTGGTAGATTAGGTTTCTTTTAATTTTAAATGAACCCTTTTCAAACTGGTTTTCCTAATTTCCTAAAAATTAGGTGGCGACTCTAAAACATATCCTTTAGAGCACCATTAAGTGGTTGGCGGGTTTTTCCGACTTTCCCAGTACGATTCACAACCATACTTTCCCGGGACACCTCCCTCCTTTTATGAGGTATGTGTGAGTCGGTTAAACATAGAATTTCTCAACGCCCGCTATAGGCGTCTTTCCATAAACATCATTAACTATGCCCATATGTACACGAGCTGACAAGGCCATCAAAATGATATACAAAATATGAATCGACAAAGCTGAGGGATATCTAGCTATACACATCTGTCTACGAGCCTCTACAAAGAGTATGTAGTATCATAAAGACGGGACAGGATCCTGCTATGCCCATATATGTATACAAAATGAATAATACCAACTAATGCAGCTCCAGATCAAATGGAGCACTTCTATGCAATCACTGATGAAGCAGCCTAAGGGTCTGATCTGTCTCCTTGTCCACCTGCGGGCATGAACGCAACATCCACAAACAAAAGGACGTCAGTACGGATAATGTACTGAGTATGTAAGGCATGAATAGTAACATGATGAAAGCATGAAGATAATCATAAGATAAATAGTTCAATTTATACCTCATAATATCTCTTAAGATACCTTTACATCTCCTTAACTACTTAATGCTTCTCCTTCGAAGCTCACAAATCCACATTCAAGAGGATTCACACTAACGTCAAGTCTTGGAAATACTCATAAGTTCAAACTAGAATAATAAGTAAGCTAGCGGAAATTGAGCAGCACTCCTCCCAATTTCATCTACTTCCACCATATTCCAAATCAACTCCCAAACAACAATGACAACTTCAACAATATCATGCTTAAGAGATTTTATTCAATTTATATCCAATGTAAATCCGAAACTCTTTCCAATGTGAATCCAAAACTCATTCTCATAACCAATTTATAACAACCACTTCATTAAAACCCTTATACACTTGTATACAACACTCCCTCATCATTATTATTGCCCTTCATAACAAGATTATACTCAAAAAATTCTAACAATAATAACTTAAGTTAATTTACTACTCAACATATCTTTAAATCCACATTTGAACTTCCTCTTTCACTTTCTTTCCTCAATCAAGTTGTTCAACAATCAAGCATTCTCAACAACATGAAATAGATATGAAAACTAACCTTTTATCACATAAGGATAAGCTTTGGATCAATTTATTCCACTTGAGAGAAACCTCCACTTCAACACCGAAGGAATTCTTGGACTATACAAACCCTAATGAGCCTCTCAACACTTGGATCTCTTGATTTTCACCTTTCAATCCTTGACTTTACTTGGGTTTGGTTGGATATGTTTTGGAGAAAGTTCTAGAACTTTCATGGACTTGGGAAATGTTAGAAATGAGCAAAATAAGTAAGGGTCGGGTACATAACTTTAAAAAAAATCTAGTACCGACCCGGATTTACGGTCCACTTTTACAGACTGTGAAAATTATACAGTCTGTATAATTGGACCATAAATCCAACCAGTAACTCACCCCTTCTGGAACCAATTTACGCTGGAAGTCAGCTAGATATATAGTCCGTACAAATTATACGGTCCGTATATCTAACCGTCAAACCCATTTTTTTCTGAAAACATATTCTCGTCGATTTGTTCAACCTTTAATCCTACCAATACTTACTAAAAATGAACTTAACCCTTTATAGCTATAAGATAAACTCGTCTAATCTCATTTAACCTTGGTATCTCCCGTATCCAAGGCTAGAGCCGCTAACACACGACGAATTTCAATGCACAAAACCACAGGGTGTAACAACATCATAGGTCGATTAACATTAGTTAACACAATACAATATAAAGTCAATAAGATAAGCACATAAGTCAACGACTTTCAAGATTCCCAACATAGATTATTACACCGTCTCGAACTTACCTTCTACCCCCAATTATTCACTCCTCCTATTCCCATAGTAATACCTATTATCCGGTTAGTCAATGAAGTCCTATTCCATATTCTCTTAAGGCAATTAATTAAGTCTCATCTCTTCATTTACACTAACCTTTAATTACTAACTTTTAGCCATAGAGCTTTTCTATCCAGTTCACTTACTAGCATATGTTGCACTCATGGGGCAACTCACTACTTAGAAAATTCGTTCTTACACTTACCTTCATAACAATCACCACCTCACACATTCTCAACAAAATCATAAGTGATGCACAATGCAATATAACAGACTGATAGCTCGCAAACATAAGGAGATAGCAGTATGAAATGTAATGCAATGCAGATGCGATGCAAGGGCCCAATCGCGCTGTACAGACATGCTAGATGATGTTATTGCTCAGTAGTCATGACCTGCAGGGGACCCATGGTGTTCATGTACCACTCGTTCTAGATATTCATCGGACCCGAGCTATAAATCCTCCACTCCGGAAAGAACCTTGGACGCGGATCCACCTCATATAGATATACTTACCTTTACATTACTACCAATGATTGGCTGTCAAATAGTAGCTCATTCGGCCCAACTCGGCCATACGACCGGATAACACCACTGGCACGTACTCAGACTTTCGGCTTCATGTATTACCTCGTAACCACATGCAATGTATGCAATGATGCCAATGAATGAAAACAATGTCATGAATCATGCCCTTGATGGGAGTAGCACTACTATGCCTTCCTTTAGTCCTTTCAATACAATCCTCTTTGTCAATGAGAATGACAATCATATGAATATTTCAATATACTTGAAAATAAAGACGGAAATCAAATATACCTAGGAATACATATTCTGAACAAGGAAATACCCATTTCTAGCCATGACAAATAATCACTTTCAATCCCGTGACACGTAACCCTCAACGATAGTAGCACTCAACACTCAAATAAATATTCGTTGTTACCCTAGTTACTATTTACACACAACTTTCGTTAGGTTTTGAATATATCCATCCAAACTCTGTGTTCGAAGACCTAATAATGCAGTCTCCCATCAACTCTAAATGTATTTACGATTCACTAATCAAAGTCTAACTCAAGTAAATCATAACCTACCTCGATGACGAACAACTATTTGAATTTCCATGAATTACTCGCCTTCCTAGCCCTTATCCGAATCCATGAGAGATAATTAGTTATGTGGAAAGATATGGAGAATGTTGGGAGAAGCCTCTTCTCTTGGTGTCCAGGGTTTTTCTTCTTGTCGAAACCTAATAGCAGCATTGGAGGATCTTTTATTAAAAAGGAGGGTGAAGTGTAAACTGAGTATCAAAAACGTGTCTATTGCCCCGCCATGTACGCCGCGGCGGATGAAGTCTCGCTATAGCGGGACTGCTGTGGCGGTCCCTTGGCCGCCATAGGGGTCCACTTCCTTCTCGGGCCCACGACTTTTAACTCTTTTCAAAACTGATTTTCCCACTATTAATCCTTAAAACACCCCATGGGGCTTACTATTTACGATCATAGACTTAGATTGGGCATGGTTTCGCGAAGTATTAAATAACGATCGGACGGGTGGTTACAGTTTCACATGGCAACAACCTCAAAAAAAAAAAGGTGATCCAACACGAAAGAATTGGGAAAGAAGAGAGGGCCACTTCAGTCTCAGCCAGCTTAGCCTACTAAATGAGCAAAGACTGAAAAAGGAAAGAACAAACGCCCTAAACGTGTCAATGTTGCTAAAGTGAAGTGTTATAATTGTGATAAGAAGGGTCACTATGCTAAGGATTGCTCTGAGCCTCCTAGAAAGGTATTTCGTAAAATTCGAATTAGTGACTTTGTGTTTCTAGTTCTATTTTACTAAATGAATCTAATCCTTTATGGAATGTAGACTTGGGAGCAACAGACCACATAGCTTGGGAGCGCAAGGACTTTGTTGAATTTCAGCGAGTTTTACGTGGAGCAAAGTGGATATATGTGGGAAAAAACAATAAACTTGTTGTTGAAGGGATCGGTACATGCAAGTTAGTCCTGCGTGGCGGTCGAGACCAAATTCTACATGGTGTCCTCTATGTACCAACAATTTGTCAGAATGTTATTTTAGTCTCTATTTTTCTTAGGCTAGGATTTAGCTTTTTTTTTTTTTTTTTTCATGACACTTATCTCAAGTTGACTTATGATTCAACATTATTTGGTTTTGGTCATGTGATTGGAGGTTTATTTATTATGGATTTGAATTATGGTTCATTCAATAATAATGTTAGTTTTTATATGTTTGCTTCTACAAATAAATATGATAATGATGTAAACATATGGCATGCTAGACTTGGTCACATTGGCCAACAAAGAATGCAAAGGCTAGCGAAGCAAGGCTTGCATTCTAGCATTGAACATGTGGAATTGTCCACTTGTGAAAATTGTCTAGCGAAAAAATCTGCACGAAAACCTTTCGGTAAAGCGACTAGAGCTGAATATCCTTTGCAGTTAGTCCATTCTGATATCTGTGGGCCTGGAGCAAGTTATTTCATTACATTTATTGATGATTTTACCCGTTTCAGTTATGTCTATTTAATTTCCCACAAATCTGAAGCAATAAGTTGGTTCAAACGCTATATGAGCTTAGTGGAAAATCAATTAGACAAGAAGATAAAAGCTCTTCAAATTGATCATGGCCGCGAATACTTATCGACTAAATTTAGTTGGTTATGTGATGAAAAGTGAATAGTTCATCAGTTGACTATCCCAAAATAGTTCATCAGTTGGCTATCCCAAATACTCCATAACAAAATGGTGTTGCGAAGAGAAGAAACAGAACACTCCTAGAAATGGTTAGGTCAATGATGACACAAGCCAACCTCCCAATTAATTTTTGGGGTGATGCTTTGCTTACTGCTACCTATGTACTTAACCAAGTGCCTACAAAATCAGTTGCAACCACTCCATATGAGTTATAGACTGGAAGACATCCTAACCTGAGTGTATTAAGACCTTAGGGTTGTGCTGCATATACACATGATTCCTTTCACAAATATGGAAAATTGGGCTTGAGAGGAAAGAAAAGTATCTTTATAAAGTACTCTGAAACCTCACAGGGTTATGTGTTTATAGGTCAGCAAGACAGTGGGAATGTAACTGAATTTGAATCACGAGATGTCACATTCTTAGAGAATGAGTTTCCTAAGAAGGGAGAGGTAGGTCAATACCTATCATTGTTTGAGCTAGGGGATCAAGACGTACAAGGATCTCTTCATTTGAGTGGGAGTATTTTAGCAGATGATGAATTAGTTTCTCATTAGCAACCTCTTCCATCATCAGGTGCGAATGAAAGTAATCCTTCTACACTTAATGAAAGTGACCAAATGGGTCTTGTTCCCAGTGGGAGCGATATGGTCACCGATTGTTGACACCTAATTTTCACCTCATAAAACGTATATTTTTTATTTCCATATTTTCCAAGTCCAAGAAGGGGTGAGGATGCCCTTAAAAAATTAAAAAATTACAAATCCCGAGAAAATTGCAAAATTGACGTTTAATTACTATTCTATGAAAATTGACAATTATAAGAAATTACGAGTTATTTATTTTCATAAATGTAAGTCAAAAAATAAATAATACACATCCCGTTCCGTCTAACTCGGGAAAATTGTTAATTAAAACAACATACTAGTTACGATTCATTTTGACCGCATTTTTTCACATACTTAAATATTATCCGGAACTGTGTCAATATTAGGCTCGTATTGAAGCTTGTATTTTAAAACGACGTATTCCAAAATTTGTTTTTATAAAAGTCGGGTTTTTATACGATTTGTAAAATAATATGTAGTTACATATAATTACGTATTTTCATTTAATTATATACAGGGGGGCCTTTTAAATTACATTTTAAACATTGGGGGCCTCTTTAAACATTTTTGAAACTATGAGGGAGGGGTTATATATACCTAATGGGACTGAAGTGCCAAAAGGCAATCTTCAGTCCTACATGCTCGTTCTTCTCTCTAAAACACCTCTGATGGAGGCGATTAGGGTTCCGTTCTATCGAAGCCATTTCAGGCTGATTTCACAGTCATTTTCGCCAGATTTGTTTAGGGGTTTTTCTCCCCTAAACGTGCTCTACCTAATACCAGGTTTAATTTACTGATTCGTGTCTTTTTAACTCAAACTTAAGGGTGAATTAGGGATGTTGTTTAGGTCCTTTGAGTGTGTGGTTACCATGGGCGGAACCAAATGGGTTCCTGGCTATCTTGTGTATCGCACATCAAAAACAAAGGACCTAGGGAAATTTCTCAAAGTCCTCTTTGCAAATTGAGTACTAATTTGGGGATTCTATCCTATTTTTAGTACTATTGTACTGTTGGAATTTTGCTGGATTTGTTTTTTGTGTGACTAGGCGTATTATTCTAGTATTCCCTATATTTGTTGATATTTGTTTGGATTTCTAGAGGGAATTCCGTTGGATTTTTGTGTACTATGTGATTTGTGGTAAAATTTTGATTGGATATAGTACGGTTGGGTACAATTTGTTTAAAATCTGACTTGCCCTTTATTGGTTTTTTGAATTATTTTCAAATTAGGGTTAGGAATTGGGGGAAATTTTGTTATGGATTAATTTCTTCCCACTTTTGTCCCAAGAACCGTATTTTTGATGCTATAAATAGAGGTATGTATTGCCACTTAGGAGAGGGCTTTTTTCTGGAAAAAAAAATCCTAAGTAATAGAAGAGACTAAGTCCCCCATTGCTTATATTCAAACTATATATTACAAATATACAATATATACTATATATATACCACTGAAAATATCATTATACATCAACACTAGGCTATAATAGAAATATATCGTACAATATATACTACAAAAAAATAAAATAAAAAACAAGGGTTGTTTTATAAGGATTTTTGGGTGTTGGTGTTTAAAGCTTGAACCAATCTCCCCTTTGATCTTTTGGTTGCCCCAAAATAAGGTAACCCCTCATCCTCTGACATTTTTCTATAATTTACTTCATTTTTTGCAAGTATATGTTACTGTTCCATTGATTTATCCATGTTGTATCTTGACTTTAGTATTAAAACTTTGTGAATCTAGTTAAAATGTAGTTTAAGGTACTTGTCAAGGTCTGTTTTGTAAAGAATGAGTAGATAATGTATGTTTTTGATTATTCAAGTCACGTATTATAGGATAATGATGTTACACAAGCTTAAAATTGGTTAAAAGGACTTAAAAATAGTTTAAAAGGTTAAAAGAAGGAGAGTTTAGGAGGGTTTACAACTGTTTTAAGATTAAAAAATAGTAAAACTTCTTAGAACTTGTAAGAATAAAGTTAAAAAAAGGGTAGAAATGATAAGTAAGGTAAACTATAGAAGGTTGATGGTTGATTTGAATCCTTTGGGAATCTGAGTTTTGTTTTCTCTGTGAATGATGTGATTATAACTTTAATACTTGCTTGTTTGTGTTTGAATTTCCATTTTTCTGGGATTTTTGACTGTTAAGTTGTTTTGTTTGGTAACTACACTTTATATGAAAGTTTAGAGCCTGTATTAACCTATTTTCATTCCCCTTATAGATGCTTGTATGATTCTGAACTATTTCAAGTGTTTATGTGAAGTTAAAGATAGAATATGCTTTTATTTCTTGAAGTTTCAAAACTCTGTAAGATGGTACATTGATTTTTATACTTGTTTGAGGTTTTGTTAAGTCTGTAAAGTGATGTATTGCCTGTTTTTGTTTATTTGAGAACTCAAAACTGACAAAAATACAGTTTTTGATCTGATCATTTGCCTTTAAGTGACTCTGGATATTAATTGTTGATCATAGATGTTTAATTGATGCTGAAACCCTTCTAAAATCTTACAATGAGAATCATGTTCATGTTTAACTTATTTTTGGCTAAAATGAGGTCCCACCTTAGTTAAAATTAGAAGAAAACACTGTTTTTAAACACCCTTATTATTGAGACCTATCCTAAAAGCTAAAAATGTGATATTTTGCCTTCCTCACATGCTGTCCTTACCCTATACCTGTGAACCTGTTTGTTGATCACCTCTTTCTACTTTCAAAAATTCTGGGAAAAGCTTGTTTTGAACTTGTAAACTTATGGAGTTGACTTAGGTGTGTGTTCATTATTGAAAAAAAAAAGATATATGGGCACTCTGACCCCCTCCCCTCTCAGCTGGTATGATGTTCTGATCAACTAAATTGGACTTAGGGGTAGTGTCATGATCCTCTTTTAACCTTGCTTGATCTTTTTAGGACTTGCCGCTGTTCTGTGTGAAATTACCTTTTGAATTTGACTTATTTACTTTCTTGCTCATGTTTATTATTGACTGTGTCATTGTGCTTGCTAATGTTATCCTATGACCATGTTTCCACCTATTTGTTGTGCCTTGATTCTTTGAGTTTGAACTAATACTGGACTGAATCTTGCTTTTAAACTTGCATCCTGACTCTATGACATCTCTACTAGGTAATAAAAGACTAAAAATGGACTTGACACTGCTTTGACAACTGAGAATCCCACCTATCTGTTAGCTTGTTTCCTTGCCCTGTTGGTTTTGATCTCCTAAGACCTAAATGATGTCATGTCTTTACCCCTTGTTGTTCGTTTCTGGGGGTTTGTTTGACATATCCCTTGGCCTAGGATAGCATCTATGTTCCCTATTAAGCTTGCTATTGAGGTTCTTAACCTGCTGTGTGAGATTCTTTGACACAAATTCTGGAAAATGACTAAAGTTCTATAACCCTTGACCTCTTACTCTTTCTTTGAACCTGTTAACTACCTACTTGACTATGTGAACTGGTATTGGACTAAAACTAGATAGAAAGACTTGTCTTGTGTTCGTGAAATTCTGCTTAATTAATCCTTTAATATTTTCCCTCTAAACCTGCCATCTATCTACTTGACCTTGCTTTGCCTATTTTGAACCAACTTATACTTGGTAAAATATCTGATGCACCTATAGTGACCTCTGTGGATTCTAACTATGTGTATGGTTCTTTTATGTCAACTCTGAAGATAAGAGAAACCTATTTGGCTCTATGGTTAACCTGTTACGCTTGTTGTAGACTAAAGGGGGAGGGGGATTTTTGGTTTTAATAATGAACAGGGCTAATAATTGACCATCACTGACCTTGATTGGGTTTGAAATACCCGTTGGAACTTGCAGAACCTTCCTTTTGGTATCTGAATTTGCCTAAAATGTGCAATTAGTTTTAGATTGGCCTAAAAACTTCAATGATTGAATCCTGTAACTTGTCTAAATAAGGAAAGTAGCAAAAGATGACTTTCTTGAGATGAATTTGACCCCTTCCAGCCTAAAATGAATCCAGCTGACTCCTAAATTTGCCTTAAAGTTCCCATTCTTTTGGCTATTGGCCTTACCTGAAAACTGAGATTTAGAAACTTTAGTTTATGTAAAGACCTATTTTGTCGTTACCGGGATTCTTTCGTTTTTGCCATCGTTAACCAGTTCCTAAGTCTCGTTACAATTATTTTGACTCGAGAAATTAGTTAGCATGACTTCCTAGGCATCGTTTTGGGCTTTGGAATGTTTTCTAAAAAAAATTGACTTTAAGCGAAAATAGTTTGACCGGGAGTTGACTTTTGGGTGAACGGATTTCAGTCGGAGATCCATTGATTCTGAGAGGTTCATGGACTGATTTATGACGCATTGGTGGGACTAGTTCTGCTCCTAATGCACTTGGGTGCATTTTGGGACTTGGTTTGGGAATGGTTATTGAGGTTTGGGAGTTGACTTAGTCAACGGTATCTCCGTTGGAAAATTCGAGGTCACGGGTGCGTTCGTAGCGTTTTTTTATGTGGATGCATATTTTTTTTGTTGAAATCGGACCTCGGATGATTATCGAAAATCGAGTTGGAAAGTTGGTTTTTGGCTGCTCGGGAGTTTACTAAGTCAACGGTATCTCCATTGGGAATTTCGAGTGCGCGAATGAGTTCGTAGCGCGTTTTTACCTATATCTACATATTTGGTTCGTCAAAATTGGGTTCTGGATGAGCTTTAAGAGTTCCAGGGCGAAACACTGAAAAATCGGGGCATCTGGTGTCTGGTGACTGCTATAGCGGACCCTTTACCGCTGGGGTGGCACCGCTACAGTGCCCTTAGGACCGCTGCAGCGGTTTGACCTCTGAAGCGGTAGTGGTTGCCGCTATAGCGTTCCCGCTAAAAATTGAAGTCGGGCCCAATATTAAAACCCTCATATCTCCCTCATTTTAAGTCCAAATGAGGCAATTCAAAAGCTAAAATTCAAGGAACTTTCATGCAGAATCCAATGGTGCCATCCAATCTTCATTTTGAGGTCATACTGGCACACAAATCGAGGAAAAACAGAGACTATGTCGGATTTGGACCTCATTTTGGATACATTCTCTCTTGGAAGCTTGGGGATGAATGGATTCTTGGTTATTTCTCAATATTTTTCCTATGGGTGTGGTATAAATCTCATGCTTAATAGTTTTCATTAATTAATCCATCATTTTTGTAAAACCCTTCCTCTGCCAAAAATCTCTATGCAAAACCTAGGGTTCTTCAACCCAAAATTGGAGTTTTTCATGAAAGATTCTAAAAACGAATTGGCTTCCTAGATTGTGAATAAATGATATTAATGTTGCTATTTATGCTAGATAATGATATATCTAAGCTTGTTAACCAATAAACATCCTTTCTAGAGTTCAAATTCTTGAATCAAAGTTAGGGTTATTTGTTGTGTGATTTGTGTGTTCGGGTTTGTTGCTCATAGATTCCTTAGGTTGTTTGATGTGATTTTGTGTTAATATCGGTGGATATATGCCCACTTGGCAGTAGCGGGTGAAACCTATTGTTGTGTCTAATGATGAGAAATTTCTGTAATATTTGATTATTGTGTTATGCCATTACCAGTGAACCTAGTTGACAGATGAGGCTAAAATACACCAACGATTGTGATTGAGTTCTAAAAAGAGTTGTGACGAATGATTGTGAGTGTAAGGTGAGATTACTTGTTCTAAGCTAATTGGTTGATTTAAGAAAGGGGTAATAATTGTAAATTGACTTGTTGTGTGTTGGGACTAGTTACCCCGTTGTGTTGTGCTTAACAATTCTATTATGTTGGATCGATGCCATGAGTTGTTGATAGAGATTAGACCTTGTTATCCGTCTTGGTTCAGATATATTATTGGCTTACCCACTATGGTATTTGTGATATTGATATATTATTGACATACCCACGGTTAGTATTGTGATTAGATATATTGTTGGAATACCCACCGTTGGTATTGTAATATCGGTACATTATTGGCATAATTGTTATGGTATTGGTGATATTGAACTCGACTGTTGGTAATTGACATATACATTGCACGCATTCTCTCATATTTATCATACATGGCCGATATCTGGTGATGATCCAGCATCGTTGATTGAACGAAATGATATTTGATAAACTCTTTTTACTAGAGTGATTGTGAAAAAGGCCGATGTCTAAAGATCCATTTCGGAATCACTGTTTCTATGAAATTGACACTTGATAAACTCTTTTACTTGAGTGCTTGTGAGGAGGCGGATGTCCGAGGTTCAATTTCAGAATCATTGATTTATGAAACTGATATTTGACAACTCTTTTGTGATTGTGAGAAGGCTGATGTCTGATGGTTATATTCAGGCATCGTTGTTGGATGGCCGATTCCGATGTTATTCTGGAATCGATTGTAGTGCATGGGCTCCGCGGGTCCCTCAGAGTGGTGCCGGTGAGACTTCCCCTGTGAGCAATTAGCCAGAGTCCAGGCTGTCTGCTTTGCAAAGATCCGGGACGGGTGTCACTTAGACTTCGCAAGTCATACCGGGTTGTATTGCCGAGGCGTCGATATTTCCGTCCGAACTGCATGTGTACACCTCATTTGCATGGCATGGCATTGCTTCCATACATCTTGCATTGTATTTCATTGATACATCTTGCATTGCATTGCATTGTGGCTTGTTTGAGATGATTTGGTATTTACTTGTGATGATAGGATTCACATTGATTTATTCAGACTTGGCACATTTGAGATTAGATGCCTTACTTAGGCAATGACGTGTACTTAGATCTGGATTTATTGATTGAACTTGTTGAGGTATCCTATAGACCGTCCGTAAGATTAGTATATGTTTGGTCTTTATTTGATGTGGGTTAACATGTGTCTTAATGATGAGTTGACTACTAGACTGAAACAATCGATTTAAATATTACGTGAGTTCTGATATCATTGCGAGCTTGACTGGTGAATTATTAGAGTGAAATTAATGCTTAAGGGGATTCATATACATTGTGTGGTAGATAGCCGTGTGACTTGTTTAGGTTGTTATCATGTTTATCTATGAATTCTTTTACTGATATGTGTACTAACCATTGTCGGCCTATGATACTTACTCAGTACGCGTGGTTTGTACTGATATTGCACTTGCTACACCCTTTTTGGGGTGTAGATTTGTTTCAGGTGATTGATCGAAGCATATGTGGAAATACGCGGTGCCTATCTCGAAGACTTCCTCCTATTTCATTTCGGGACAGAGATTGAGTCTTAGAATGTAGTGGTAATCTGAAATCATTAGTCGGTCTTGTACTAGTCTAGACCAGGTCATGGGAAGTGGACCGAGTCTGTATGTGTTACATCATTGTAACTTTATTGATTCTTGAGTTTATTGAATATATTATGAAGTTTCTGCTGAATTTCTAAGTATCTATTGATTTAAATAAATCGCCTTTACTGAATTGATGTGAATTCAATGAGAGGGTTAGCCTACAGAGGTGGGAAAGGTAGGTGCTCGTGCGACCCCAAAATGGGTCGTGACAAGTTGGTATCAGAGCTTAGGTTACCGATCTACTATGTACAAGAGCAATGTGTAGTAGAGTCTCATGGAATGGTACAGAGACGTCTGTACCCATCCGCGAGAGGCTATGAGGCATCTAGGAAATTCTCTTCTTTCTTTTCAATCGTGCTACTTTGGTCCAATTGGTATCTAGTTGATTCCAATTGGTATCTGTGTGTCCTTGTCTTATTCTCTCTCGACTGGCAAAACTCGTGCTAAGTCTGGTGTGATCGATTTCGTGCATTGTGCTGCGGTATGGTATGAGAGGGAGCATCTCATTGCAAATGCGTGGTCTAGTTTAGTGTTAGCTTGGGTTTGCGATTCTATTGAGGAAATGTGGTTAAGACTGTTTCATAGTATTGGTTCCTTAAGAATTGGAGGGTTGGTGATACTAGTCGAAAGGTCACCGTGTTTCTAATTGTTGGTTGCTCTAAAATAGTTAGTATGATTAGGCTTAGTAAGGAGGATTTGCTTTATGAGAGGATTGATTGTTGGCAAAAGGTTTCAACTTCGATAAGGGTATGATGGTAAGCGTAGCACGAGTGAGTTTATGAAAGGTAAATGGTTTCTAAATGGTTGAACTCTTGAGAGTTGATATGCAAGAACGAGTGTGAGTTCACTAGGGATCATGAGATTCAACGAGTATAGTGATTGTGTGTAGTAGATGAGAGGAGTTGAGAGTAAGTTCATAAAGGATGTCCTTGATGAGAATAGTGTAAAGGATTAGAGTTCTTTAGATGAATGGATATTAATACCTGATGCGTAAATGGGACTGAGTCATGATAAATAAGAGGTAGATTGGGAATTTTGAGTACTAAGGTGGGAACAATTGGTATCTGGTAGACTTAGTGGATTATGGTTGTGTTTGATATTAGAATGATAAGGATTTTATGGATCCAAGGTATACTTGTTTATGTGGATAGATGTGGTTAAGTTCGACGATAAGTGTATTCTTATTCATGGATCAGGGATTAGGTTTTGACTTATTCAAGTAGGTGGATCTTTGAAATTCAAGTTAAAGGGATGAAATGCTGGAATCTTGGTAAGGTAAGTGGGTCATTGTGGACCAAATGTGAACTTCGTTAGACTTAGAGGATATTGGGTTTGAAGTTTGATGTGTTGAAGGAAACTTTAATGTATAGGGTATGTGTGTGAATCTACTACCTTGATTGTTTCGATTGGTTGCGGGGTCGTATGACTTCATGGCATTTTGGTATGGCATGAAGTAGATGAGTTCATGATTGTGTCGTAATTTGTGATACGGTATATAGAGGACTAGTAGGATGTTGGCATAGCCAGTTGAAGCTAGCATGGTAAAGTTCCTTAGAGTGGCGTAGCGAAAGCGTGACTGTTTGAATGATTTCTGAGCGGTAATGAAAGCGGCTTAAATGTGCTATGATGACAGAATGATTGAGATAGGATATCTCACTATTGATTTTGAGGATTAGAATTCGTAGGTTCGAATTTGAGGTGGCACTTCTACCAAAATCGTGAATCAGTCGTAATACCCTTGTGATGGATCTTTTGTATAGACTATGAAAGCGGTGAGTTCGGCTAAGGAATACTACTGAGTTGTACTAAGAGGTCTATAAATGAGTAATATTGATAGAACGACTTTGGACTTTAGGGACTAAAAGTGATTTATGGGACTGCATGTTCTTAGTATCGGAAATATTCGGGTGGCATAAGATATATGTATTGGGTGCAGCTGAGAAACTAGAGGTTGCGTTCCCGAGATTTTGTTATCAGGTGCCTTGAGGACGATTCGGATAAGACTCAGGTTTTAGAATTGAGAGAAATGAACTATGGTTTGCTATGCACGGTAAGAGTGTGATGGGTTTCGGATCTTGGAATCAGTTTGTGTGATTATTGATATATTCTGAAATGGTGTGTTCATTGTGGGTCATTATGGTTTGAATGGAAATGGTTAGATCGAGTTTGTAACTCCAGGGGAACTTATGGGTTCCAAGTAAATCAGTTTACGAATGTGATAAGGCTCCGTTCTGATCATTGGATGTTGGCAGATGTTCCTCTATGCAGTACTTGATGGTAAGTTCCTAGATAAGCGATTTGAAGAATTAAGGAGACTTAAGACTGACCAAGTTGGCTACGAGAAAGACAAGTTTCGATGAAATAGCTTAGAGTTTTCGGGAAAATTTAGGATTCTCTTTTGGGGAGAGTAAGTCATGGTTTCGGTTTGTATTATGTACTTCTAAGAAATTGTGATTCAAAGAGCGGCTGGCTTAGAATATCTTACCAGTTTTGAATGTTTTATGATTAGTTATGTCTAAAGATTCAGGCTATCTGATTTATCTATGAGAGATCTGTTATGTGTTTTAGAGGCATGGTAATTGGGCCTTTTGGCTAAGTGTGGACGAATTGCGGTTTGGGTTTGCTTCGTGTTGGTTTTGATATGATTTCCTTGGTTGCTGTAAGATTCTCCTATTCTCGTTCTTCACTCGAGGACGAGCGACTGTTTAATTGGTATCTGATTTAACGACCCATTTTGTCGTTATCGGGATTCTTCCGTTTTTGCCCTCGTTGGCCAGTTCCTAAGTCTCATTAGAACTATTTTGACCCGAGAAGATAGTTGGCATGACTTCCTAGGCATCATTTTGGGCTTTGGAATGTTTTATAGAAAAATTTGACTTTAAGCAAAAACAGTTTGACCGGGAGTTGACTTTTGGGTGAACGGATTTCATTCGGAGATCAATTGATTCTGAGAGGTTCATGGACTGATTTATGACGCATTGGTGGTACTGGTTTCGGCTCCTAATGCACTCGGGTGCATTTTGGGACTTGGTTTGGAAATGGTTATTGAGGTTGGGGAGTTAACTTAGTCAACGGTATTTCCGTTGGGAAATCCGAGGTCACGGGTGCGTTCGTAGCGTGTTTTTACATGTGGATGCATATTTTGTTTGTTGAAATCGGACCTCAGATGATTATCGAAAATCGGGTTGGAAAGTTGGTTTTTGGATGCTCGGGAGTTGACTTAGTCAACGGTATCTCCATTGGGAATTTCGAGTGCGCGAATGAGTTTGTAGCGCGTTTTTACCTATATCTACATATTTGGTTCGTCAAAATTGGGTTACAGATGAGCTTTCAGAGTTCCGGGGTGAAAAACTGAAAAACCGGGGCATCTGTTGTCTGGTGATGGCTACAGTGGACCCTTTACCACTGGGGCGGCACCGGTACAGTGCCCTTAGGACCGCTGCAGTGGTTTGACCGCTGAAGCAGTAGTGGTTGCCGCTATAGCGGTCCCGCTGAAACTGAAGTCGGGCCCAATATTAAAACTCTCATATCTTCCTCATTTTAAGTCCAAATGAGGAGATTCAAAAGCCACAATTCAAGGAAATTTCATGAGGAATCCAATGGTACCATCCCATCTGCATTTTGAGGTCATCTTGGCATGGAAACCGAGGAAACACAGAGACTATGTCGGATTTGGACCTCATTTGGAATACCTTCTCTCTTGGAAGCTTGGGGATGAATGGATTCTTGGTTATTTCTCAAGATTTTTCCTATGGGTAAGGTCTAAATCTCATGCTTAATAGTTTCCGTTAATTAATTCATCATTTTGGCTTTGTAAAACCCTTCCTCTTCCAAAAATCTCTATGCAAAACCTAGGGTTCTTCAACCTAAAATTGGGGTTTTTCATGAAAGAGTTCTAAAAATGAATTGGCTTCCTAGATTGTGAATAAATGATGTTAATGTTGCTATTTATTATAGATAATGATATATCTAGGCTTGTTAACCAATAATCTTCCATTCTAGAATTGAAATTCTTGAATCAAAGTTAGGGTTCTTAGATCTAAATTTGATGGTTTTCATATAAATGATGATTTAAAAAAATTAATTAGTATTCCTATGATTAAAGTAATGGGTTTTGCCCATTTGGTATTGAATTTGGTATTTTGATCATAAAATTCCCGTTTTGCCCTTGAGACCCCTTTTGTTTTTTCTAAATTAAGGGTTGGAATTTGACCCGAATTGAATGTAGCCAAAATGGGTATCATTATTCATGGTTTCTTACATAGAATTCATATGTGATAGAGTTTAGTTATTTGGAGACGCTTCAAAAGACAAGGCAACGTGTGGGTTCGTGGCACCTGTTCGGCTGCCAGGTAGGTTATGGCTTCCTTTTCGGTAGACTCCGGTTAGTTTCATATATTCGTGTGTTAGAAGGAACGGAGAATGCATGTATAGGAATTGTAGATTTCAAATGGAATCTTAGGATAGTATTGTTGTGTGATTTGTGTGTTCGGGCTTGTGGCCTATAGATTCCTTAGGTTGTTTGATGTGGTTTTTTGTTAATATCGGTGGATATATGTGACTTGGAAGTAGCGGGTGAAACCTATTGTTGTGTCTAATGATGAAAAATTCCCGTAATATGTGATTATTGTGTTATGCCATTACTAGACAACCTAGTTGACGGATGGGAGGCTAAAATACACCAACGATTGTGATTGAGTTCTAAAAAGAGTTGTGACGAATGATTGTGAGTGTAAGGTGAGACTACTTGTCCTAAGCTAATAGGATGATTTAAGTAAGTGGTAATAATTGTAAATTGACTTGTTGTGTGTTAGGCTTAGTTACCCCATTGTGTTGTGCTTAATAATTCTATTATGTTGGTTCAATGCCATGAGTTATTGATAGAGATTAGACCTCGTTATCCGTCTTTGTTCGGATATATTATTGGCATACCTACTGTGGTATTTGTGATATTGATATATTATTGACATACCCACGATTGGTATTGTGATTAGATATGTTGTTGGCATACCCACCGTTGGTATTGTGATATTGGTACGTTGTTGGCATAACTGTTGTGGTATTGGTGATATTGGACTCAACTGTTGGTGATTGACATATACATTACACGCATTCTCTCATATTTATCATGCATGGACGATATTCGGTAATGATCCGGTATTGTTAATTGAGCGAAATTGATATTTGATAAACTCTTTTTATTTGAGTGATTGTGAAAAAAGGCCGATGTCCGAAGATCCATTCTGGAATCGTTGTTTATATGAAATTGACACTTGATAAACTCTTTTACTTGAGTGATTCTGAGGAGGCGGATGTCTGAGGTTCAATTCCGAAATCGTTGATTTATGAAACTGATATTTGACAACTCTTTTGAGTGATTGTGAGAAGGCCAAATGGTTATATTCGGGCATCGTTGTTGCATGGCTGATTCCGATGTTGTTATGAAATCGATTGTAGTGCATGAGCTCCGCGGGTCCTCCAGAGTGGTTCCGGTTAGACTCCCTCTGTGAGCAATTAGCCAGGGTCCCGTCTGTCAGTTTGACAAAGATCCGGGACCGGTGGCACTTAGACTTCGCGAGTCACACTGGGTTGTGCTGCCGATACGTCGATATTTCCGTCCGGAGTGAATGTGTACACCTCATTTGCATGGCATGGCATTGCATCCATACATCTTGCATTGCATTGCATTGATACATCTTGCATTGCATTGCATTATCACTTGTTTGAGATGATTTGGTGTTTACTTATGATGATTGGATTCACATTTATTTATTCAGAGTTGGCACATTTGGGGTTAAATGCCTTACTTAGGCAATGCCGTTTACTTGGATCTGGATTTATTGATTGAACTTGTTGAGGTATCTTATAGACCGTCCGTAAGATTAGTATATGTTTGGTCTCTATGTGATGTAGGGTAACGAGTGTCTTAATGATGAGTTGACTACTAGACTGAAACAATCGATTTAAATGTTACGTGAGTTCCGATATCGTTGCGAGCTTGACTGGTGAATTATTAGAGTGAAATTTATGCTTAAGGGCATTGATATACATTGTGTGGTAGATAGCCGTGTGACTTGATTGGGTTGTTATCATGTTTATCTGTGAATTCTTTTACTGATATGTGTTACTAACCATTGTCAGCCTATGATACTTAATCAGTACGCGTGGTTTGTATTGATATTACACTTGTTACGCCCTTTTTGGGGTGTAGATTTGTTTCAGGTTATTGATCGAAGCATATGTGGAAATACGCGGTGCCTATCTGGAAGACCTCCTCCCATATCATTTCGGGACGGAGATTGAGTCTTAGAATAATCTGAAATCATTAGTCGGTCTTGTACTAGTCTAGACCAGGTCATGGGAAGTGGATCGAGTCTGTATGTGTTACATCATTGTAACTTTATTGATTCTTGAGTTTATTGAATATATTATGAAATTTTCGCTGAATTTCAAAGTATCTATTGATTTAAATGAATTTCCTTTACTCAATTGATGTGAATTCAATGAGAAGGTTAGCCTACTGAGGTGGGAAAGGTAGGTGCCCGCGCGATCCCAAAATGGGTCGTGACGGTTTAACTTTGTATATTCATGATGTTGTTGATCTGCTTTAACTTGTTGATTGTCATGTGTTATGTATTGAACCGTCCTTCGTGGTTTCTGTTAAGTTTAAGTGATTTCTTTGCCTACTTGTTGATTTGTGGTTATTTGCTTGGTTGTTTTACTAAGTTCAAAAACTTAAAATAGAATGAATGTGTGTTATACTTCTGAGATTGGCTGGATATAAAAGGGTACGCCCCTTTTAGGAGGTTTTGCCCTGTATATCCAGGTATATTAGTGGTATATTTGGGTATATTGACTTCCTACACTTAGAAAATCTTGGAAAAACTGTATACAGAGGTCTATTCATGTATATCTTGACTCTTACACTTAGAAAATTTCAAGAAATGAGGCTAGGGGAGAGGTATATTGGTATATCAAGTATACTTGGTTTCCCATACTTAGAAAAATGAAAGGAAGAATTTCTGGGCTCTGGTATCGGGCTTATAGTCAACTGGTATTCTACTTTGCTATCTTGGGGCCTGATTAGTCGTTGCGTTGTTGTTTATATAGGATTATTCGATTAACTGTTAATTGGCTACGGCCCAATGTGGTTGTAATTCATATTTTTGGCTTTGTAATAATTAACATAGTTCAATTTTCCACATTTAGATTTAATTATTGAATGAATACTAATGTCAAGTATACCCTTTTGCATCTTATACCCCTCCAAAACCCATTGGTGGGCTTCCACGCATCAATGTGTATGGATCGAGTCAACACCAAAAATGGAGCGCATTTGGAGCTTACGTTGGATTTGAGGAACCCGTTGCATAATACTTCTCTATTTTGGGCCTGGTCGGCCCAATTCTTAACTATTTACTTTAAGTCTTTAAATTCATTATGTGCGTTTTAATTATTGGAACCCATATGATTAGATGGGTTAGAGTTGCTAAAAAATGATGTTTACAAATAATTAACGTTAATCATGGATAAAGGACTAAACAACAGATTGTTTGGGCTTTAAGGACTAAATCTGCCGATTTCCAGGCAATTATGGTTTGAAAGTGACATTCTGAGAACTTATGGGACTGGATTGATATGGACTGATTTGAGACTATTGGATTGATTTCAACGATGCTAGACTTTGTGTAAAATTTGTATAAAATTTGTAGAAATGGACTTAAAACTTGTTAAAATTGGATAATTTAGTTAAGTATAAAACAGTTTATATACAAACTATTTAGTATATAAAACTTCTTCCGTATAAAATTTATTTTCTATACTTAAACACTTTTCAAAAACCTTTTTTTTTTTGGGTGAACTTATGTGGAGTCCTACTTAGGCTAAGAGCCCTCGGGTATTAGCCTAAGTGTTTTAGTCCGACACCCTACGCCCAATTTTGGGCAAAATTATACTTCGTTGATTTCTTGAAAAATATATTGTTTGCATGAATGATGACTAACCTTATTGCGGAAATCTATACTTAAGCAATTTTTATCTAAAAAAACTTATAATCATTGCACACTATTAGAACCGCGTAGGTAAACTGTAATTGAGCGGATCCTTAATACCGGGGCGCCTAACACCTTCCCCGGGGGATCACCAAATCCCTTACCCAGACTTTGGTAGATTAGGTTTCTTTTAAATAATAGTTTTAAATGAACCCTTTTCGAATCAATTTTCCTAATTTCCTAAAAATTAGGTGGCGATTCTAAAATGTATCCTTTAGAGCACCATTAAGTAGTTGGTGGGTTTTTTCGACTTTCCCGGTACGATTGACAACCATACTTTCCCGGGACACCTCCCTCCTTTTATGAGGCATGTGCTAGTAGTTAAAACTTTAAAATCCCAACTCCCGCTACAGATGGCGACTCCGCTGGAGAATTTTAAGGTTCTAACCATAAGGGTTCCAATTGTTTGTGTGTTTGTATGATATAAATTGTTTTTGTGTTTAAATTTCCGCAAAATATAACTGTCATTCATGCATGCATACTCCGCCACTCCTGACATTTATTTTATATTTTTTCAAAGGATGAAACGCGGGATGAGCTACGGTCAAACCTTCACTAAAAACATTTAATATATTCTTTGGAGGTCTCTAAGGTCGAGTGGGTATGCGGTCATCCCACAGACTTAGAGAGCCCACCCCTAGCTTGTCCGCTTGGGTAACCTATGTCATTCGTTTGAAAACCACTCTAGAATAATTAGCATAGAGCGAAGCCAAATCCTTACTGATATAGCGCATATTGACCATAGACCCGTTTGGGTATCTCAGACCTACTTAAATCGGACAGGAAAGACACACTACTGTGTTCGAATGGTGTAAAAATCTGAAGACACTGCATCCC
This sequence comes from Lycium barbarum, assembly GCF_019175385.1. Classification (NCBI taxonomy): domain Eukaryota; kingdom Viridiplantae; phylum Streptophyta; class Magnoliopsida; order Solanales; family Solanaceae; genus Lycium; species Lycium barbarum. The sequence goes on from NC_083347.1 coordinate 90,850,507, forward strand.
ACTATTTGCTATCTGAAAGCATTATTGTGCCAAGTGTGAAATAAATTGCTCTTCCTGGGGGCGGGGAGCTAACAGTGCTATGTTTTGCAGATGTCTTTTGATGTGCAGTTTTGATATGGTTATGGGTCCACCACCAGGTTTAGTGATGTGGTGGAAAGATTTGACTAAGGATCAGAAAAAAGAAATTAAGAGTTGTGTAGGGCATTTGCCTTTATTAATGAATATGACTGGGGATCCAGGTTTGCTAGAGATCATTATCGGTTATTGGGACAACGAAAGAATGGTGTTCAGATTCGGGGAAATAGAGATGACTCCCACTTTGGATGAGGTTAGAAATGTTTTGGAGAGTGAAGTGCTAAAAAATCCAAAAAGAAATTGGCACAAAATATCATTATCCCTCACAAACCCACCCCAAAAGAAATCAAAGACATGTTTGCTGTCAACAAAGCCGACTGGGTGCAGGGATCCACTATAGCATTCAGAGAGTTATATGGGAGGTATTCATCCAAACAGGGGTACGAGGACCACATCCTTGAGTTTTCATCACCCCAATCCTGGGAAGCCAATCAAATACTAGCCTTTATCACTTGCCTATTGGGAACCATGGTATTTCCACAAAATGCCTCCTTAGCTATTAACACGCGGGTTTTCTTTGTTGCCTATGCTGTTCTTAAGGGAGTCATAACAAATGGACTTACCAAATATTTTGACACCATCCCCATTATCCTATTAGACATATACTGAGCTTTGGAAAAATGTCGCGACCATTACTACTACTTCCAAGATTGCAACCTCTTAGTCCAATGGTGGATACTTAAGCATTTGGATAGGAATGACTTACCTACTCGCTGAGATTCGGCCCTAAGAGAGGATGATTTAGGAGTCGCTGCTCTGCCTTGCGAGGTTCAGGATAAAAAAGGATGGGCTCACATCTTTTCCAGATTGAGAGAGGAACACATCAGGTGGAGGGTACCTGATTTTCACTCCAAGAATATTTGTGTTAAGAGTCGGAGACGTCCGTATTTACCACTTATGGGCATTAGGAGAATCAGACCCTACTCACTATTGAGAATTATTACACAGTTTGGTATGAGACAAGTTATTCCGAATGTGGGTAATATGGGAGAGTTCGTACGAGATTATGAAGAAGTTCGCATCGAGAGAATAAAAGATGCTCAGAAAGATTGGAAGAATGTAATAAGAGAAGACAAGTTGGACAAGGATCCAAAAAGTCCAAGTCATAATGAAAATTACTATGAGTGGCTTAGGGCTGAGTTAGCTGATATTGCCACTCCAGGACTATATCTGTACAAATTTCCCAAGGATAGGGAAGCCGTGAATGCAATCCAAGTTAGGAGAATGAAACGGAGAATGGAAAAAAGAGAAATGGATCATCAAGCAAAGATAGAATATGATCAAAAGATAATTGAGAGTTTGAAAAACGAAGCAGAGGCTTCATTGAAGAGCTTGGAATGGCTTGACACTTTTTTTAAGGAAGCCATAGATACAGGGACGTCATTGCATAACGATCAGAGGGGTCAATGGATTGGGACGGCATTGATGCCAGCACATGTAGCCATCCAGACTGTCCTTCGAAGGGCCAAGAAGGCGCGAGATGATAGAGAGCACATTTCTGTCCATGGAGAGGACTTTTTCTGATTATTGCATTTATTTTAAAAGCCTTGTAATCCCTCTTGGGAAATATCATTAATGAAAGCACTGGGTATTTTATCTTTGGGAACAATACCTTTGTTTTACATATGGCACAATTTTGCTTTATACGCTAGTAGCCTCGGAGCAACGAGGTATAGAAAAGTGTATATTGCCTAAATGCTTACTTGATATAACTTCTTTGTGTGAAAATCATATATACTGTCAAAACTCTTGATTGGTCCACATTCCGGCCACTACCCAAAAGAAAAAACCAAGGAAAATAACCATCAAAACAAATTTAGATCCACTTTTAAAGGTTGATTTATTAATAGGAAATGGAGTCTCTGGATAGTATGAGTGCAACTTCTCCTTACGTCAACCTAGTCAGTAATGACAAAGGCATAGAAGCAGCAAGTGAGAAAAACCGAAAATGGGATGAAAGAATGGCCTTAGCCACTGCTAGAATGAAAGAAGTCGTACAAACTACTAAGGCGTCCAATGAGAAAATGAAAGAAGCAGAAATTCTCCTAGTTTATGTTGAGGAACTAACAAAGTAACACCCTGCCAATCGGGTAAAATAGGGGAAGACGCTTGAGGCATCACTTGGGAGGTTTTTCCCACTCAGCTAACAAGAAGGTCTTGACCCCATACTATATGGAGAAGACGAGCTACTTATCCCCAATCTGAAAGTTTATGGAGACCCACGTGACTCTCAGCTCGAGGAGCCTCCTGTTTCATCCACAATTGTTCTTAAAGGCACAAGATCACACAATTGGGGTGCACAAGTAGAATTGTCAAAACAAGAACTCTTGGAATTTTTGGGGAGCATTGGATTGTACGCATAAAGCCCAAATCCATTACCACCATGCGCTCGTTCTATGGGTTACAGAAAATGCCTCTACCACCGAGGTCAATCATGTCATACTGCCAACGAGTGCGTAGCATTAGAAAGAAAGCTTATCCAATGGATTGATCAAGAGAGAATTAGCTAACTGTGGGGGGCCCTACTCTTTCCTGACTCATGACCAACAAAAAATCACCCAAAAAGGATATCAAAGGTTAGGTTCTGAAGAAACGACTTTTCCAAATTTAAGGAGTCATATGCCAGGATTCACTCCCTACTATGCAGCGTGAAGAAGATAAGGGCGGTGCCACAAGCCTACCAAGGTCACCCAGGATCCCTGGAAGAAAGGATTTACGTGTATCAGCATAGCCGCCCTAGCCACGACATTGAAGAGTGTGTGGATTTCAAGCTTGAACTAGAACGCCTCGTGAATGAAAGCCATGTTTGGATTGTCGCAGGAAGACAAGGATAGAAGTTGAATATGGAAAAAACAATGAAGACCTGCTTAGTATGGTTGGGTAGAAAAACGTAAGTATCTCTTTATCGCTTTCAATAAGATAGAGTATCCATTTCCCTTTTACGTAAATAGAGCCACGCCGACCTGATGTCCCATTGGGGATACGTGGAAAGCCTATATAAGGCCTGGTCAGGGTAGAAAAAAATAAATTTTGAGTAGCATAGGAAAAACCTTTCTGTGTATGCCTGAACTACGGATGGACCTGATTTCCCTTTGTTGGGATACGTAGGCAGTCTATTTAAGACTCGGACCTTTTATAATAAAAACCTAAATCCCCCTTAGTATAGAATGAGTAGAGGCAAATCAACCATACAAATGATTTATCGCAAATGAGTATTCCCAAAAGATATAGAAAGACCAAAATACCGTGGAATGTGAATCAATCAAGGAGTTAAAACAAAGTATATAATTCTATGTGCTATAAACTGCGAACAACGTGATATCTTGTGTTTCATACTTAAACCTAACCCTAACTTGAAAGCTTTTAATTTATTTTCTCTTATAGACAGGGGTTGATTCGCTGGCACCAGTCACTCGATCAAAAGCTACCGCAACTTCCTTAAACCCTCAAGAAGAAAAGATGCCTGAAACTCCACCACCAAACATAAATGCTTTAGTAGAAGGTACCCCAACAACAGACATAGTCAGAATGCCTCTGGAAGAAGCTGTCAGCCTACCGATGAGACAATCGGGTGAAGCCAGAGAAGAAGCGTCCGCCTAAGGGCCGAAAAAGAAAATACCACTAATGTTGAGGCTAGGAGACCTCCACCCACTTTCCGAAATCTGGATTTACCAATTATCGATAATTTCCCTCAAACCCAGACTGGGGCTACCTTTCAGACTCCACTACGCCGAAATACCACCCATGTGGGGAGCTCCTCCCACCATACCCCAGCTTTTCAAACACCAGCCCGCGCAATAAACGCAAATGCTTATCAAGCCCCTCGGGCAACAGGAGTTCCAGTGACCCATCCTGTAAAACCAAATGTCACTTTCCAAGATCATGTCACCCATATTGACTCTTCACCAGAATTGAAAAATATGAAAATGTTCTTCAAAGTAAGAATAGACAAAATAGAGAAGGAGATAGGGAAGAAAATGGCCGAGCTGGAGTATGGCTCTATGAAGAAAGAAGGGTTGAGGTACTCTGACCTGTGCATCCATCTAGACTTGGGTCTGCCTGAAGGCTTCAAATTCCCAAATTTGATCACTTCAATGGATCTGGCAACCCCAGAGCCCACTTAAGGGCTTACTGCGACCAGTTGGTTAGAAGTGGCGGAAATGAAGCCCTGCTTATGAGGTTGTTTAGTCGAAGTCTGTCAGGATCACCTATGAAATGGTTCATCTCTCAAGATATTAGCTGGTGGAAAACATGGGAAGAAATGGCAAGTTCATTCACGGAAAGATTCCGCTTTAATGTGGAAAATGTACCCGATCAATTCTCATTGGAGAAAATTCATCAGAAATCAACTGAAACCTATCGAGAATATGCTAGTTGCTGGAGAGATAAAGTGGCAAGTGTACAACCTCCTATGACCGAGGTTGATCTGGTAGCTGTATTCATATGGTAACAAGAAGCTGGTTGCTTTGACAAAATGATAACTATGAAAGGGAGTTCCTTCGCAGATATGTTGATGTGGGGGAAGATATCGAAGATGGTCTTAAAAATGTTCGGATTGTTAGTATACTAAATAGTTCAGGTGCGTCTGGCACCATGAGTGGCAAAAAGAAAAGAGAAGACGTAGCCTATGTGTTACACCTCAGAAATTCCGGATTTGTTGCCTTGTAAAGTAGGCTAATGTGAGCTTAAGGTAACTATGAAATCCTTACAAGCTTACGAGAGGTATTAGATAGCTTAAAGTGTATACTATAAGATTTTGAGGTCATACGAATCAGTGCAATTGAGGTTCCTGAAGGAAGTGAAATGTAAGTCGTGTTCGAAAATGTTTTCGCTATAATTGAGCTAATATTTATTGGGTAATGTCTTAAGGGGATACTATAGGGCCTATTGTATGGTTAATGAAGTGTTATGTAAGTGCCAAGAATGTTCCACGAGGATTGGAAGTCAAACGAATCAACGAGAGGAAGTTTTGGATAACTGTGAGTTATACGACCACTTATACGGTCCGTTTAACTTTATACGGTCCGTAGAGAGGTGGGGGGGGGGGGGGGTACGTATAAAATGACCTTTATAGAAAGGGATATTTTCATGGTGGTGTTATACAATCCACTTATACGGACCGTATTAGTGGTCCGTATAAGTCCATCGGACAACTTTTTAATTTTTGTATAAATAAATGACCCTTGTTTTTTTATTTCATTTCTCACATTTCCATAAGTCTTGAGAGCTCCAAACCCTTCTCCAAGAATATTACACTCCAACCCAAGAGAAAACAAAGATCAAATAGTAGGAATTGAAGTGTTCATGTATTAGAAGGCTCACTAGGGTTAGTAGACTTCAAGAATAACTTGAGTATTAAAGCTAGGGTTTTCACCCAGGGTGATATCTTGCTCCAAGGCCCATTCTTATGAGATAAAAGGTTAGTTTTCATGCTTATCTCATGTTATCATGAATGCTTGGTTGTTGACCAACTTGGGTAGAAGAAGAAAGTAAAAATGAGGTCTAAATGTAGTTTTTATGATGTTTTTGAGTAGTAAGCTAACTTGAGTCATGATTCTTAGTATGATATGGGTATAATATTGTTATGGAAGGTAGTAATAGTGATGAGAAAGCATTTTATGGAAATGTGCTAAGAAGGGGTGTGAAGTTATTAGTATAAGTTGAGCATGAGAATAAATTTTGAAAGCTTAATGGAATGTGATTACTTGATTATAATATTGTGGATGTTATTGTGGTTGTTTGGAAGTTGTTTTATAATATAGTGGAAGTTGACGAAGTAGGGGAAATGCTGTCCAATTTTCATTAGATCATGAATTATTCTAGTTTGAATTTAAGAGTATCATTGAGACTTAATTATAGTATGAATCCTTCTAAATGTAGATTGTCCAAGCTTCGACGGTGAACGTTAAGTGGTTAAGAAGACAAAGCGGTATGTAAGGCTAATCCTTCTTTCATTAAGGCATGATTCCTTTGCTATATAGTCTCTCATGAGTTCGATAATATCTTCCAAATGACTCTATCTCTAAAAATTACTAAAGCTTATGATTTTCGATACTTTCACGATGTTATTACCTCCCTTATATGATAGTTGATCCTCTAAGGATTGATGTAACGAAAACGATGATGGAAATGATATGATGACACTTATGGACTCTTATGTATACGTGTCTAAGTATGTATGACTATTATGTAACACCGAACTTATATGGCCGGGTATGATACCTATCGCACACACACCACTGCAGTTGGGTACGGATAACACTGAGCCTTGGTAGGGCCAGGTATGTATGACACCGAGCCTTGTTATGGCCGGGTACGTGAAACAGCAAACATTTATGGTCGGGTATGATACTAACATATACATACATGAGTAAGCATTATAAATGGAAGGTTCCTATCAGAAAAAGGGTAAGAAAACAAGATGGTTGCCACTAAAGGTACAAATGGCTCTATTATCTCATAACTCTCCTATCTTATGTTGTTTCTTATGCTTCTATTATGTTGTTGATTATGCTTTACATACTCAGTACATTATTCGTACTGACGTCTTTTTATTTGTGGGCGCTGCGTCATGCCCTCATGTAGACAGGGAGACAGACTCGACCCATAGACTTCTTTTTCAGAGACTGCATAGATGAGCTCCATTTGATCCGGAGCTGCAGCTGTAGGTATTATTCTTTTGTGTACATAAAATGAGCATGTCGGGGTCCTGTCTCGTCTATATGATGTTACATACTCTCTTTAGAGGCTCGTAGACAGCTGTGTATGGTTAGATATCTTTTAGCCTTGTCGGCTTATATTTTGTATATCATTTTGTTAGCTTCGTCGGCTTGTGTATATGGACATGGGCATAGTTGTTGATGATGATATAAATGTGTCATTGCCTAATGAGATTAGTATTATTGATGTATAGAAATCATGCGTAGGCCATGTGGTCACCTAGATACGAAAATGAATGTACGATTAGATGTGTCCGAGTAGGTTGGCACCGTGTGCCCGTCATGGCCCTCCAATTGGGTCGTGACACAAATGGTATCAGAGCAGTTCTGTCCTAGGGTGTGTCTACGAGCTGTGTCCAGTAGAGTCTTGTTTATGGGTGTGTTGCACGCCATACTTATAAGCAGAAGGCTGCGGGCATTTTAAGAATGAATGACCTTCTTTCTTCGTAGATCGTACGATAGGCAATGATATAAGGATTTCTCTTTCCTTAACCGTGTATTATGTATTTCAATAATGCATGTAAAAAGGAAAGCTACGGCAGCCCAAAAGAGCAAGACAGCGGCAGAAAAGAGGGCTGAAAAAGTACTGCCAACGGATATAGAGGAAGGTGAGTCCCAGAATGCGGCTCAATCTCAGTCCTCTCACTCATTGCCTATTTCCGAGGAGCATGAGGGAGCCTCAGCCCCGGCTCCAACACCCCCAGCTCCTCCACTAGATGCTTTAGGCCAAGATGTGAAAGAGGCCATTCATTTACTCACTCAGTTGGTTGCCGCTCAGACCCAGTGGCAAGGGACAGGTTAGGGTGATAGGGCTATTAGTGTAAGGTCCCGTGATTTTATTTGCTTAAACCCACCGGAATTCTTCGGGTCAAAGCCGGATTAGGACCCTCAGAGCTTTATTGATGGGATATTGAGGACACTTCAGTTAATGCATGCTTCAGACATTGAATCGGTAGAGCTAGCATCCTATAGATTGCGGGATGTCACGGTTCATTGGTATATGGTTTGGATGGCTTCAAGGGGAGTTAATGCACCTCCCCCGGTATGGAAAGAATCTGTGGATGCCTTCCTCCGACATTACTTGCCTTTTGAGTTTCGGCGGGCAAGAGCCGACAAGTTCTTGAATCTTAGGAAAGGAAGCATGAGTGCTTTAGAGTATAGTCTCTGCTTCAATTCTTTGGCTAGGTATGCTCCGGACATGATAGCGGATATGGGTGATAACATGAATATTCTTGACTGCGTCCCTTCAGGACAACATGAATATTTCACACATTCAAGCCCATGGCCAGAATTTAGAGGAAAGCCATCAACAGCAAAAGAGTGAGCGTGAGCATGACAGAGGGTATAGCAAGAGGGCTAGATCTTCGAGTTCAATTAGTGAATTTAGAGGAGGGAAAAGATAGAAGTTTTCTAGGCATCTAGGCCATTCTATGACTAGTGTGCCTCCACAGTTTACGGGCCACAGATTTGATAGATCTACTCACTCCAGGCGGAGTCAGAGTTTTAGGGCTCCTGGTTCTCAGTTCAGAGGTGACTCGGGTCAGGCAAGGCCACCCGTGCCACGGTGTTCTCAGTGCGGGAAGTTACATTGGGGCCAGTGTCGATTAGGCTCAGATGGTTGCTATACATGTAGTCGGCCTGGCTATATCATGCGTGACTGCCCCTCGATTGGTGGAAGGGGTAGAGTCCAGCCTTCAGGGTCGGCAGCCGGGTCTTCATCATCTATACACCCTTTGGGGCAAGGTCCACAGGCACCGGTCAACCATGGTAGAGGTAGGGGCAGAGCTCCTAGTTCTAGTGGCTCTTAGCACTGTATTTATGCTTTGGTTGGACGCTAAGATCTTGAGTCTTCCCCGGATGTCGTCACAAGTATATTAACGGTATTCTCTCATGGTGTATATGTTTTGATAGATCCCGGCTCCATACTGTCATATGTTACTCCATATATTGTGGTTCAATTTGTGGTCAAGCCGGAGTTAATCAAACCTTTCGAGGTATCGACACCCTCCGTCGGTGAACCGGTAATAGCTAGTCGTGTATATAGAAATTGTATAGTTGTGATTTGTGGTTATCATACTATGGCTGATTTACATGAGTTGACAATGGTGGACTTTGATGTTACTATGGGCATGGATTGGTTGGCTTCTTGCTATGCCAATGTTGATTGTAGAACGAAGATGGTTCGCTTCCAATTTTCGGGAGAACCTAGTTTTAGAATGGAAAGGAAATACAGCGTCCTCGAGAGGTAGGTTTATTTCCTATATCAAGGCGAGGAAAATGATTGCTAAAGGTTTTATTTACCATCTAGTTCTGGTTTGAGATGTATCAAGGCGCCAAATGGTTTTCAAAGATAGATTTGAGATTCGAGTATCATCAGGTGAGAGTTAGGGAGAAAGATATTCCTAAGATGGCCTTCAGAACCAGATATGGCCATTCCGAGTTTCGGGTAATGTCGTTCGGGCTAACTAATGCACTGACAGTATTCATGGATTTGATGAACAATGTGTTCAGGCCCTTCCTAGACTTGTTTGTGATCGTGTTCATTGATGATATCCTGGTATAGTTTATATCAGAGGCGGAACATGCGGATCATTTGCGTACCGTTCATAGAGTTCTTCAAACTCGAGAGTTATTTGCCAAATTTTCAAAGTGTGAATTTTGGTTAATGTTACACCTTAGAAATTTCTGATTTGTTGCTTTGTGGATAGGCTAATGTGAGCTTAAGGTGATTATGGAATTCCTATGAGATTATGGGAAGTATTAGATAACTTAAGGTGCATACCATAAGATTTTGAAGTCATACGAATATGTGAAAATCAGTTTGTTGAAGGAAGTGAAATATAAGTCGTGATTCAGAAAGGTTTTTGCTATAATTGAGCTTATATTTGTTTGATGATATCTTGAAGGGCTGATATAGAGCCTATTGTATGGTTAATGAAGTATTATGTAAGTGTCAAGAAGGTTCCACAAGGATTGAAAGTCAAACGAATCAATGAGAGAAAGTTCCGCATAACTGGGAGTTATACGACAATTATATGGTCCATATAACTTTATACGGTCCGTATAAGGGGGTCCGTATAACCTAACCTTCACAGAAGAGGTCATTTTCTTGGTGGTGTTATACGACCATTTATACGGTCCGTATAACATTAAACGGTCCGTATAAGGGGGTCCGTATAACTTGACCTATATCAGAAAGGGGTTTTCCCATGGTGGTGTTATACGGACCGTATAATATTATACGGACCGTATAAGTGGTCCGTATAAGTCCATCGGGAAGATTTTTAACTTTTTGTATAAATTGATGGCCTTGGTTCATTTATTTCATTTTTCATTTTCCACAAGTCTTTAGAGCTCTAAACCCTTCTTCAAGCATATTTCACTCCAATCCAAGAGAAAACAAAGATTAAGAGGCAAGAACCAAGGTACCCATTTGTTAGGAGTCTTGCTAGGGTTAGTAGGCCACAAGAGATTCTTGGATATTGAAGCTAGGGTTTTCACCTAAGTTGATAGTGCTCCAAAGCTTATTCCCATGAGATAAAAGGTTAGTTTTCATGCTTATTTCATGTTATCATGAATGCTTGGTTGTTGAAGAACTTGGGTAGAAGAAGAAAGTAGAAAATGAGGGTTAAATGTAACTTTTATGATGTTTTGAATAGTAAGCTAACTTGAGTCATGATTCTTGGTATAATATGGATATAATCTTGTTATGGAAGGTAGTAATGGTGATAAGAAAGCATTGTATGAAAATGTCACGACCCAACCGGAGGGCCATGACGGGTACCCCGTGCTAACCCACCCGGGCACCTCTTATCGTACATTCACATTTACATCTAGGTGAGCTACAGAGCTTAATCATACTTTCTATCTATCATTCATACTAATATCATTGGGCAACAATTCATTTATATCACCATCAACAACTATTCCCATATCAATGTACATGAGCCGACGAGGCTATCAAAATGATATATAAAATGTAAGCCGACAAGGCTAAAGACATCTAACCATATACACTCATTTACGAGACTCTAAGACGAGTATGTCACATCATATAGGCGGGACAGGACCCCGCCTCTCCCATAAATATGTACACAAAAGAATAGATACCAAAAGCTGTAGCTCCGAATGAAATGGAGTTCCGCTACGTAGTCCTTGAGTAATAAAGCTATGGATCAAGCCTGTCTCCCTGGCCACCTGCGGGCATGACGCAGCGTCCACAAACAAAAGGACATCAGTACGAAGAATGTACTGAGTATGTAAAGCATAATCAACATCATTATAGAAGCATAAGAGACAACATAATAAATAGCATAAGATGGGAGGTAGTAGAACCATCGTCATAAACACTTACTTGTCTTTCATAAGGACCTTCCGTTTCTAACGCGTGTTTGTGTACATACATATGTACATATCCATACATCCATATCCGTATTCGTATCTGTATTTATATACATTTTCATATCCATATTCATATTCATAATCGTATTCATATTCGTATTCATAGCATACCCGATCATGAAGGCTCGGTGTTTCACATATGGCAAGGCTCGGTGATTATACATACCTGGCCCTACCAAGGCTCAGGGTTATCCATACCCAACTGCAGTGGTGTGCGCGCAATACATATCATACCCGACCATATAAGCTCGGTGTTACATAATAGTCATACATAAACAAATATACATAAGAGCGCATAAGCATCTTCGTCATCATTACTATCGTCGTCCCATTACATCTATCCTTAGAGGATCACCCATCATATAAGGAATTTAGTAGAATCGTAAACATAACGAAAATCATGAGCTTTAGTAGCTTTAAAGATAGAATCATTTAGAGGACATTATTGACTCATGAAATGATAGATATATAGCCAAGGAACCATGCCTTATTGAAAGAAGGGTTTGCCTTACATACCTTTTCGTTTAGCTATTCTATCACTTGAACGTTCTCCTTCACTGCTCACGTTTCTACCTTCATTATAGGTTATACTAACATTAGATAATCGATAGCTTAGCATACTTGAATAAAGCTAGAGAAAATTGGGCAGCATCTCCTTTGTTTATACAACTTTCTTCATATCATATATCAACTCCCAAACGTCTTATAATAACACTCACAACATCATAAGCAATGACCTTTATTCACCTACATTATCCATATTTCCCAATTCACTTCAAATCATCCATACCCATAGTCATAGCACACTATTACATTCACTCATATACAATGTCTATCCCATGTTCTTAATATCATTTATAACATAATTTTAATCACAACATATCAAGAATCATGACTCATTCCAAGCTACTACTAAAAAATGATACTATTCTTACATTCATGACCCATTTTCTATCTCCTTCTACAATCCAAGTCTTTCAACCTATCAATACCTTAAAAAACATGGAATGACCATAAAACTTATCTTAGATGGTGTACGAAGGACTTTGGGTGGAAACACTTCACTTGAGCAAAACCCTAGTTCCACCTCCACTTGAATTTCTTGTCTTGGATGAACTTTAATGAGTTTTTTACACTTGATTCCCTTGGTTTAGTGAAGTTGATCATAAATTTATCATGATTTCTTGTGGAAAAGATGTGGAGAAATACTCTAGAGAGTTCTTGAGAGAGGGGCAGTGAAAAAAAAATGATCTTGGGTCCCTTATATTAATTTAGAGCCTGTCCCGACTCAGTTCTATGGACCAACATACGGTCCGTATAATTTATATATAGACCGTATGTGTGGCCGTAGATTTGGTCCAGTGAGGGCTACATTTCTGGGCAGAATATACGGCCTATCATACGACCAGTATGTTGGACCGTATAATGCCCAGCTATTCTGAAATTCGTTCTCGTCGACTCGTTTGATCTCCAATCCTTATGGAACCTTCTTGACACTTGTTTAACACCTCATTAACAATCTAAGGGATGTTATAACTCTTCTCCAAGACATCATTAAGTCATTATTAACTTGTTACTCGTAAATCTTATCCGATACATATCGTATACCTTGCCTTTCTTGGCAAACTTTCTGCTCTTACCTCGAATGTCTTTGAAATCTCAATTAGGATCATCAAAAACTATTTCTTACTTATTGAAACATCGTTTGCTTCGTGCCCTTCGTTAGTCTATTCACTGTGCAATAACGGAAAATTTTTCGAGGTGTAACATTCTTCCTCCCTTTTAGAACATTCGTCCTCGAATGTTAAGTGCTCGGGAATTCTATGAAAATTTCGCCAGAGTTTCCCCTGTAATATGGCACTACCATCCTGTTACAACAGCCCATAATAACAATGCCTCGCAGGGCCACAACATCATAGCAATAAAGTTTCGTCATACACTACCCAAATGCATAAAAAGAAACAATACATACCTCATGATCTTGATATCTCAGATTGGATCTCTTCCGGGGGTTGAAAAAAGTGCGAGTACTTGGATTTCATATTTTCTTCCGCTTCCCAAGTCATTTCTTCTCGGTTGTTGTTTCTCCACAAAACCTTAACTGAGACCACTTCTTTGTTTCTAAGCCTCCGTACTTACCTATCTAATATGGCAATGGGTACCTCTTCATAAGTCAACTTTTCTGTCACTTGAACATTATCTACTGGCACGATCCTAGTAGGATCTCCGACACACTTACAGAGCATTGAGACATGGAAAACCGGATGGACTGACTCCAACTCAGGAGGTAGATCTAATTTGTAAGCCACTTCGCCCTTCTTGCCAAATCTCATAACACCCTCATTGGTGACACCTTTAAGAATATCCAATCTTTCACTTGGAACTCTAAGTCCCTTCGACGATTATTTGCATAGGATTTTTGACGACTCTGAGCTGTCAACAATCGATCCTGTATAAGCTTGACTTTCTCTATATCTTGTTGGATCAAGTCCGAGCCTATTAATTTAGTCTCTCCTAGCTCAAACCACCCAATTGGGGATCTACACTTTCGCCCATATAAAGCCTCATACGGTGCCATTTGGATGCTAGAATGATAACTATTGTTATAAGAAAATTCAATAAGTGGTAAATGATCATCCCAATTACCTCCAAAATCCAACATACATGCCCGTAGCATATCCTCGAGGGTCTGAATGGTACGCTCAGCTTGTCCATCAGTCTGTGGGTGGAAACCTGTGCTAAGACTCACCTGAGACCCCAAACCTTCTTGGAAAGATTTCCAAAAATTGGCTGTAAACTGAGTTCCACTATCAGAGATAATAGATACTGGAACACCGTGAAGTCGCACTATCTCTTTAACATAAAGCTTTGCATAATCTTCTGCCACATATGTAGTTCTGACTGGTAAGAAATGACCTGACTTCATGAGTCTATCCACAATCACCCATATAGAATCATACTTATGTCGAGAACGGGGTAAGCCTGTAATGAAGTCCATGTTAATTTCTTCCCACTTCCAAGTTGGAATTTCTATAGCTTGCAACAATTCGCCCGACTTTTGGTGCTTGATTTTCACTTGTTGACAGTTGGGACATTGAGCTACAAATTCCGCTATAGCCTTCTTCATTCCATTCCACCAATATATAGATTTAAGATCATGATACATTTTCATTGCTCTGGGTGAACAGAATAACGGGAGCAATGGGTTTCTCTCAATATTTGGTGGCATAAACCAGCCACATCAAGAACACATAATCTACCTTGGCATCGGAGAACTCCATCTCCAGAAATCTCAAATGATGACTTCTCTTTCTGAGGGAGTGTATCTCTGTAATGAATTAACATGGGATCTTCATATTGTCGCTTCTTCACTTCCACTACTAGCGATGAGACTGCTGAATTCTGAATAGTAGCTCCCATACTACCTGAGTCTACTACTCGAACTCCTATGCTAGCTAACTGCTGGAGCTCACGAGCCATTTCTCTTTTCTCTTGCCGAACATCACACAAACTTCCCATAGATCTACGGCTAAGAGCATCAGCCACAACATTCGCCTTTCCGGGGTGATATAGGATATCAACATCATAATCTTTTAGCAATTCCAACCATCGTCGTTGCCGCAAATTCAACTCTTTCTGCTTGAAGATATACTGAAGGCTCTTATGATCTGTATAAATATCCACATGGACACCATACAAATAATGTATCCATATCTTTAATGCATGAATCACTGCAGCCAATTCAAGGTCATGGGTTGGATAACTTTTCTCATGTTTCCGTAATTGCCTTGAAGCATACGCAATCACCTTACCATGTTGCATCAACACACAACCTAGCCCAACGTCCAAAGCGTCGCAATAAACAACATAACCTTCCAATCCCTCTGGAAGTGTCAGGACCGGGGCAAAAGTTAATCTATCCTTTAGCTCTTGGAAACTACGTTCACAAGCATCTGTCCATTGAAACTTAGCTGATTTTTGGGTCAGCTTTGTGAGTGGTCCAGAAATAGAAGAAAAGCCTTCTACAAATCTCCTGTAATAACCTGCTAAGCCCGAAAAACTACGAACCTCCGTAGGAGTCGTTTTCCTTAGCCAAGTCTTCATGGCCTCAATCTTTTGGCTATCTACCTGAATACCATCGGCTGCAACAATGTGCCCTAAAAATGTCACTGAGTTCAACCAAAACTCACACTTAGAAAATTTGGTGAATAGCTCTCAAGTTTGAAGAACTCTAAGGACAGTACGAAATGATCTGCATGTTCTGCCTCAGATCTAGAATACACCAAGATGTCGTCGATGAATACAATCACAAATAGATCTAAGAAGGGCCTGAACACATTGTTCATCAAATCCATAAATACTGTCGGTGCATTAGTTAGCCCAAATGACATTACCCGGAACTCAAAATGGCCATATCTTGTTCTGAAGGCTGTCTTAGGGATATCTTTCGCCCTAACTCTCACTTGATGATACTCGGATCTCAAATCTATCTTTCAAAACCATTTGGCGCCTTGTAATTGATCAAATAAATCATCAATCCTTGGAAGAGGATATTTATTCTTAATCGTCACCTTATTCAGTTGCCGATAGTCAATGCACATTCGCAAAGAGTCATCTTTCTTTCGGACAAACAACACGGGTGCTCCCCACGAGGATGAACTAGGCCTAATAAAGCCTTTCTCAAGGAAGTCCTTCAACTACTCTTTCAACTCTGTGGGAGCCATTCTATAAGGTGGAATAGATATAGGCTTGGTGTCTAGTAACATATCAATAGAAAAATCAATCTCTCTTTCTGGAGGAAGGCCTGGAAGTTCATATGGAAATACATCCGGAAATTCATTCACCACGGGAACAGACTGAAGAGTTGGCGGTTCAGCTTCTAGATCTTGAACCCAAACTAGATGGTAAATGCAACCCTTTTTAATTATTTTCCTTGCCTTTAGATAGGAAATAAGCCTACCTTTTGGTGACGCAGTATTTCCTTTCCATTCTAAAACTGGTTCTCCCAGAAACTGGAAACTAACCATTTTCATTCTACAATCCACATTGGCATAGCAAGAAGCTAGCCAATCCATGCCCATAATAACATCAAATCCACCATTTTTAACTCATATAGGTCAACCATAGTACGATGTTCGCAAATCACAACTACATAATTTCTATATACTCGGCTAGCAATTACCGATTCGCCAACGGGTGAAGACACCTCAAAAGGTTTGATCGACTCCGGCTTGACTCCAAACCGACCCGCAATATATGGAGTAACATATGACAATGTGGAGCCTGGATCTATCAAAGCATATACATCATAAGAAAATACCGATAATATACCTGTGACAACATCAAGAGAAGACTCAAGATGTTGGCGTCCAGCCAAAGCATAAATACGGTACTGAGGACCGCTAGAACTAGGGACTCTCCCTCTACCTCTACCATGGCCGACTGGCGCATGTGAACCTGGCCCCATAGGGCGTATGGATGGCGAAGATCCGGCTACCGACCCTGAAGGCTGGGTCCTATCTCTATCACCAACCGAGGGGCAATCACGCATAATATGGCCTGGCCGACCACATGCATAGCAAACCTCTGAACCTAATCGACACTGGCCCCAATGTAACTTCCCATACTGGGAACATCATGGCACGGGTGGCCTCGCCTGACTCGAATCACTCCTGAACTGAGAACCGAAAAAACTCTGACTCGGCCTGAAATGAGTAGATCTATGGAACCTCTGGCATGTAAACATTGGAGGCGCACTAGTCATAGAATGGCCTAAATGCCTAGAAAACTGTTGTCTGTACCCGCCTCTAAACACACGCATCGGACCCGAAGATCTAGCCCTCTTGTTATACCCTATATCATGCTCACACTCACTTATTTGTTGTTGTTGGCTTTCCTCTAAATTTTGGGCAGGGGCTTGAATGCGTGAAATATCCATGTTGTCCTGAAGGGACGCAGTCAAGCACCTATCCATCAAATGTGGCCCTAGGCCTCTCACAAATCGGTGCATTCGGTCACCCATATCCGCTACCATGGCTGAAGCATACCTAGCTAAAGAATTGAAGCAGAGACTATACTCTAGAGCACTCATACTCTCTTGCCTAAGATTCAGGAATTTATCGGCCCCAGCTCACCGAACTTCTAGAGGTAAGTAATGTTGGAGGAAGGCATGTACAAATTCCTACCATACCGAGGGAGGTGCATTGGCTCCCCGTGAAGCCATCCAAACTGTGTACCAATGAACCGCAACATCCCTTAATCTATAGGATGCTAACTCCACCGATTCAACATCTAAAGCATGCATTAACCGAAGTGTCCTCAACATCCTATCAATAAAATTCAGAGGGTCCTCATCCGGCTTTGATCCGAAGAATTCCGGAGGGTTCAAGCTAATAAAATCACCGGCCCTTGCACTAACAGCCCTATCACCTTGCCCTGTACCTTGCTGCTGAGTCTGGGAGGTAACTAACTATGTAAGCAAATGAATGGCCTCTTTTACATCTTGGCCTGAAGCATCCGGTGGAGGAGCTGGAGCTGTTGGAGCTGAGGCTGAGGCTCCCTCATGCTCCTCAGAAATATGCACTGAATGAGAGGACTAAGATTGAGCCACATTATGGGACTCACTTTCCTCTACAACTGTTGGCGGTGCTCTTTCAGCCCACTTTCCTGCCACTGTCTTGCCTGTTTGGGCTGCCATAGCCTTTACCTTTACAAACATCTCTGAAATACACAATACACAGTTAAGGAAAACAGAAATCCTTATATTATGGCTCTATAGCACGATCTTATGAAGAAAGAAGGTCATTCATTCCTAAAATGTCAACAACCTCCTATTTATAAGCGTGGCGCGCAACACACCCATAAACAAGACTCTATTGGACACGACTCGTAGACACACCATAGGACAGAACTGCTCTGATACCACTTTTGTCACTACCCAATTTGAGAGCCATGATGGGTACCCGGTGCTAACCCACCCGGGCACTTCTTATCATACATTCACATTTACATCTAGGTGAGCCACATAGCTTAATCATACTTTTTATCCATCATTCATACTTATCTCATTGGGCAACAATACATTTATATCACCATCAACAACTTGCCCAAATCAATGTACATAAGCCGACGAGGCTATCAAAATAATATACAAAATGTAAGCCGACAAGGCTAAAGACATCTAACCATATACACATATCTACGAGCCTCTGAGAAGAGTATGTCACATCATATAGGCGGGACAGGACCCCGCCTTGCCCATAAGTATGTACACAAAAGAATAGAAACCAAAAGCTGTAGCTCCAAATGAAATGGAGTTCCGCTATGTAGTCCCTGAGTAATAAAGCTATGGATCAAGCTTGTCTCCCTGGCCACCTGCGGGCATGAAGCAGCGTCCACAAACAAAAGGATGTCAGTACGAAGAATGTAATGAGTATGTAAAGCATAATCAACATCATTATAAAAGCATAAGAGACAACATAATAAATAGCATAAGATGAGAGGTAGTACAACCATCGTCATAAACACTTACTTGTCTTTCATAGGGACCTTCCGTTTCTAACGCGTGTTTGTGTACATACATATGTACATATCCATACATCTATATCCATATCCGTATTCATATCTGTATTTATATACATTTTCATATCCATATTCATATTCATAATCGTATTTATATTCGTATTCATAGCATACCCGACCATGAAGGCTCGGTGTTTCACATACCCGGCCATGGCAAGGCTCGGTGATTATACATACCTGACCCTACCAAGGCTCAGGGTTATCTATACCCAACTGCAGTGGTGTGCGCGCAATACATATCATACCCGACTATATAAGCTCGGTGTTACATAATAGTCATACATAAACACATATACATAAGTTCTCATAAGCATCTTCGTCATCATTACTATCGTCGTCTCATTGCATCTATCCTTAGAAGATCAACCATCATATAAGGAATTTAGTAGAATCGTAAACATAACGAAAATCATGAGCTTTAGTATCTTTAAAGATAGAATCATTTGGAGGACATTATTGACTCATGAAAGGATAGATATATAGCCAAGGAACCATGCCTTATTGAAAGAAGGGTTAGCCTTATATACCTTTTCGTTTAGCTATTCTATCACTTGAACGTTCTCCTTCAATGCTCACGTTTCTACCTTCATTAGAGGTTATACTAACATTAGATAATCGATAGCTTAGCATACTTGGCTAAAGCTAGAGAAAATTGGGCAGCATCTCCTTTGTTTATACAACTTTCTTCATATCATATATCAACTCCCAAACGTCTTATAATAACACTCACAACATGATAAGCAATGACCTTTATTCACCTACATTATCCATATTTCCCAATTCACTTCAAATCATCCATACCCATGGTCATAGCACACTATTACATTCACTCATATCCAATGTCTATCCCATGTTGTTAATATCATTTATAACATAATTATAATCACAACATATCAAGAATCATGACTCATTCCAAGCTACTACTAAAAAATGATACTATTCTTACATTCATGACCCATTTTCTATCTCCTTCTACAATCCAAGTCTTTCAACCTCTAAATACCTTAAACAAGATGGAATGACTGTAAAACTTACCTTAGATGGTGCAGGAATGGACTTTGGGTGGAAACACTTCACTTGAGCGACACCCTAGTTCCACCTCCACTTGGATTTCTTGTCTTGGATGAACTTTAATGAGTTTCTTACAGTTGATTCTCTTGGTTTTGTGAAGTTCATCATAATTTTCTCTTGAGTTCTTGTGGAAAAGATGTGGAGAAATATTCTAGAGAGTTCTTGAGAGAGGGGGAGTGAAAATAAAATGAACTTGGGTCCCTTATATTAATTTAGAACCTGTCCTGACTCAGTTCTACGGACCAACATACGGTCCGTATAATTTATATGGACCGTATGTGTGGCCGTATAATATACGGTCTAACATACGGCCAATATGTTTTATACGGCCAGTATGTTGGACCATATAATGCCCAGCTATTCCGAAACTCGTTCTTATCGACTTGTTCGATCTCCAATCCTTATTGAACCTTCTTGACACTTGTTTAACACCTCATTAACAATCTAAGAGAAGTTATAACTCTTCTCCAAGACATCATTAAGTCATCATTAACTTGTTACTCGTAAATCTTATCCGATACATATCGTATACCTTTCCTTTCTTGGCAAACTTTCTTCTCTTACCTCGAATGTCTTTGAAATCTCAATTAGGATCATCAAATTCTATTTCTTACTTATTGAAACATCGTATGCTTCGTGCCCTTCGTTAGTCTACTCACTGTGCAACAACGAAAAATTTTCCGAGGTGTAACCGAAAATGTGCCAAAATGGTTGTGAGGTTGTTAGTATAAATTGAACATAAGGATGAATTTTGAATGCTTAATGGAATGTGATTACTTGATTATGATATTATAGGTGTATTATAGGTGTTAGGGAGTTGTTTTGTAATATGGTGGAAGTTGACGAAATGGGGGAAATGCTGCCCAATTTTCATTAGATCATGAATTATTCTTGTTTGAATTTAAGGGTGTCATTAAAGCTTAACCATGGTATGAATCCGTCTAAATGTAGATTGCTCAAGCTCGATGGTGAATGCTAATTAGCTAGGAGGACAAAGAGGTATGTAAGGCTAAACCTTTTTTCATTAAGGCATAGTTCCATTGCTATATATCCTTTCATGAGTTCCATAATGTCTTCCAAATGACACTATCTCTAAGATTACCAAAGCTCATGATTTCTTGATACTTTCGCGATTCTAGTACCTCTTTTATATGATAGTTGATTTTCTAAGGATAGATGTAACGAAAACGATGATAGCAATGATGTAGATGATACTGATGGACTTTTATGTATACGTGTCTAAGTATGTATCACTATTATGTAACACCGAGCTTATAGGGCCGGGTATGATACTTATCGCGCACGTACCTCTGCAGTTGGGTACGGATAACACTGAGCCTTAGTAGGTCTAGGTATGTATAATCACCGATCCTTGTCATGGCTGGGAATGTGAACCACCGAACCTTTATGGCCGGGTATGATATGGATACGAATATAGGTATAGGTACGAATACGAATATGTATATGTATGTACATGAGTAAGCATTAGAAATGGAAGGTCCCTATGAAAGACAAGTAAGTAGATATAATGAAGGCCACTAGAGGTACAAATGACTCTATCACCTCCTGATTCTCCCATCTTATGCTATATATTATGCTATTTCTTATGCTGTCTCTTATGCTTCTACTGTGATGTTGATTATGCTTTAAATACTCAGTACATTATTTGTATTGACATCCTTTTGTTTGTAGACGCTGCGTCATGCCCGTAGGTGGACAGGGAGACAGGCTTGATCCATAGATTTCTTTTCAGGGACTACATAGAGGAGTTCCATTTCATTCGGAGCTACAACTTTTAGGTATTATTCTTTTGTGTACATACATACGGGCATGGCAGGGTCCTGTCCCACCTATATGATGTTACCTACTCTTCTTAGAGGCTCGTAGACCGTTATGTATGGTAAGATGTCTTGTCGGCTCTTATTTTGTATATTATTTGGATAGCCTCGTTGGCTCATGTATTGGGATATGGGCATTGCTGATGATGATGATATAAATGTGTTATTGCCCAATGAGATTAGTACTATTGATGTATGTAAATTATGAGTAAGCCATGTGGCTTACCTAGATGTGAATATGAGAGTACGATAAGAGGTGCCTGGGTGGGTTAGCACTGGGTGCCCGTCATGGCCCTCCGGTTGGGTCGTGACAAAAGTTGTATCAGAGCAGTTCTGTCCTAGGGTGTGTCTACGAGCCGTGTCCAGTAGAGTCTTGTTTATGGGTGTGTTGCGCGCCACACTTATAAACAGGAGCTGCGGGCATTTTAGGAATGAATGACCTTCATTCTTCATAAGATCGTGCGATAGATCCATGATATAAGGATTTCTCTTTTCTTAACCCTGTGTTATGTATTTTAGAAATACCTGTAAAGAGAAAAGGTACGGCAACCTAAATGGCAAGACAGTGGCAGAAAAGTGGGCTGAAAGAGTACTGCCAATGGATATAGGGGAAGGTCAGTCCCAGAATGCGGCTCAATCTCAGTCCTCCCACTCAGTGCCTATTTTCGAGGAGCATGAGGGAGCCTCAGCCCCAGCTCCAGCACCTCCAGCTCCTCTACCAGAGCTTCAGGCCAAGATGTAAAAGAGGTCATTCATTTAATTACTCAGTCGGTTGCTGCTCAGACTCAGTGGCAAGGTACACGGCAAGTTGATTGGTCTGTTAGTGCAAGGGCTCGTGATTTTATTAGCTTGAACCCTCCGAAATTTTTCGGGTCAAAGCCGAAACAGGACCCTCAGAATTTTATTGATAGGATGTTGAGGACACTCCGGTTAATGCATGCTTCAGACGTTGAATCGGTGGAGTTCGCATCTTATAGACTCCGGGATGTCGCGGTTCATTGGTATATGGTTTGGATAGCTTCACGGGGAGTCAATGCACCTTTTCCGGTATGGTAAGTATTTGTGGATGCCTTTATCCGACATTACTTGCCTCCAGAGTTTCGGCGGGTTAGAGCCGATAAGTTTTTGAATCTTAGGCAAGGAAGTATGAGTGCCTTAGAGTATAGTCTCTGCTTCAATTCTTCGGCTAGGTATGCTTCGGCCATGGTAGCGGATATGGGTGACCGAGTGCACCGATTTGTGAGAGGCCTAGGGCCACATTTGATGAATAGGTGCTTGACTACATCCCTTCAGGACAACATGGATATTTCACGCATTTAGGCCCATGCCCTGAATTCGGAGGAAATCCAACAACAGTAAAGAAGTGAATGTGAGCATGATAGAGAGTATAGCAAGAGGGCTAGATTTTCGGGTCCGAAAAGTGAGTTTAGAGGTGGGCAAAGACAACAGTTTTCTAGGCATTCAGGACATTCTATTACTAGTGCGCCTCCACAAGTTACAGGCCAGAGATTTGACAGATCTACTTATTCCGAGCTGAGTCAGAGTTTTAGGGCTTCAGGTTTTCAGTTCATGGGTGATTCGGGTCAGACAAGGCCACCTGTGCCATGATGCTCCCAGTGCGAGAAGTTACATTGGGCCCAGTGTCGACTAGGCTTAGAGGTTTGCTATGCATGTGGTCGGCCAGGCCATATCATGCGTGATTGTCCCTCCATTGGTAGCAGGGGTAGGGCCCAGCCTTCAGGGTCGACAGCTGGGTCTTCATCATCTATATGCCCTATGGGGATAGGTTCACATGCGTGAGTCTGCCATAGTAGAGGTAGAGGGAGAGTTCCCAGTTTTAGTGGTCCTCAACACCATATTTATGCATTGGCGGGACGCTAGGATCTCGAGTCTTCTCCCGATGTCGTTATAGGTATATTATCGATATTCTCTCATGACGTATATGCTTTGATAGATCTGGGCTCCACATTGTCATATGCTACTCCATATATTGCGGGTTGGTTTGGGGTCAAACCAGAGTCGATCAAACCTTTTGAGGTATCTACACCCGTTAGTGAGCCGGTAATAGCTAGTCGAGTATATAGAAACTATGTAGTTGTGATTTATGACCATCGTACTATGGTTGATTTAAATGAGTTTAAAATGGTGGACTTTGATGTTATCATGTCCATGGATTGGTTGGCTTCTTGTTATGCCAATGTTGATTGTAGAATGAAAATAGTCCGCTTCCAGTTTTCGGGAGAACCAGTTTTAGAATGAAAAGGAAATATTGCGTCCCCGAAAGGTAGGTTTATTTCCTAACTAAAGGCAAGGGAAATGATCAGAAAATGTTGTATTTACCATCTAGTTCGGGTTCAAGATGTAGAAGCTGAATCGCCAACTCTTCAGTTTGTCCCCATGGTGAATGAGTTCCCGGATGTATTCCCGGAAGAGCTTCCAGGCCTCCCTCTTGAGCGGGAGATTGATTTCACTGTAGATGTGCTACCGGATACCAAGCTTATATCTATTCCTCCTTACAGAATGACTCCCGCAATGTTGAAAGAGTTGAAGGAGCAATTGAAGGACTTGCTCGACAAAGGTTTTATTAGGCCTAGTTCTTCCTCGTGGGGATCACCCGTATTGTTTGTCCGAAAGAAAGATGGATCCTTGCGAATGTGCATTGACTATCGGCAGTTAAATAAGATGACAATCAAGAGCTAATATCCCCTTACAAGGATTGATGACTTATTTGACCAATTACAAAGCGCCAAATGATTTTCAAAGATAGATTTGAGATCCGGGTATCATTAAGTATGAGTTAAGGAGAAAGATATTCCTAAGATAGCCTTCCGAACTAGATACGACTATTTTGAGTTTTGGGTAATGTCCTTTGGGCTAACTAATGCACCGACAGTATTTATGGATTTGATGAACTATGTGTTCAGGCCCTTCCTAGATTTATTTGTGATTGTATTCATCGACAATATCCTGGTATATTCTAAGTCCGAGGTAGAACATGCGGATCACTTGCGTATTGTTCTTAGAGTTCTTCAAACTCAAGAGTTATTCACCAAATATTCTAAGTGTGAGTTTTGGTTGAACTCAGTGATCGTTTTAGGGCATATTATTTCAGCCGATGGAATTCGGGTAGATTGAGGCCGTGAAGACTTGGCCGAGGCCTACAACTCTTACGGAAGTTTGTAGTTTTCTGGGCTTAGCAGGTTATTACAGGAGGTTTGTAGAAGGCTTTTCTTCTATTTCTGCACCACTCACGAAGCTGACCCATAAATCAACTAAGTTTCAATGGGTAGATGCTTGTGAACATAGTTTCCAAGAGCTAAAGGATAGATTAACTTATGCCCCAGTCCTGACACTTCCAGAGGGATCGGATGGTTATGTTGTCTATTGTGATGCTTCAGGCGTTGGGCTAGGCTTTGCGTTGATGCAACTTGGTAAGGTGATTGCGTATGCTTCAAGACAGTTACGGAAACATGAGAAAATTTATCCGACCCATGATCTTGAATTGGCTGCAGTGGTTCATGCATTGAAGATGTGGAGACATTATTTGTATGGTGTCCATGTTGATATTTATATAGATCACAAGAGTCTTCAGTATATCTTGAAGCAGAAAGAATTGAATTTACAGCAACGACATTGGTTAGAATTTCTGAAAGACTATGATGTTGACATCCTGTATCATCCCGGGAAAGCAAATGTTGTGGCTGATGCTCTTAGCCGTAGATCCATGGGAAGCTTATGTGATGTGTAGCCAGAGAAAAGAAAGATAGTTCGTGAGCTCCAACAATTAGCTAGCCTAGGAGTTCGAGTAGAAGACTCAGGCAGTATGGGAGTTATCATTCAAAATTCAATGGTCTCGTCGCTAGTAGTGGAAGTGAAAGAGCGACAATACGAAAATCCCATGCTAATTCATTACAGAAATACACTCCCTCAGAAGGAGAAGTCATCATTTGAGATTTCTGGAGATGGAGTCCTCCGATGCCGAGGCAGGTTATATATTCCTGATGTTGCAGGATTACGCCACCAAATATTGAAAAAATCCCATTGTTCCCATTATTCCGTTCACCCAGGAGCAACGAAAATGTATCATCATCTTAATCTATATATTTGTGGAATGAGATGAAGAAAGATATAGCGGAATTCGTAGCTCAATGTCCCAACTGTCAGCAAGTGAAAATTGAGCATCAAAAGTCGGGCGGATTGTTTCAAGCTATAGAAATTCCAACTTGAAAATAGGAAGTAATTAACATGGACTTCATTACAGGCTTACCCCGTTCTCGACGTAAGTATGATTCTATATGGGTGATTGTGGATAGACTCACAAAGTCAGCTCATTTCTTACTGGTCAGAACTACATATGTAGCAGAAGATTATGCAAAGCTTTATGTTAAAGCGATAGTGCGACTTCACGGTGTTCCAGTATCTATTATCTCTGATAGAGGGACTCAGTTTACAGCCAATTTTTGGAAATATTTCCAAGAAGGTTTGGGGACTCAGGTGAGTCTTAGCACGACATTTCTCCCGCAGACGGATGGACAAGCTGAACGTACCATTCAGACTCTTGAGGATATGCTACGGGCATGTATATTGGATTTTGGAGGGGGTTGGGATAATCACTTACCACTTATTGAATTTTCTTATAACAATAGTTATCATTCTAGCATCCAAATGGACCCATATGAGGTTTTATATGAGCGAAAGTGTAGATCCCCAATTGGGTAGTTCGAAGTAGGAGAGACCAAATTGATAGGGCCAGACTTGGTCCAGCAAGCTATAGATAAAGTCAATCTTATACAGGATCGATTATTAGCAACTCAGAGTCGTCAAAATTCCTATGCAGATAATCGTCGAAGGGACTTAGAGTTTCAAGTAAAAGATTGGGTATTTTTGAAGGTGTCGCCAACGAAGGGCGTCATGAGATTTGGCAAGAAGAGCAAGCTTAGCCCTCGGTATATTGGACCTTATGAGATTGTACGCAAGGTAGGCCAGCTGGGTTACGAATTAGACCTACCTCATGATTTGGATTCAGTTCACATAGTTTTCCATGTATCGATGCTTTGTAAGTGCATTGGAGATCCTTCTAGAATTTTACCAATAGATGATGTCCAAGTAACGAAACAATTGTCTTATGAAGAAGTCCCCGTTGTCATTTTAGATAGGCACGTACGGAAGCTCAGGACCAAAGAGGTAGCTTCAGTAAAAGTTTTATGGAGAAATAATAATAGAGAGGAAATGACTTGGGAAGCCGAAGAAGACATGAAGTTCAGGTACCCGTATTTATTTTCACCTTCAGAAGAGACCCAGGCAGAGACGCCATTATCCTCAGGTATGTAGTGTTTTCCTTGATGTTTTCCTGGTCGTGTGTGGCCATGGTTATCGATGTTGTTTTTGTAGCCCTGTTAGACGATGTATTTTGGGTTGCTGTGGCAGGATGGTAGTGCCATATTCTAAGGGAAACTCTGGCGAAATTTTTATAGAATCCCAAGAACCTAACATTCGAGGTCGAATGTTCCTAAGGATGTTACACCTCGGAAATTCCTGATTTGTTGCCTTGTGGATAGGATAATGTGAGCTTAAGGTGATTATGGAATTCTTATGAGATTAAAGGAAGTATTAGATAACTTAAGGTGCATACCATAAGCATGAAAACTAACCTTTTATCTCATGGGAATGAGCTTTGGAGCAGCTATCAACTTAGTTGAAAACCCTAGCTTCATTACCCAAGAATCTCTTGTGGCCTACTGACCCTAGCAAGACTCATAACAAATGGGTACCTTGGTTCTTGCCTCTTGATCTTTGTTTTCTCTTGGATTGGAGTGAAATATGCTTGAAGAAAGGTTTGGAGCTCTCAAGACTTGTGGAAAATGAAACATGAAATAAATGAACTAAGGCCATCTATTTATATAAAAAGTTAAAAATCTGCCCGATGGACTTATATGGTCCGTATAACTTTATACGGTCCGTATAAGGAGGGTCCGTATAACCTGACCCTCACAGAAGAGGTCATTTTCTTGGTGGTGTTATACGACCACTTATACGGTCCGTATAACATTATATGATCCATATAAGGGGGTCCGTATAACTTGACCTATATCAGAAAGGGGTTTTCCCATGGTGGTGTTATACGGTCCACTTATACGGACCGTATAATATTATACGGACCGTATAAGTCCATCGGGCAGATTTTTAACTTTTTGTATAAATAGATGGCCTTGGTTCATTTATTTCATTTTTCATTTTCCACAAGTCTTGAGAGCTCCAAACCTTTCTTCAAGCATATTTCACTCCAATCCAAGAGAAAACAAAGATCAAGAGGCAAGAACCAAGGTACCCATTTGTTAGGAGTCTTGCTAGGGTTAGTAGGCCACAAGAGATTCTTGGGTAATGAAGCTAGGGTTTTCACCTAAGTTGATAGCTGCTCCAAAGCTCATTCCCATGAGATAAAAGGTTAGTTTTCATGCTTATTTTATGTTATCATGAATGCTTGGTTGTTGAAAAACTTGGGTAGAAGAAAAAGTAAAACATGAGGGTTAAATGTAACTTTTATGATGTTTTGAGTAGTAAGCTAACTTGAGTTATGATTCTTAGTATAATATGGATATAATCTTGTTATGGAAGGTAGTAATGGTGATAAGGAAGCATTGCATGAAAATGTGCTAAAATAGGTGTGAGGTTGTTGGTACAAGTTGAATATAAGGATGAATTTTGAAGGCTTAATGGAATGTGATTACTTGATTATGATATTGTGGGTGTATTATGGATGTTCGGGAGTTGTTTTGTAATATGGTGGAAGTTGACGAAATAGGGGAAATGCTGCCCAATTTTCATTAGATCATGAATTATTCTAATTTGAATTTAAGGGTGTCATTAAAGCTTAACCATGGTATGAATCCTTTTAAATGTAGATTGCTCAAGCTCGATGGTGAACGTTAATTAGTTAGGAGGAAAAAGAGGTATGTAGGGTGAACCCTTCTTTCATTAAGGCATGGTTCCTTTGCTATATATCCTTTCATGAGTTCGATAATGTCTTCCAAATGACTCTATCTCTAAGATTACCAAAGCTCATGATTTCTGGATACTTTCGCGATGCTAGTACCTTCTTTATATGATAGTTTCCTCTAAGGATAGGTGTAACAAAAACGATGATAGCAATGATGCTGATGATACTTATGGACTTTTATGTATACGTGTCTAACTACGTATGACTATTATGTAACACCGAGCATATAGGGCCGGGTAAGATACTTATCGCGAGCGCACCTCTGGGTACTAATAACACTGAGCCTTGGTAGGGCCAGGTATGTATAATCACCAAGCCTTGTCATGGCCGGGTATGTGAACCACCGAACCTTTATGGCCGGGTATGATATGGATACGAATACGGGTATAGGTACGAATACGAATATGTATATGTATGTACATGAGTAAGCATTAGAAATGGAAGGTCCCTATGAAAGACAAGTAAAAAGATATGATAAAGGCCACTAGAGGTACAAATGACTCTATCACCTCCTGATTCTCCCATCTTATGCTCTATCTTATGCTATCTCTTATGCTTCTACTGTGATGTTGATTATACTTTACATACTCAGTACATTATTCGTGCTGACGTCCTTTTGTTTGTGGACGTTGCGTCATGCCCGCAGGTGGGTAGAGAGACAGGATTGATCCATAGATTTCTTTGTAGGGACTACATAGAGAAGCTCCATTTTATCTGGAGCTACAGCTTTTGGGTATTATTATTTTGTGTACATACATATGGGCATGACAGGGTCCTGTCCCGCCTATATGTTGTTACCTACTCTTCTTAGAGGCTCGTAGACCGTTATGTATGGTTAGATGTCTTGTAGCCTTGTCGGCTCATATTTTGTATATTATTTTGATAGCCTCGTCGGCTCATGTATTGGGATATGGGCATTGCTGATGATGATGATATAAATGTGTTGTTTCCCAATGAGATTAGTGCTATTGATGTATCTAAATTATGAGTAAGCCATGTGGCTCACCTAGATGTGAATATAAGAGTACGATAAGAGGTGCCTGAGTGGGTTAGCACTGGGTGTCCGTGATGGCCCTCTGCTTAAGTCGTGATAGTTAAATTCGATAACCTTTTTGTGCATATTATTTCAGCCGATAGTATTCGGGTGGATACCTAAAAGATTGAGGTTGTGAAGACTTGGCCAAGACCTACAACACCTACGGAGGTTCGTAGTTTTCTGGGCTTAACAAGTTATTACAGGAGGTTTATAGAAGGCTTTTCTTCTATCTCTGCACCACTCACAAAGTTAACCCAGAAATTAGCTAAATTTCAATGGACAGATGCTTGTGAACGTAGTTTCCAAGAGCTAAAGGATAGATTAACTTCTGCCCCAGTCCTGACACTTCCAGAAGGACCAGAAGGCTATGTTGTCTATTGTGATTCTTCGGGCATTGGATTAGGATATGTATTGATGCAGCATGGTATGGCGATTGCCTACGTCTCAAGGTAGTTGCGCAAATATGAGAAGAATTATCCAACCCATGATCTTGAATTGGCTACAGTGATTCATGCATTGAAGATGCGGAGACATTATTTGTATGGCGTCCATGCTGATATTTATACGGATTGTAAGAGCCTCCAATATATTTTCAAGCAAAAGGAATTGAATTTTCGGCAAAGGCGATGGTTAGAGTTGTTGAAAAATTATGATGTTAACATCCTATATCATCACGGGAAAGCGAGCGTTGTGGCTGATGCTCTTAGCCGTAGATCCATGGGAGGTTTATGCGATGTTTAGCTAGAGAAAAGGGAGATAGCTCATCAGCTTTAGTAGTTAGCTAGCCTAGGAGTTCAAGTAGCGGACTCAGGCAGTATGAGAGCTACTATTCACAATTCAGCGGTCTCGTCGCTAGTAGTTGAAGTGAAAGAGGGTTAATACGAAGATCCCATGCTAGTTCACTATAGAAATGCACTCCCTCAGAAGAAGAAGTCATCATTTGAGATTTCAGGAGATGGAGTTCTCTGATGTCGAGGCAGGTTATGTGTTCCTGATGCTGCAGGGTTACACCACCAAATATTGAGAGAAGCCCATTGTTCTCGTTATTTCGTTCACCCCGGGGCAACGAAAATATATCATGATCTTAAATCTATATAATGGTGGAATGGAATGAAGACGGACATAGCGGAATTCATAGCTCAATGTCCTAACTGTCAGCAAGTGAAAATTGAGCTCCAAAAGCCCGGTGAATTGTTACAAGCGATAGAAGTTCCGACCTGGAAATGGGAAGTAATTAACGTGGAAATCATTGCAGGCTTACCCCGTTCTCGACGTAAGTATGATTCTATATGGGTGATTGTGGATAGACTCACGAAGTCAGTGCATTTCTTACCGGTCAGAACTACGTACGTAGCAGAAGATTATGAGAAGCTTTATGTTAAAGAGATAGTGTGACTTCACGGTGTTCCAGTATCTATTATATCCGATAGAGGGACTCAATTTACAGTTAATTTTTGGAAAACTTTCCAAGAAGGTTTGGGGACTCAGGTGAGTCTTAGTGCGGCATTTCACTCGCAGACTGATGGGCAAGCTGAACGTACCATCCAGACTCTTGAGGATATGCTACAGGCAGGTGTATTGGATTTTGGAGGTAGTTGGAATGATCACTTACCACTTATTAAATTTGCTTATAACAATAGTTATCATTCTAGCATCCAAATGGTCTCGTATGAGGCTTTATATGGGCGCAAGTGTAGATTTCCAATTGGGTAGTTCGAAGTAGGAGAGGCTAAATTGATAGGACCAGACTTGGTCCAGCAAGATATAGAGAAAGTCAAGCTTATACAGGAACGATTATTAACAACTCAGAGTCGTCAGAAATCTTATGCAGATAATTGTCGAAGGGACTTAGAGTTCTAAGTGAAAGATTGGGTATTCTTGAAGGTGTCACCAATGAAGGGGGTCATGAGATTTGGCAAGAAGGGAAAGCTTAGTCCC
Organism: Lycium barbarum; assembly: GCF_019175385.1. Taxonomy (NCBI): domain Eukaryota; kingdom Viridiplantae; phylum Streptophyta; class Magnoliopsida; order Solanales; family Solanaceae; genus Lycium; species Lycium barbarum. The sequence continues at coordinate 90,882,223 of NC_083347.1, forward strand.
CGGTACATTGGACCTTATGAGATTATACACAAGGTAGGCCAAGTGGCTTACGAATTAGATCTACCTCATGATTTGGAGTCAGTTCACCCAGTTTTCCAAGTATCGATGCTTCACAAGTGCATTGGAGATCCTTCTAGAGTTGTATCGGTAGATGATATTCAGGTCACTGGGCAATTATCCTATGAAGAAGTTCCCATTGCCATTCTAGATAGCAAGCACGAAAGCTCAGAACCAAAGATATAGCTTCAGTTAAAGTTTTGTGGAGAAATAATAATAGGGAGGAAATGACTTAGGAAGCAGAAGAAGACATGAAGTTCCGGTACCCGCATTTATTTCCACCTCAAGAGGAGACTCAGGTAGAGACACCATTGTCCTCAGGTATGTAGTACTTTCCTTGATGCTTTCCGGGTCGTGTGTGGCCATGGTTATTGATATAGTTGTTGTAGCCCTGTGAGGCGATATATTTTGGGTTGCTGTGATAGGTTGGGAGTTCCATATTATAGGGAAAACTCTGGCGAAATTTTTATAGAATCCCCAAAAACCAAACATTCGAGGATGAATGTTCCTAAGGGGGGAAGAATGCTACACCTCGAAAATTCCAGATTTGTTGCCTTGTAAGTAGTCTAACGTGAGCTTAAGGTAACTATGAAATCCTTACAAGATTACGGGAGGTATTAGATAGCTTAAAGCGCATACTATAAGATTTTGAGTTCATACGAATATGTACAATTTAGGTTGCTGAAGGAAGTGAAATGTAAGTCGTGTTTAGAAACGTTTTCGGCATAATTGAGCTAATATTTATTTGGTAATGTCTTGAGGGGCTGATATAGGGCCTATTGTATGGATAATGAAGTGTTATGTAAGTTCCAAGAATGTTCCACGAGGATTGGAAGCCAAACAAATCAACGAGAGAAAGTTTCGGATAACTGTGAGTTATACGACCACTTATACGGTCCGTATAACTTTATACGGTCCGTATAAGGGGGTCCGTATAACATGACCTTTACAGAAAGGGATATTTTCATGGTGGTGTTATACGGTCCACTTATATGGACCGTATAATATTATACGGACCGTATAAGTCCATCGGACAACTTTTTAATTTTTGTGTAAATAGATGACCCTTGTTCTTTTATTTCATTTCTCACATTTCCATAAGTCTTAAGAGCTCCAAACCCTTCTCCAAGCATATTCCACTCCAACCAAAGAGAAAACAAAGATCAAATAGCAAGAATTGAAGTGTTCATGTATTAGAAGGCTCACTAGGGTTAGTAGACTTCAAGAATAACTTGAGTATTAAAGCTAGGGTTTTCACCCAGGGTGATATCTTGATTCAAGGCCCATTCTTATGAGATAAAAGGTTAGTTTTCATGCTTATTTCATGTTATCATGAATGCTTTGTTGTTGAACAACTTGGGTAGAAGAAGAAAGTAGAAATGAGGTCTAAATGTAGCTTTTATGATGTTTTTGAGTAGTAAGCTAAGTTGAGTCATGATTCTTAGTATGATATGGGTATAATCTTGTTATGAAAGGTAGTAATAGTGATGAGGAAGCATTGTATGAAACTGTTCTTAGAAGGGGTGTGAAGTTGTTAGTATTAGTTGAGCATGGGAATGAATTTTGAAGGCTTAATGGAATGTGATTACTTGATTATGATATTGTGGATGTTATTGTGGTTGTTTGGGAGTTGTAATATGGTGGAAGTTGACAAAGTAGGGAAAATGCTGCCCAATTTTCATTAGATCATGAATTATTCTAGTTTGAATTCAAGAGTATCATTGAGGCTTAACTATAGTATGAATCCTTCTAAATGTAGATTGTACAAGCTTCGATGGTGAACGTTAAGTAGTTGAGAAGACAAAGAGGTATGTAAGGCTAACCCCTCTTTCATTAAGGCATGATTCCTTTGCTATATACCCTCTTCTAAGTTCCATAATGTCTTCCAAATGACTCTATCTCTAAAAATTACTAAAGCTCATGATCCTCGATACTTTCACGATGCTATTACCTCCCTTATATGATAGTTGATCCTCTAAGGATAGATGTAACGAAAACGATGATGGTAATGATATGATGATACTTATAGACTCTTATGTATACGTGTCTAAGTATGTATGACTATTATGTAACACCGAGCTTATATGGTCGGGTATGATACCTATCATGCGCACACCACTGCAGTTGGGTACGGATAAGACTGAGCCTTGGTAGTGCCAGGTATATATGACACCGAGCCTTGTTATGGCCGGGTATGTAAAAACTGAACCTTCATGGTCGGGAATGATACTAATATATACATACATGAGTAAGCACTATAAATGGAAGGTTCCTATTAGAAAATGGGTAAGAAAATAGGATAGTTGCCACTAAAGGTACAAATAGCCCTATTACATCATGACTCTCCTATCTTATTTTGTTTCTTATGCTTCCATTATGTTGTTGATTATGCTTTACATACTCAGTACATTATTCGTACTAACGTCCTTTTGTTTGTGGACACTGCGTCATGCCCGTAGGTGGACATGGAGATAGACTCAACCCATAGACTGCTTGTTCAGAGACTACATAGAGGAGCTCTATTTGATCCGGAGCTGCAGCTTTGGGTATTATTCTTTTGTGTACATACATATGGGCTGGCGGGGTGTTGTCCCATCTATATGTTGTTACGTAATCTCTTTAGAGGCTCGTAGACAGTTATGTATGGTTAGATGTCTTCTACCCTTGTCGGGTTATATTTTGTATATCAGTTTATGAGCCTCGTCGGCTTGTGTATATGCACATGGGCATAGTTGTTGATGATGATATAAATGTGTTGTTGTCCAATGAGATTAGTATTATTGATATATAGAAATCATGCGTAGGCCATGTGGCTTACCTAGATGTGAAAATGAATGTATGATAAGAGGTGTCCGAGTAGGTTGGCACCGGGTGCCCGTCATAGCCCTCCGGTTGGGTCGTGACACTATGTTTCTAGAACTACTACTCCAAAAAGCCAAAGAAAAAGAGATGACCCATAAAAATCCAGATAGCTACCAATCACCTCCACCAACCAACTACTCAACCACCTCACCCCAATATAGCCAAATGACTGTGTGCTACGCATAACCCGGCTACCAAGCTCCACAACCAAACTATTAAGCACAAGCACCAAGCAACTGAACCCCACGACTACATTATCGAATGCCAATACCTAATAACCAAGCTCCGCAAAACCAAACTTTCCAGAACCAGCCTCCACCGGCAAACTATAAGGCACCCCAAAGGAAACCTATGAGAGCATTCACTCCTCTGCCAGAATCAAGGACAAGTCAATTTGCCAAACTAAGGGATGCTGGGCGAATAAGCATCGTTCCACCAAAAACTGCTAACCCCACTGATCGATGGTACATGCCAGATCTCACTTGTGCCTGTCATTCTAACCAAGCTGGACATGCCACGGAATATTGCATAAACCTAAGACATAAATTACAGGACATAATTAACAATCGTGAGCTCATCTTAGAGCCAACACCTCTAAATTTGGACACAAATCCGTTCCCAAACCATGGAGGAAACCAAATTCACATGATAGAGAGAAGTGATGATTGGGAAGAGAGCTCGGCGATAATTTGCCAAGATATTGAAGAATTAGAGAGCACCGTCGCCTCATTCTCATTACAAGAGCGAGAAGAACTGATAGACCCTTTGACAAAGGGATCTGAGATATCTACCACAGCCAAAAGAGAGCCTTTCGAGCTCAAATACCCCTCAACAGTCGCTCAAATTCTCAATGACCCATTCATACTCAAAGCATCAGGATCAATTGAGAACGAACCCTTTGTGATCAAACCACCGCACTAAATGATGATCAACAAAGATAAATAAATAGCTGCTGTGGTTCAGGGTATGCCCGAAGCGCCTCATTGTGAAAAATCTCAGAAGAAACCAATAACTGAAGGTGAAGCTGAAAATTCTGGAGGCAAATTCCCGTCAAGGATTATTCGATTGTTGAGCACCTGCATAAGACTCCTGCTAGGATATCAGTAATGTCACTACTACTCAGTTCATCCCAACATCGGTTGGCCTTGATAAAAGCCTTGGATAAAGTCCGAGTACCTGCCGACACTACAAACGAAACATTGACCGAAATTGTGGGGTATGTCGTGCGAGCTCATAGGCTGTTATTCTCTAACGATGAATTACCAAGGGAGGGGAAGTCCCACAATAAATCCCAGCACATAACAGTCAAATGCCGTGACAAAGTTATTCCACAAGTACTGATTGATGGGGGAGCTGGGTTAAATGTATGCCCTGTGACAAATCTGAATTAACTCGGGTATGGTATTGGCAAGATCCGCCAGAGTCGGACTAACGTAAAAGCTTATGATGGTGCAAGCAGCGACCCTATTGGAGAAATAGATTTACACATACAAATAGGCCCCGCAGAGTTCGTAGTGGAGTTTGTTATCATGGACATCAAAACAAGCTATAACCTGTTGTTGGGCCAACCTTGGTTGCATGCCGCTGGAGGTGTAGCATCCTCGTTACATCAATCTCTCAAATTCGTATGGGATGATCAGGAAGTCATGATTCACGGCAAAGGAAGTGTCCACAATTATCCAAATAACCTTGACCCAGTCATATAGATATCACTAGCAGGTGCTGATTTTCACATTGTTGAGCTAGCCATGATAGACTGTAGGGGAGCTAATGAAGATATCCCTATGTCGCCGGTCCACAAGATGGTTGCTACCACTATGGTAAGGAATGGGCTTGAACCCGGGAAAGGTTTGGGAAAGAACTTGCAAGGAATTTGAGAACTAATGGGTATCAAATATGGGAAATACCGGTTTGGGGTTGGATATGAGCCATGTCAGGCAGAAGAAGAGGAAGCAGAGTATAGGCTGAGAGGTCTCATTGAAATGAGAAAGCCATTCCCTCATCTCTACCAATCCTTCACAACGTGCCCATTGGGCCACAACGGCGAAGATCCAGAAGAGGGTTTAAGGACGTTGTTTTGAGAAAGAGAATGTGCGGCCATCACTGAAGAATGCTTTAAAGCATTAGAGATTCGCCCTATTGAACTAGGAGAGACAACATTTGGATGGACGTCTACCCCGTTGTTCACTCTACGGTAGAAAGAATGCTCATTTTCAGGAAAAAATGGCGAAAGTCAGCTTTGAGGCCCAGCTTATCACCTTTTTATTTACGTGTTATTTAATAATGGAAATGGTTCGATGTCCCATTCTGAACCAGGACCGTTGTTTGCACTGATCGTTTTAAGATTTCAATGAAAACGCCTCAAAATTTGCAATAAAACAAAATCCTTTTACCTCACCTATAAGTATATATAATTTTAATGTGAATATATATTAATACATAATTGAGATTTCTTTTACAAGATTAAAAACCACGCTATTTTGTTTTACAGTAATAATACAGAGGCCACAAATAATGTCATGACATGTTACAAAGCAAGTGAAAATGACGATGAACAAAATAACGATCAACGGTAGACAACTGAACCGGAGGGGTTAATAGATGACGAAGAAGAATATGAGAACAGACCCACGCCAAAGCCAGAGGAAACAGAAGCAGTTAATCTAGGAAGTGAGGAGTTGGTACGGGAGACTAGAATAAGTGTGCACTTGATGGAAGCTGAGAAAGAAGGGTATCAGAGCCTGCTGAAAGAGTATGAGGATGTTTTCACTTGGTCATACGGCGATATACCGGGTTCGAGTACGAATATTATTGCCCATAGGTTACCAATCATCGAAGGATTTACCCCGATAAAATAAAAAATCAGGCAGCCTAAGCTCGATGTCAGCATTTGAATTAAAGAAGAAATGGAAAAACAGATTCAGTCGAGGGTCGTTGAGGTGACATCATACCCGACATGGTTAGCAAACATAGTTCTGATACCAAAGAAAGATAGGACAATGAGAATTTGTGTGGACTACCATGATCTCGATCGTGCTAGCCCAAAGGATAATTGTTCGCTCCCAGATATTCACATACTCATTGATAACTGCGCCAAGCATGAGGTGAAATCTTTGTGGATTGCTACGCAGGCTATCATCAGATATTGATAGTGGAAGAAGATGCTCAAAAGACGGCATTCATCACACCATGGGGAGTATATCATTACCGGATAATTCCTTTCGGACTCAAACATATCGGCGCTACTTACATGAGGGCAATGACAGCCGCCTTTCATGATATGATGCACAAAGAAATTAAGGTGTATGTGGATGACGTCGTCATCAAATCCCAAGTAGGTAAAGGCCACCTCGACCATTTACGAAGAATGTTTGATAGACTCCGCAAGTACGATTTGAAGTTGAATCCTACAAAATATACATTTGGAGTGCCTGCTAGAAAATTACTAGGGTTCATAGTCAGTCGTCGGTGTATCGAGTTAGATCCACCAAGATCAAAGCAATCCAAGAGCTACCACTGCCTAGAACAAAGAAAGAAGTCATGAGTTTCTTAGGAAGGTTGAATTATATTGGATGCTTTATCACCCAATCCACAGTAATCATAGAACCAATCCTCAATCTCCTCAAGAAAGATGCTCCAACCAATTGGACAGAAAATTGTCAGAAAGCCTTTGACACAATCAAAAGATACCTATCAAATCCACCTGTATTGGTCCCACCAGGGCCAGGAAGTCCTTTGCTGCTATATATGTCAGTATCAGAAAATGCTTTTGGATGCATGTTAGCACAAAATGACAAAACAGACAAGATAGAGAGAGCCATCTATTACGTCAGTAAAACTTTCACACCTTGCGAATCCAAATACTCCTTGGTGGAAAAGACATGTTGCGCTCTAACTTGGGTATCTCAGAAGTTGAGACATTATATGGCTGCCTACCCAACTAATTTGATTTCAAGAATGGATCCACTAAGGTACATCTTTTGCCAACCCATGCCCATAGGGAAGCTGGCCAAATGGCAAATTCTTTTAAGAGAGTTCGACATCCAGTAAGTCGCACATAAGGCAGTCAAAGGGCAGACATTGACAGACCTATTGACAGGAAGCCCGGTAGATGACAATCCCGTACCTTTATGGACTTACTTCCGAGATGAAGAAATAATTACAATTGAAGGTGAGGCAGGTGAAGATGAATTAGGATGGAAAGTGTACTTTGATGGAGCAGTCAATTTTAAAGGATCTGGGATCGGAGCCGTCTTGGTTTCAGACTCAGGCCAATATTATCCAGTGGTGGCCAAGTTAAGTTTCAATTGCACTAACAACATGGCTAAATACAAAGCCTGTGTCTTGGGTCTACATTTAGCTCTCGACATGAATGTGAAAGAACTTTATGTAATTGGCGACTCGAATTTGCTAATCCATCAAGTTCGAGGAGAGTGGGCTACCAAAAACGAAAAGATCATACTGTATATTGGACTTGTGTAAAGATTAGAGGATCATTTTTGAGAAGTCAAGTTCAAACATATACCAAGAACTCAGAATGAATTCGCTGATGCATTGGTAACAATAGCATCCATGATTCAGTATCCCGACAGTAGATACATTGATCCTGTCAAAATTGAAATCAAAGATCAGTCAGCCCACTGTGCTTTTGTAGAAGCTGAGACCTATGGAAAACCTTGGTATGTTGACATTAAAATGTTCTTGGAGAAAGGAAAATATCCCGAGGGAATCAGCTCCCGAAGGAATCACCTTGAATCAAAAGAGGACTATCAGGAAATTGGCAAGTGGCTTCTTCCTCAACGAGAATATCCTGTACATAAGAACTCCAGATTTGGGATTGCTTAGGTATGTTGATTCTTTTGAAGCTACAAAATTGATTGAAGAGGTACATGCCGGAACCAGCGGGCCTCACATGAATAGGTTCGTACTAGCAAAGAAAATTTTGAGAACAGGTTATTACTGGATGACCAGGGAAAATGACTGCAGCAAATTTGTACAGAAGTGCCATAAGTGTCAGATTCATGAAGACTTGATAAAAGTCCCTCCAACAGAACTAAATGCTATGACATCACCTTGGCCATTCGCCGCTTGGGCATGGATGTCATAGGACCAATTGAGCCAGCTGCGTCGAACAAACATCGCTTCATCTTGGTCGCCATAGACTACTTCACCAAGTGGGTGGAAGCAGCATCTTATTCATCGGTGACAAAGAAAGTGGTCACGGACTTTGTGCGCAACAATATCATATGCTGATTTGGCATCCCAGAATCAATCATAACAGACAACGGGGCTAACCTGAATAGCCACTTGAAGAGAGACATGTGTGCGCAGATTCAGATCACCCACCGAAATTCAACCACATATCAACCACAAATGAACGGGGCTGTAGAAGCCGCCAACAAAAACATCAAGAAAATCCCCCGAAAGATGATTGATAACTACAAAGACTGGCATGAACAATTGTCATATGCCCTGCTGGGATACCGCACTACCGCCAGGACTTCGACTGGAGCCACCCCGTACTTGTTGGTATATGGCACTGAAGCAGTGATACCAGCCGATGTAGAAATCCCTTCACTGCGAATAATACAAGAAGCTGAGTTGGATGATGTGGAATGGATCCACAAAAGATATGAGCAGCTGACTTTAATAGATGAAAAATAGATAATTGTTGTTTGTCATGGCCAATTGTACCAACAAAGGATGGCGCGAGCTTTCAACAAACATATGAGAGCTAGGGTGTTTCAAATCGGGCAATTGGTGCTCAAAAGAATATTCCCTAATCAAGAAGAATACAAGGGGAAGTTCGCGCCAAAATGTGAAGGGCCCTATATTGTACGGAAAGTACTATCAGGAAGAGTCATAGTAATTGCTGAAATGGATGGTCAAGATTGGCTAAAAGCGATAAAGTCAGATGCCATCAAAAGATACTACGTGTGAAGAAAAGATAGCTATGAGGATTCAGAGTTTCCATAGTTCAGGTTTTCTTTTAAAGTTGCACTTCCTTTGCTTGTAATTTTGCACTTTTTCTTAGGAAAAAAAAAAAACCAAACCCAAATTTATCATGTACGAACTACGCAAGGACCTGATTCCCTATACTTATAAAGGGATACGTAGGCGTTTTTCCAAGCTCGTCGCTTTAACCCAAAAATCCAAAATTTTGTATTTTGAACTATGTTATGACCTGATTCCCATTTGGGATATGTAGGCGCTCGTTTGAGTTCAGTCTCGCAATTGTTTTTCCAATATGTTTACCCCGAACTACGTTTCGACCTGATTCCATGAAACGGGATACGTAGGCGCTTTCCCGCTCGGTCATTCCAAACAAATTTCCCAGTAAACCTTAGGAAAACTTCAGAAACGATTTGACGAAATAAGAGATAAAGGTAACACCACAAGGAAACCGGGACAGAATCTTTGAGAAAAATCTCAAAAATTCCTTACGAATAGCAAAATCAAGAAATAACAAATACACACTTACACTGGGCCAAAATGTTTTAGAGGGTCTCAAAAATTCCTTCGACACAACAAAAATCGAGTTGGTAGAAAGACGTATAAAAACCGGGGCAAAACTTTTTAAGGGGATTCAAAAATTTTGCTAGCCGAGATCAAGAAGAAGAAGGCAAGACACAAGACTTTTCTTGAGTAACTAATGTCGTGACATTAAAAGGGTGCACATAAAATATTATTTTCGAACGTATATTCTAAAAATCATCGTCAATTTTTTTTTTCTTAGCTCTGCTAGAAAATAAAAGATTTTTAAGGAAAATGAGCATCCTTTCCTGCCGAGATATGAACGAACGAAGTCCATATGCAGGGAGAGTGATCGACCATATAGGAAATGACAAATTTATCTGTGGATGCAGGAACAAACAAGCATGGATGTTTTGCACTAACTCGTTTGCTAGAATGTTTAAACCAGGGTAGTGACGACGAGCAAGGAGAAGCGTCAAAAAATAGCAGCACGACCGAATATACAAAAGGGTAACAAAACCCTCCCCAAGTAAAGTTTTCTTTACGCTAATAGGTTTGTTCATTTCGCAGAGCATGAAGATTTTTACAGAATGAAATTTTTTAAAGACTACTGGAAGATATAATCATCGTATCAGAAGCCAAGCCGGGTTTCCACTAAAAATAGCTTTTGTATCAAGGTATTGAGACCCCGGCCTAGACGTCGCATGGCTTGCCTTAATACATTGGCTGAGTGGACGTCCAAAAATCCAAAAATTTAAAATGACGCATTGATAGCGGATTGAATGCCATTACTCACAATCGAGTCTAGTCCTTTTGGAAGTTGTGAATCCTATCGACGGGCGGGTACTCTTCCCCGGAGTCAAAAAAAGAAAGGTGTAAATCTTGCCACCGAGGTAAGCTTCATTCCTCAAAATGACGATATGGATTAAGAGACTACGTGCCGAAGGGGCTGAGTCGCCATCCATATATATAGCCAAAATTAGATAGCGTAATTCCGAGCTTGATGTCCGCAATCGTTGAAATACGAATGTGATTCCTATGTCAAGATTAGTGGTTATTATTGCAGTCTATTTCAAGTTAACGTAATCATGGTTCAGGGATAGTGGTAGTCATGAGAAAAGGCTCTGTCCTTGAATATGTAGTAGTTAACTTGAAAATTCTGACTAAATGTTGTAATTTTGGAAACAAGGGTTAGCGGTCATCATGAGAGGAATATGATACTGCACTCTGATGTGCAGTCTACATTTGGGTATTTTTTACTATAGGTGATGTTAGACCAACTGGTATACCACGGTCACCGTATGCGGATAACGGGATGTGCGACACCAGATTTGGATAGTATCGCGATATGCAATCATGATGTGATGCCAAATTTTCGAGGGTAGTAGACGTCGTGAGAAACAAAAACGGCCCTGCACGAGAAAACATGGGTTTCATGATTGACATATCGAGTTACGAAAATGAAAACTGGACTGGGGTGTGTAGGTTCGCAGAAATACGGTATAGCCCGACCCAGATCCCAACAGAAGTTATCATTGAACGATAGAAACATCTGACGACGAAAAACGTCCAGTCAAAGTATGGTGATTATTATCCAGAGTACATTATTTAAAAAAAATATACACAAAAAGACACACTTACAGGAGAGAAGAAAGAAAACGGATAAGCCTTTGCGAAAAGATGGACATGATATTGGAGGATGACTACAATGTCAACAAAATGACAAAATGCCACACAGATAAAAAATTTCAAAAGACTAACACGCAGGACTCTGCATTTGGAAACGAGCTAGAAGCTACCAAAGGTGGGAGTAAAAGCCGGATTCAAAACATGCGGAGCATACATAGAACGTTTCTTGGGCAACCAGTCAAAAACCGTGTACTAAAGTAAAGCTTTCTACACCAAGGATTGGAGATCATTTCAAGCATCAACACTAATAAGTCCTTTCAAAAACCGCCTCCGGTTCAGATTTTCAACCGAAAATGGCCAAAGGGGTTCCCATAAAAAGGGATATTCTTTTTCGGGCTATCAAATCGAACTACAATTGGCCTGATTCCCAAAGTCAGGGATATGTGGGCTACTCAAGTTTCGAGGCTCGGTCATAGTCCTATAATTATCTTGGGACATCCCGAGATAGCTGAAAGAAACTCTTTATTTTATAGTCATCATAAAGTCAGAACTACAAACGGACAGAATTCTCATTTAGCCTGAGATATGTAGGAAGCTTGGAAATCAAGGTCCGGCCATACTTCTGAAATGTTGCGCAAAAAGGACTGTAATTTCTATTATTCGATGAAAAATTAGGTTTGTCAAATTCGTAGCTCAAGGATGGCCTTGTCATCCTTGAACTTCGAAGGGGTAATTGTTGACACCTAATTTTCACCTCATAAAACGTATATTTTTAATTTCCATATGTCTCGAGTCCAAGAAGGGGTGAGAATGCCCTTACAAAATAAAAAAAATAAAAGTCCCGAGAAAATTGCAAAATTGACGTTTTTACTATTCTGTGAAAATTGACAATTATAAGAAATTACGAGTTATTTATTTTCATAAATGTAAGTCAAAAAATAAATAATACACATCCCGTTCCGTCTAACTCGGGAAAATTGTTAATTAAAACAACATACGAGTTACGGTTCATTTTGACTGTATTTTTTCACATACTTAAATATTATCCAGAATGTGTCAATATTAGGTTCATATTGAAGCTCGTATTTTAAAACGACGTATTCCAAAATTTGTTTTTATAAAACTCGGGTTTTTATATGGTTTGTAAGCTAATACGTAGTTACGTATAATTACATATTTTCATTTAATTATATACATGGGGCCCTTTTAAATTACATTTTAAACATTGGGGGCCTCTTAAATTTTTTTTGAAACTATGGGGGAAGGGGGTATATATATCTAATGGGACTGAAGTGCCAAAAGGCAAACTTCAGTCCTACATGCTCGTTCTCCTCTCTAAAACACCTCTGATGGAGGTGATTAGAGTTCCTGTCTATCGAAGCCATTTCAGGCTGATTTCATGGTCATTTTCACCAGATTGTTTAGGGGTTTTGCTCCCCCAAACGTGCTCTACCTAATACCAGGTTTAATTTACTGATTCACGTCTTTTTAACTCAAATTTAAGGGTGAATTAGGGATGTCCTTCAGGTCCTTTGAGTCTCTGGTTTCCATGGGTGGAACCAAAAGAGTTCCTGGCTATCTTGTGTACCACACATAAAAACAAAGGACCTAGGGTAATTTCCCAAAGTCCTCATTGCAAATTGAGTACTAATTTGGGGATTCTATCTTATTTTTAGTACTATTGCACCGTTGGAATCTTGCTGGATTTGTTTTTTGTGTGACTAGGCGTACTATTCTAGTATTCTCTATATTTGTTGATATTTATTAGGATTTCTAGAGGGAATTCCGTTGGATTTTTGGGTACTATGTGATTTGTGGTAAAATTCTGATTGGATATAGTACGGTTGGGTACAATTTGTTTAAAATCTGACTTTTCCTTTATTGGTTGTTTGAATTATTTTCGAATTAGGGTTGGGAATTGGGGGCAAATTCTATTATGGATTAATTTCTTCCCACTTTTGTCCCAAGAAGCCTATTTTTGATGCTATAAATAGAGGTATGTATTGCCACTTAGGAGAGGGCTTTTTTCTGGAAAAAATATCCTAAGTAATAGAAGAGACTAAGTCCCCTATTTCTTATATTCAAACTATGTTCTACAAATATACAATATATACTATATATATACCATTGAAAATATCATTACATCAACACTAGGCTATAATACAAATGTATCATACAATATATACTATAAAAAAAAGGCTGTTTTATAAGGATTTTTGGGTGTTGGTGTTTGAAACTTGAACCAATCTCCCCTTTAATATTTTGGCTGCTCAAAATAAGGTAACCCCTCATCCTCTGTCATTTTTATATAATTTATTTCATTTTTTGCAAGTATCTATTACTGTTCCATTGGTTTATCCATGTTGTATCTTGACTTTAGTATTAAAACTTTGTGAATCTAGTTAAAATTTAGTTTAAGGTACTTGTCAAGGTCTGTTTGGTAAAGAATGAGTAGATAATGTAAGTTTTTGATTATTCAAGCCACGTATGATAGGATAATGATGTTACACAAGCTTAAAATTGGTTAAAAGGACTTTAAAATGGTTTAAAAGGTTAAAAGAAGGAGAGTTTAGGAGGGTTTAAAACTGTTTTAGGATTAAAAAATAGTAAAACTTCTTAGAACTTGTAAGAATAAAGTTTAAAAAAGGGTAGAAATGATAAGTAAGGTAAACTATAGAAGGTTGATGGTTGATTTGTATCCTTTGAGAATCTGAGTTTTGTTTTCTCTGTGAATGATGTGATTACAGCTTTAATACTTGCATTGTTTGTGTTTGAATTTCAATTTTTCTGGACTTTTTGACTGTTAAGTTATTGTGTTTGATAACTACCCTTTATATGAAAGTTTAGAGCCCGTGTTAACCTCTTTTCCTTCCCCCTATAGATGTTTGTATGATTCTGAACTCTTTCAAGTGTTTATGTGAAGTTAAAGATAGAATCTGTGTTTATTTCTTGAAGTTTCAAAACTCTGTAAGATGGTACATTGATTTTTATTCTTGTTTGAGGTTTTGTTAAGTCTGTAAAGTGATGTATTGCCTGTTTTTGTTTATTTGAGAACTCAAAACTGCCAAAAATACAGTTTTTGATCTGATCATTTGACTTTAAGTGACTCTTGATATTGAGTGTTGGTCATATATGTTTAATTGATGCTGAAACCCTTCTGAAATCTTGCAATGAGAATCATGTTCATGTTTAACTTATTTTTGGCTAAAATGAGGTCCCACCTTAGTTAAAATTAGAAGAAAACACTGTTTTTAAACACCCTCATTATTGAGACCTGTCCTAAAAGCTAAAAATATGATATTTTGCCTTCCTCACATGCTATTCTTACCCTATATCTGTGAACATGTTTGTTGATCACCTCTTTCTACTTTCAAAAATTCTGGGAAAAGCTTGTTTTGAACTTGTAAACTCATGGAGTTGACTTAGGTGTGTGTTCATTATTGGAAAAAAATATATATATGGGCACTGTGACCCCCTCCCCTCCCCTCTCAGCTGGTATGATGTTCTGATCAACTAAATTGGACCAAGGTGTAGTGTCATGATCCTCTTTTAACCTTGTTTGATCTTTTAAGGACTTGCCGCTATTCTGTGTGAAATTTCCTAATGAATTTAACTTATTTACTTTCTTGCTCATGTTTGTTATTGACTATTTCTTTGTGCTTGCTAATGTTATCCTAATACCATGTTTCCACTTATTTGTTGTGCCTTGATTCTTTGAGTTTGAACTAATACTGGACTAAATCCTGCTTTTAAACTTGCATCCTGACTCTATGACATCTTGACTTGGTAATAAAAGACTAAAAATGGACTTGACACTGCTTTGACAACTAAGAATCCACCTATTTGTTAGCTTGTTTCCTTGCCCTGTTGGTTTTGATCTCCTAAGACCTGAATGATGCCATGTCTTTACCTCTTGTTGTTTGTTTCTAAGGGTTTGTTTGACATATCCCTTGGCCTAGGATAGCATCTATGTTCCCTATTAAGCTTGTTATTGAGGTTCTTAACCTGCTATGTGAGATTCTTTGAAACAAATTCTAGAAAATGACTAAAGTTCAATACCCTTTGACCTATTACTCTTTCTCTGAACCTGTTAACTACCTACTTGACTATGTGAACTGGTATTGGACTAAAACTAGATAGAAAGACTTGTCTTGTGTTCGTGCAATTCTACTTAATTAATCATTTAATGTTTTTTCCTCTAAACCTGCCATCTGTATACTTGACCTTGCTTTTCCTAATTTGAACCAACTTATACTTGGTAAAACATCTGATGCACCTATAGTGACCTCTGCGGATTCTAACTATGTGTATGGTTCTTTTGTGTCAACTCTGAAGGTAAGAGAAACCTATTTGGCTTTATGGTTAACCTATTACTCTTGTTGTAGACTAAAGGGGCAGGGGGATTTTTGGTTTTAATAATGAAAAGGGCTAATAATTGACTATGACTGAAATTGATTGGGTTTGAAATACCTGTTGGAACTTGTAGAACCTTCCTTTTGGTATCTAAATTTGCCTAAAATGTGAAATCAGTTTGATATTGGCCTAAAAACTTCAATGATTGAATCCTGTAACTTTTCTAAATAAGGAAAGTATCAAAAGATGACTTTCTTGAGATGAATTTGACCCCTTCCAGCCTAAAATGAATCCAGCTGACTCTTAAATTTGCCTTAAAGTTCCCATTCTTTTGGCTATTGGCCTTACTTGAAAACTGAGATTTGGAAACTTTAGTTTAACTTTGCTTATTCATGATGTTGTTGATCTGCTTTAACTTGTTGACTATCATGTGTTATGTATTGAACTGTCCTTCCTAGTTTCTATTAAGTTTCAGTGATTTTTTTGCCTACATGTTGATTTGTGCTTATTTGCTTGGTTGTTTTACTAAGTTCAAAGGCTTAAAATAGAATGAATGTGTGTTATACTTGTGAGATTGGATGGATATAGAAGGGTATGCCCCTTTTAGGAGGTTTTTCCGTGTATATCCAGGTATATCAGTGGTATATTTGGGTATATTGATTTCCTACACTTAGAAAAATCTTGGAAAAACTGTATACAGAGGTATATTCATGTATATCTTGCCTCTTACACTTAGAAAATTTCAAGAAATGAGGCTGGGGGACAGGCATATTGGTATATCAAGTATACTTGGTTTCCCATACTTAGAAAAATGAGAGGAAGAATTTCTGGTTTCTAGTATTGGGCCTATAGTAAACTAGTATTCTACTTTGCTATCTTTGGTCCTGATTAGTCGTTGAGTTGTTGTTTATATAGGATCATTCGATTAACTGCTGATGGGCTATGGCCCAATGTGGTTGTAATTCATATTTTTGGCTTTGTAATAATTAACTTAGTTCAATTTTCCGCATTTAGATTTAATTATTGAATGAATACTAATGTCAAGTATACCCTTTTGCATCTTATACCCCTCCCAAAACACATTGGCGGGCTTCCACGAGGCCCATCAATGTGTACGGATTGAGTCAACGCCAAAAATGGAGCGCATTTGGAGCTTACGTTGGATTTGAGGAACCCGTTGCATAATACTTCTCTATTTTGGGCTTGGTCAGCCCAATTCTTAACTATTTACTTTAAGTCTTTAAATTCATTATGTGCGTTTTGATTATTGGAACCCATATGATTAGATTATGGATTAGAGTCGCTAAAAAATTATTTTTACAAATAATTAACGTTAATCATGGATAAAGGACTAACAAAACGGATTGTTTGGGCTTTAAGGACTAAATCTGCCGATTTCTAGGCAATTATGGATTGAAAGTGACATTCTGAGAACTTATGGGACCGGACTGATATGGACTGATTTGAGACTATTGGACTGATTTCAATGATACTAGTGTGTAAAATTTGTATAAAATTTGTAGAAATGGACTTAAAACTTGTTAAAATTGGATAATTTAGTTAAGTATAAATTGGTTTATATACGAACTATATTGTATATAAAACTTCTTTCATATAAAAACTATTTTCTATACTTAAATGCATTTCAAAAACCTTTTTTTTTTGGGGTGAACTTACGTGGAGTCCTACTTAGGCTAAGAGCCTTCAAGTATTAGCCTAAGTGTTCTAGTCCGACATCCTACGCCCAATTTTGGGCAAAACTATACTTCGTTGATTTCTTGAAAAGCATATTTTTTGCATGAATGATGACTAACCTTATTGCGAAAATCTAGACTTAAGCAATTTTTATCTTAAAAAAACTTATAATCATAAGGCACACTATTAAAACCCGTAGGTAAACCGCAATTGAGCGAATCCTTAATACCGGGCTGCCTAACACCTTCCCCGGGGGATCACCAAAACCCTTACCCAGACTTTGGTAGATTAGATTTATTTTAAATAATAGTTTTAAATGGACCCTTTTCGAATCAATTTTCCTAATTTCCTAAAAATTAGGTGGCGACTCTAAAGTGTATCCTTTAGAGCACCACTAAGCAGTTGGTGGGGTTTTTTTTACTTTCCCGGTACGATTAAGAACCATACATTCCCGGGACACCTCCCTCCTTTTATGAGGCATGTGCGATTCATTAAAACTTTTAAATCCCAACGCCCGCTACACCGATCTTGTTCCAAGTGGCAGCAGGTTGAGTATTCTTGATCCGAGTGGGAGCAACGTTGATCAAAATGGGAATAATGATGAATCACAAACTAGAGGTGGTTCTCGTAAAAAGAATCCCCGCTGATGATTTGACATTGATGGCGGTGAATTATTTATTACGCTCCTGCAAGATGAAAATAAGCCTAAAATGTAAAAAAGGCTCTCTCATTCCCTTCTAAGGACAAATGGACAAAAGCAATGGAAGATGAGTTGGATTCTATGAGAGTCAACAACCTTTGGGAACTAGTTAACCTCCCTCAGGTACGCAAAAATATTGGGAGAAAATGGGTTCTCAAAATAAAGCTCAAGGCTGATGGCACAGTTAGATATAAGGCTTGACTGGTGGCAAAAGGGTATACACAGCAGAAAAGAATAAACTACGATGAGACTTTCTCACCTGCTGTTAGGTTTACCTCTGTTCCTCTTGTTCTAGCTATAATTGCAAGCTTGGATCTTGAGTTACATCAAATGGATGTAAAGATTGCCTTTCTCAATGGAGAATTAAATGAAGAAATTTATAGGGAACAACCTGAATGTTTCATTGAAAAGGGCCACGAAAAAAAGGTTTGTAGACTTTTGAAGTCTATTTATGATCTCAAACAATCTTCAAGGCAGTGATATATACGTTTTCAGAATGTTATTGTATCCAATGGTTTTACCATGATAGATGAAGACCATTTCATTTATACCAAAAGGCCAAGAAACAAGTTTGTGATTTTAACATTGTATGTAGATGACATACTGATAGCTGGAAATGATAAGGAGTTCATTATTGAGATAAAATCATGGTTATTATCCCAATTTGAGATGAAATATATGGGTGAAGCTGCATATATTCTTGGAGTTAAGATTTCAAGCGATCGACCAAAGAAACTATTGTATCTCTCCCAAGAGAATTATATTAGAAAAGTTCTTGAATGATTCGATATGTAAAATAGTAGTCCTGTTGATACTCCTATCAGTAAAGGCCATGCCTTGGGTAGTCAAATGTGTCCTATGACTCCTGAACAGAAGGAAAAAAAGAGCGAAGTTCCTTATAGGAGCGCAGTCCGAAGTCTAATGTATGCTATGGTGTGTACTAAACCTGATATTTGTCAAGAAGTTGGCTTGGTAAGTAGATATCATACCGACCCAGGTTTAGCACATTGGCAAGCAGTAAAGAGAATCAAGAGATATCTGAAGGGAACAACTGATTATGCGCTTTGTTACCAAGGTGACAAAGATATGAGATTAGTTGGCTACAGTGATGCTGATCATGGAGAAGATCTAAACGAGAGGAAGTCTACCTCAGGATATGTTTTCTTACTCAGTGATGGCGCCATATCATGGAGTAGTAAGAAATAATCATGTATATCACTATCTACTATGGAAGCTGAATATGTGGCTCTCACATCAGCAGCACAAGAAGCTGTTTGGTTGAAAAGGTTCTTGGAACACATATTGGATATCACAGCAGATGGTGAACCAGTGTTAGTCTACTGTGACAGTGAGGCTGCAATTTCCTCTACCAGTTCCCTAAGATTTATTGCAAAAACAAACATATAGATATCAAGTATAACTATGCGAGAGACATGGTTAAACGCAAGGTAGTGAACGTAAAGTATGTGTCTACAAAAGATATGTTAGCAGATCCATTGACCAAGCCTTTGTCTAGAGATGCATTTGTGAGACACACTAGGTCTCAAGGCTTTCGTAGATTTTAAGATACTTCATTTTTGTTCTTTATTTTCCCGTGTTCACAAGACTCATGCTCTTTAATTATCAATAAAGATGATTTACATACATACATACATATTTTAATTGTTGAATATTATGTGCATTCATTATTTATTTTTAAGTATGTCAGGTAAACAAGAGGTTGACCTTCTCACACTGATAATGGCCTCCTTATCATAATGATGAGTGGAGATGAGACTGGATTTTAAGAAAAAATTATCAAATGGATAATTTGAGAGCTATCAACTTAAAATCATGAACGTCGCATAGATAATGACATAAGGTCGTTAAGGTGAAAAATGTTCACCTAGTCTACTTAGTAAGCCAGATGTGAGTTTAAAATGATATAGTAGATAAAGGAACTCAAATTTATTCTTATGGTGTCTAAATATCATATGTACAACATTCTTTACGAGATAAAGACATACGTTCCCTAGGAAAGGAGGAAATGCTATAACATGTGTTTCATATCATGTGTACTAATGTCGACCAATTGGGTTTGTAACAACTCGCATTTTCGCAGGCAAGGTTAGCGCTCGGAAAAGCTACTTCGAAATCGTTAGTACTCTTTTGGACTTTGTTTTTAAAATGTCGCCATCTAATTTTTAGAAAATTAGGAAAACCAGTTTTGAAGGGTTATTCATAAACCATGAAAAATCCTTCTTAATCCAAAGTTCTAGGTAAGGGTTCTGGTGATCCCCTAGGAAAGGTGTTAGGCACCCTAGTATTAAGGATCCGTACTATATAGTTAACCTTCGAATTCCAATGTGTGAGTATTTGCATGAACTGTTTATTTGGTGTTTATTTCCCGAAAAAAAGTCTGTCATTTTGTATATCATTTTTTGAAAAGAATTGAATATATTCCCTTTACAGATATGGTATTTAGGTTCGGATTTATAATATCCGGATATAATTAGTTCCATTAATATATAAGGATAATGTTAGTTTTTGTAAAGATTAAAATTCTTTTAAAAGTTTGGGATAAATAAATTTTTTCATGCTTGACTCATACATGGCCCGGGTTGATTTGTTTAATATGTTTTTTAGATCATCCTTATCTAAAACTTTATGTTTACAACTAGTTTATGCGGTTTTTATTTACAAGAGTTTGTTTATATAATCAAAATTAACTTTAGATCCTGGAATTTACTTAAAAACCCAATTTGTTTATAATATAAGAATAACATTTTTGTCATGGGCTTATCCCCAAGGTTACGCTCTTTTTTTCTACAAAACTGATTAAGATCTATTGGGTTTTTGCCCAAAATCTCTCCTTTTTCTTCAGTTACTGGGCTAAGCCCAAAACGTATTTGCACTTATCTTTTTTCTCAAAAAATTTGGATAAGTGGGGCCTAAAAATATAATCTTTTGGGTTGGGCCTTAGCCCTCAAAAACCTCTATTGTTTGCCTGAATTATTTCCAGAGAAAAACGTGTGTGTTTTGATACATAAATAAGCCACACATTGCATGTGTTTTAGAAATCACTTTGTCATTTGGTTTGCAGTTTAAAAGGAAAGAAGTCATTTTTTAAAGCATATCATTTACACACATTTTTGAAGCTTATTTTTTGCCCGTCTGAAAAAAGAACTTTTGGAAAAACTGAACTTATAACTAGGAAAACGCTTTTTAGTTTAAAAATGCTTAAGCCTGGTCTTTAGAAAAATGATAGCAACGTTATATATATAGTAAAGATGAAACTACTCCCCATTATTCCCTTACTGTTCTAGCCGCTTTTATTCTTTTGGAAAATATTTATATTAATTCGCATTTTGAAAATCGCGTTGGGGCCTAAAGTTGAACTAAACGGCATATGCACCGTTCACCTAAGAGGCCTAGTCCAAATATATAAAGGATTCCAATAATAATGTGAGTTTTTTGCAATCATACAAATACAACATTTCAACCAAAAAAGAAACTAGCATACTGAAATTTAAGGAGAAAGAGAGATATGTTAGGAGTGTATCAAACCCCTTAAAAAACCAGTTTTACCCATGGTTGGCCCTTCATGCCATTCTTACCCATAACTGGGCCATCAATAATATTAGCTTCCCTTTCCTTTCTTGAACTTAACAGTTTTTTGAAAGAATATTCCCATTAGGCTGGTTGGACTCTGGGCCAAATGGCTGTGCAGTAGGAGAAGGGGAAAAAGGAAAAGGAATCAAATTAGTCTATGTTTGATGGACCTAATACTAACATAACTATACATATATATACATATACATATACATATACATATACATATACATATACATATACACCCCCATTTGATTGCAAGTGCATAACTAAAGACTTGATCATACACTATTGCTTCACTGGAAACTCCAAATCATACCATACTAATGGGAAAAGGTTGTCACCACCCTTATTCCCGACATCGCACAAGTTCCAAGGGGTTTCATGAACCCCAGGCATGGCTGGATATCGGGGAGTGGCTAGACCTATCCCCCAAACCTCCTCAAATTCTCCAAAACCTAGTGTTGTCGTAGTATACAAACAGAGTCCCAAAATTGTGCACAAGCATCATCTTATGGGAAGTAATTTAAATGCAAGCAATATAAAAATAAATTCGAAATCATGGCAAAGAGACTGAGGAAGATGTGGTACTGCAATGATGCATATGAAAATAACACAACAATCTTAGGATACTTAGTCAAATAAGTGATACAACAAGCCATCTTCTTTTACTCATATATATATATATGCTAACTATAATTAGCCCATTCTCTAGTATATACACAGTATACCTATGATATACACATGGGATGTGTATATCAAGTGTATACCATGTATATACTGCCCTTCCTTTTATTAACCTGTATATATTCTGTGCATATCCACAGTCTTATATGTCCAACTTTAGGTCTCAAGGTTATCCTATTTACTTAATTGAATCCTGTCCCTTAAAATCAGTGTTCAAGGACAAAAACCAAGGCTAATTGAGGTCCAACTTTAACTCTTATACTCATCAAATAAGTGATCCATCAACTTCATATGTTAACAGTCCTTATAGTATGAAATCAGAACTGCTTAATGTGATCACAGAAGCACAATAGAAGGGTGTAAATAGAGTGGAAAATTCTATGGCTTGTAATCATACAAAACAGGATTGGAGCACCAAGAGGTCTAGACTAAACAACATTAGGTGAAACTGAGACCGTACCACTTCGTATTTTCAGAAAAAGAACCTCAGAAAATAACCTACATTTTAGTACAATATCAATAAGAGCGCATTCACCATAAAATTTCATGTAAGTTGTCACTTGTAGTAAAAGGGAAAAGGCTAGTTGTGTATGTCAACAAACCTCAAAAGAAATGGCATAAAGTTCAAAACAAATCTTTACGGACTCAGACTTTCTAAATTCCTAACAGGACACTCATTATCTATAATCTTAAACCAGTTCACTTCTCTTTAAAGGTAGGAAAAGATTACCCTCTAGAAATAACTAGTTTCCTTATTCTTGACTTCCTAAATTACCTCTAGATCTTTAAACAAGATAATTTTCCTAACCCTTTTTTGTCTCCAAACCTTCGGTAAAATGATAGGATTTGAGGAAAACCAATATCCCTCAGGACAGGAATGCCCTATGGTCTATAGGCTGGTCATAACACCCCTCATTTGGGAGGGGGGGGGGGGGTAGATACTATGAGTCAAGCTAGGCTTGACTCTTCCCTGCCCGCTCCTTGAGGTGTCTTGAAAAGACCATCCTAAGCCAAGTGGTCCACACTGCCTTTAAGAATACTTACCATATCCCCCAATAACCAACATTAAACCAATTCCAGTCTAAGACTATTCATTTTTTTAGAACACAGACACAGTACTCAATTATTTCATTTCCATGATTCTATATATGACAGGATTTTAAAACAAGCCAATGGTCATAGGATCAAACCTTACTAGGCAGATCATAACTTTACCCTTTTAACCCAAGTTACACTACAATGCCCCACTAATATCTAAGTGCCATAATTCAGGTTTGAAACAAAGGATTCTCACCAATCTTAGATTGACTAAATATATTTTCACTAAGTTCAGACTGAGGTTAGTACATCACATAAAAAAGTTCACACATGGATATACCGCACAAATTTTAAGCATATTCATCATGAAGCAAACAAGAAAGTCAAGCAGGTTAAACTTCTAATTAAAAAAAAATGGATTCATACCCTAGTGAAGAACTTACCTCTTTTAATACTTAGTTGATGGCACTTTTAACCCCCTTAATCATGACAAAGATGTGACAACTCTTACCCTTTATTTTAACTTAGTTTTAAATAATCATGAAATCTCAGGAATTCCCCCCAAGGCATGACAAACCATTCTTGACCAATCCCAAAATCTCAATAAATCCCACAGTCATGAGAACAAGGTTTAGGAAGACAAGGAAGCCTTAGGGTCCTGCAAGAGGAACAGGATAGGGTGAGGTCATCACCTCCCCGTCCCCTTCTTGAACCTTACTTCCAGTAAAAAGGGATCAAAGGCCCCACTGGTCACTACCTCCAGTTCATGCTTAAGCTCACCTTTTAGTCTCTCAAAGCAACCTTATCCCCTTTTACCTTAATCCCATACCTAATGTCAATTACCAAAGACTTATGGACAAGAGTAGTTTGACATTGCCCCTTAAACTGAATTTCATCTAAACCCCTAACCGATCACATACGTTAACAGCTTCTGATCAAATTAGTTTAGGGTCCTAACTATGTAAAGCCAATTTGAATTCCTTTAGACACTAACATTTGAGAAAGTTGAACAATTAAATCTCTTAAAAGCTTAAGTTCAGACTGAACATCAACCTCCAGACTCAAAACAACTCCTTTTCCAATTGATCAATCATTTTAGCGTAGTTAAAGGCACATCAAGACTCAAATCCTTTTTTTAATCCTCTTAGACTCCTTTAGAAAAGTCAAGCATGAACCAGATATTAAAAAAAAGTCTAATAATATGAATGTCAAGACTGAACTCTATTCACATAAAACCAAACATGACACATAATCCTGCTAGTGGCATCTAAGTATTCTACTTCATTTTAAATGATTTATAGCTTCCTAATCCTTCATTAATTCCTAATGAACCATTTTAAGAACCTGATACCACATGAATAAACCTTAATCCCAAGGAAGAACTCCATCTTTAGACTTCTCTATCATATTCTAGGATGCAGTTATTTCAAACTACCTTTAATATATATAGCATACAACTATTCCAAATCATTTGACTAATTCAAACATGCTCAGACAGCCTTGGGAAGATTCAGACCCATACAAATGCAAGAAAACCCCCCTAACTCTACATGCCTTAAACACTCATCAGAGACTCCTATAAACATGCCTAGGTTCCTTAAGCTTTATTTCAACCTGATCATGATCTCTTCCATTTTTTTATCTGTAACATCCCGTAAATCCGAGTTAGGTGTGGATGTGTGAAAAATTAGTATTAAATTGATATTTTAGCCATACGAATCCATTCGGGATGAATTCGGGTGATAAACAGCCGTTTTGAAGTCAAACCAAAAAGTGGAGTTCTTAAGGCCTTCTAAATTCGTCTAAATCTGAGACAGTCTGCACTTATGTCCATTTTTAGGGTACTTGTGTTGGTAATTTGAGAAAACTTATAAAATTAAAGTTGTACGCCTTGGAAATACCTTTCCAACCATATAACGTGAGGCTCAAACGGAGATACGTACATGGATTTATGATCATTTTACTGAGCGAATGTCAATTGTCAAAAAAACATATGCAAGAATTCAGCTGCAAACAAAAATAAAAACATGATCAGATGCTAAACCCGCGACGCGGACTCAGCACAGATCGGGGTATATTTTCTGGTTTCGAATTTTCTTTAAGTCCTACTTCATTGTGCTATTTCGCACTTCGTTTCAAATCAATATTTTTGAGGAAAAGAACCCTAGAAAAGTCTCTCTAACCCTAAGGTGAGTTCTCATTCAATATTGATCATTC
The DNA here is from genome assembly GCF_019175385.1 of Lycium barbarum. Taxonomy (NCBI): domain Eukaryota; kingdom Viridiplantae; phylum Streptophyta; class Magnoliopsida; order Solanales; family Solanaceae; genus Lycium; species Lycium barbarum. The sequence continues at coordinate 90,907,526 of NC_083347.1, forward strand.
CCACACCATATCCATCCCCTTTTGATATCAAATCATCTCTCTAAAACCCTAAGTTCTTGTATTTTCAAGAAGAAGAAGATAGGGGCGTGTGGAATTCGTCTGTGATTGTTGAATCTCGGGAATTCAGTTTAGTAGCTTTTAAGCGGGATTAAGGTATGTCTCTTTAAAAATAAAATCCTTTTTTGAATATAAAGGTAATTTATATGTCTCTTTTGCAAACTCTCTTGAAAGATTGATTCTTTATAAAAGCATGTTTTGAATGATATGATGAATTGGTTTTACACTCTTGAAATCTATTACATGTTTTGATTAATGGTTAATGTGCGTGAGGGGAAAAGCCCACATTAAACATTGATTATATTATCCTCTATATACGTATATGAAATCATAATCGTTTTCTTCTATAAGAGATGATCAGTGATGATGGTTAATTGTTGGTATTGATGATTTTACAAAGGAACTATGACAAAGAAATCTTGTTTAAAGAAGTGGAAACATTTTCAAGATTATCTATGAAATTATGGATTTTCGTAATGGCATAATGAACTTTAATGTTATTTGATGGTGTGACTACTTTGAGACAAATTGTGAATCGGCTTCTATGCTATGAACTTTGTTGTTATGTTTGACCTAGGTACTCGGGAGGAAGGGTAGCCACTATGGATCCTAGTGTGATAATGCCTAGCCATTCAGGAAGAAGAGTGGCCACTTCTGGGATCACTACCTGGGGTGTGATTATGCCTAGCTATTCGGGAGGGAGGATAGCCACCGCTGAATTTCATATTCCGGTGTGGTGCGTTGTGACAAGGGAACCTCTACGGTCACCCCTTCGATGTGCTTGATTCTTGGGCCTGTATTGGCATGTGTGATATTCTTATTTTCTCATAAAATTGTTGTTGTTAATTATGATCAATTGAAAGGCATTTTTGAAGTTGTGCCTTGACAAGAGGCCTTATAATCGGTTTTGATAATTCTTTTTGAGATACCCAAACTGAATAACTATTCTTACATTGGATTCACATGATTTTCAGGACTGATTTCTTTATGTATTATTGTACTTTATTTTCATATTACTTGTTGTCCCCAAGGCACTCCTGAGTACCATACCATTGTTATTTTTGATGGTATGTTAGGTAACGGTGAAGAGCAGGTTCTTGATACTCCGGGCGTTTAGGAAGGACTTGTGGTTGTTGTTGATTTGGTGAGCCCACACATTCATTCGGGGGACACTCTATTTGTTTAATTCCATTTATATATATTAGTTTCCGGGCTGCGTCCCGATGGGTTAGACATTTATTCCTTATTCTTAGAAGCTCCTTGGTATACATTCGAATATGGGTAGAAGAAGAGTTGTCGTTTAACTCTTTCAGGCACACTATCATGTTTTGGGTGAATTATTTAAATTAGAAAGACTTCCCCTGATTTAATTCATATATTCATGATTTTTTACATTTATTTTATAAATTGTTGGAGGCGAATATTGAACCTGGCAGGTTCAAGTGTTATTATTGTGTCATTGAGGTTCTTCCGATGTTGTTCATGACGTCGGATGCCGGTCACGTCTAGGGTGGGTTTTGGGGCATGACATTATACCAATCATAACTTCATGTTATCTAGTTGACATTAGACAAGTATACAGACCTATGAAAGAAAAAATTTAGGAAATCAAAATGTCATTGTCTTATTCAAGAAAAAGCAACTACCTTAAATGCTTCAAATAGATCATCACCGTTCTTTAATGTCCTACTGCCTTCAAATAGGATCAGTGTTGATTTAAAAGTTAACTAGATTACTATCATGACTCATATAATCACATTCTTATCATATTTAAGTACTGAACAACCAAAATCGGAAACCTCAACATCCAACAGAGAACATAAAAATCTGTTTCAACCATATCTATAGAAACAAACACTACATTAATTAAAACTCATACACTCTGTCTACACCAAAAACTACTTATTAATGTCAAACATATGCTTTGAAAATAAAGGAAGTAATCTCCACATCTAAACAAGCTAATGAACCTTAGCATCACTCAAACAGTACAATCATTTAATTAAACAAAAAGGCAACACATCAATCAACTAACAAGCTACTATCATATAAACTAACTACTAAGCAATAAAAACATAAGTAAAGGATAGAATATTACCTTTTAATAGTGCAGCCTTGGTCAAAAATGAATTTGAAAGCCCTTTTTGCTTTCAAGACCACACAGACCCAAAAACAAAAGGAAAATAAATTTTTTAAACTCAGAAAATCCTCAAACTAGTGAAGTCTTAAAATATATTTTTTACTGAAGAGGCTTGAAATCCGAAGTTTTCAGCCTTCCTTTTAATTTTCTCCAATTCTTTTGTCATGACCAAACTAGAGGGCCATGACAGGTACCCGGAGCTAGCCTACCGAGCACCACTTTTCCTTTTATCATCTACCTCATCCCGAATAAAAACAATCCTCAAAGAAACACTTAATATGGAACAATCTTCAATTACTACTCAAAATATGTATATATACAAATGTATAAACCCACGAGGCTAAAAAATGATATACAAGACATAAACTAAAGAGATCATAAGACATCTACTACCCACATATGTCTACGAGCCTCTAACTGGGGTACTGACAATCATAAGGAAGGGACAGGACCCCGCCATTCCCCAAATATGTATACAAAAGACTACACCAATAAGCTGCAACTCCAGAGTAGTGGAGCGCTCCTGTGTATCTACTGATAAAGCTCCTAAGTATCTGTACCGTGTCTCTGTCTATCTGTGGGCATGAACGCAGCGTCCATAAATTAAAGGACGTCATTATGAACAATATACTAAGTATGTAAGGCATGTATAATAGCATAATCAAGAAATAAGAGAGCATAAGACGAAGAGATGACCTGTAACTGCTCGCCTCTTAAGGCGGAGTAATGCATGCTAACTTTTTATTTAAAACATCATCATATCATGTATACATATATAAAATGCCTGACCATATAAGTACGGTGTAATCATCATTAGCCCGTGTCCAAGGTAACCATCTCATGGCACCCACTAGTGGTGATTGCCCGGCCAACTAGGCACAGTGTTATTATCTATAAGCCGCCCACTACGCCCAACATAGTGGTGTCTGCCCGGCCAACTAGGCATGGCGTAATTATACATAAAAATAACATAAAGCATGCATGAGAGCCCAAGTGAAAGCTACAACTCTATCGGAGTGACGTAATGTCGGTAACCTCCGATTATATTACAGAACAATCATCATCACTATGTCTCACCTTAAAGGAACTAGTATCATGAGGTGAGATGGCCAACAGTGAATAACATCAAGGATATTATGAAATAAGATTATTAAGCTCATAATAGCATTAATTCATAAGCTTTGGAATCTCTAGAGATAAAATCAACATCATCATCATTATCATAGAACACATCTTTTCTCTTTCTCATAAGAAGCTCTTAAGAACCTTTAACTTTCAACTTTTGGAATGTAAGAAGGTCATGAAAATATAGAGAGGAAATCGTAATATAGGAGTGATGCCTTTGAAGAAAGGGACTAGCCTTAACATACCTTTGCGTCTCCTTAACGACTAAACGTTCTCCTTCAAGCTCACGATTCTACATTCAAGAGAATTCGTACCAAGGTTAGGCCATTGGAAACATACTTAAGTTTGAAATAAAGCAACTAAGAGCTAACGGAAATTGGGCAGCATTTCCTTTGTTTCGGCAACTTTCTCTATATAATAGACAACTCCCAAATATCAATAGAAACACCCACAATACCATAATCAATAGACTTCTCCAAGTTAAGCATTGTTCAATTCTCAAACTCCCTTTCAAAGTCATCCACAACAATAACTACAACACAACACCATATTCATCTATATATAATACTTTCTCAACATCATTAGTACCACCCACAACAAGATTATACTCATGGTATACTAAGAATTTTGACTCAAATTAATTCACTACTCAAGAATACCATTAAATCCATATTTGAGCTTCATATTCTACTTCCTCCCCTTATTCAAGTTATTCAACAACCAAATACTCTTAATAACATGAAATAGATGTAAAACTCACCTTTGATTATGTAAGGATGAACTTTGCATGAATATACTTCACTTGAGAGAAACCCCAACTTCAATACCAAAGGGAATCTTGACTTTTACAAACCCTAATGAGCTTCTCTACACTTGATTCTCTTGATTCTTGGTACTTAATCTTGATTTCTCTTGGGTTTGTGTTAATATGGTGTGAGGAATGTTCTAGATATCTCAAGAGTTGTGGAGAATGTGGGAAATGAAAAATATGAACTTGGGTCATCTATTTATAAAAAGAAACCAAAACTACCCGTCTTGATTATATGAACACTTATACAGTCCATATAACTTTATACAGTCCGTATAAGTGACCGTATAATCCTAGCAGGGATTGACCTTCTCTGGAAAGGTTATACGGACCCTTATACAGACCGCATAAAGTTATACGGACCGTATAAGTGGTCATATAACTCAACTTTTCTGAAATTGATCTTGTTGATTCGTTCGATCTCAAATCCTTGCGGAACCTTCTTGGCACTTGTTTAACAATTCATTAACCATCTAAGGAGCCCTATGGCTTCTTATTAAGACATTACTAAATAATTATTACCTCAATAATTGCAAAACCTTCCCAAACACAACTTATACTTTACTTCCTTCAACGAACTTAATTTCTCCGATTCGTAATACTTCAAAAATCTTGTAGTATACACCTTTAAGCTACGAACTACTCTCCTTAAGGTCATATGGGTTTCATGTTCACCTTAAGCTTGCGTTAGTTTATTCACAGCACAACAACATGAAATGTCCGTGGTGTAACATTTTTGACCTCTAAAACTCTTTTAAAACTTTAAACTTTCAAAACTATGACTTTTTCTCTTCCAAAAGACCTCCCTTTTGTTATAGGGTTGGGATTCTATTTATAGAAACCTAAAAACTTGTTCAACTCTCTAAAAAACCGATGTGGGACAAACATATTTCCCTAAAAATGAAATTTCAAATCAAATCTACTTCTTAAATGACTCCTCAAACACATGAATGGCCAGATCTGAATCCCATTTGGTTTGATATGGACCTTTCAACCCCAATCAATGGAAATTAAGCAAGGCACAACAACAAAGCAGGTAAATCACGGAACAATAAAGTAAAAAAGACGATTCATTGCCATGTTTGGATCATATTTTTGTGAAACCAAGTGAAAAAAGCTGTGTACATCTGTAAATTTGCCATTTTTGGCCAAGAGAGAGGAAAGAAAACACTAAGCGACGATTAGGTTACACAGAAAAGGATAGAGAGAGAAATAGGGTGGGGGCAAGGTTTTTTATGAAAAAAGAAATGAAATAAAAGGGCGGGGGTATACGCTTTTATCGTTATTAAATGGTTTGGGGCGAGTCTCAGTCGGGACTCGGTCCAGACCTTAAGGAATTAAAAGGGGCCCTTTTCTTTTGTGTACATATATGTGCATACTAAGTGTATACATGTATATGTATACCTCGTGTATACATATATATGTATACCTGGTGTGTGTGTAAATGGTTTGGGGCGAGTCTCAGTCGGGACTCGGTCCAGACCTTAAGGAATTAAAAGGGGCCCTTTTCTTTTGTGTACATATATGTGCATACTAAGTGTATACATGTATATGTATACCTCGTGTATACATATATATGTATACCTGGTGTGTGTGTACACACACACCTGGTGTATATATAGAAAGATAATTAAATAAAGATTAGAATTGATGATATTTTAACTATAGATAAAATTAGGACATAATTATTTTATTAAAATAGTTTAAAAATTCGGCAAATTGTGTCAATGGGCCTAAAATTACGAACATGGCCCTAACGGATTCTGATCAAACTAAATACTTCAATTATGGCCAAATTTGGCCTTAATTGATTTTAATTTGGCTAGTTATTTCAATTATGGCCATATTTGGCCTAATTAGCAGGTTTAAAACTTAAACCGCATTAATTACCTTGATTAATTTAAGCCAATGAATTTGGTTATTTCAATCATGGCCATTAAGAGGCTAATTTTACTGGAATGACCCAAATTTCCTTGAACCATGAATTGGTCAAATTAATTGTGGACATAACAAAATAATTAAATATTTTAAACATCAATTTGCAATAAGGACCACATAATTAAATAATTAAAACATTTATAGATAATTATAATTAAATTTTGACAAGTCACACAATTATGCAAAATTAAAGATTAAAGGGTGAAATTTTCAATTATTTAATTTACTCAAACTTCATGGATTAAAGGGAATAAAGCATTTGCTAATTTTAATTTTTAACGGCTTAACAATTAAATAATGATTATTATTTTTTTTAAAATGCCCTCTTTTCTTTGATTAAACCAAATAAGTATCTTATAAGTGTCATAAAAAAATACCAATTAATTTCTAAACAACTTTGTGTTGTCATGAAAAAAACCTTTCACCAATTTAAAGGAGCAAAGTATTGTTCTGAACAATTTTTAAAAATTATTTAAACCCTTTAAGGTGCATAGCTTATTTTATTTATTTTTCAAGGACTTTGAGTAATTAAAGTAAATTATGGGAGGTAAAAAATTAGGAGTCAGCAACTGCCCTTTCGGTGTTCGGGGATGGCGAGACCATTCCTGAGCAACGAACTTTGACTAACCCTAATTTTTTACTGAACCGGCTCATTTCAGCCTTTATCTTTTCATGCAATTTCACATACGTGGCCGGACCCTAGTCTCTGGGTTCCCTACATATCTCAGTTTACATGAGAATTCAGGCCACTTATAGTTCAACTCAACTAAAGACTTTTAAGTGATTTTAAAGGAAAGTCCGGAGACCCTCAGTGTTGTGACTGGGGTTATTTTGGATGACTGTTAGAATGTGACTGACTCTCTGGTCTTAAGTTCGCCTACATACCCCTATTCTCGGGGAATCAGGGCACATGTAGTTCGACTCACTGGAGAAGAATATGTCCCTTATGCAGGAATACTTTCATATTTCCCGGTGTGTGTCCGACCGATCGCGATTTTCAGAAAGAATAAAAACAAGACAAATTATGGCTGAATCTGAGTTCGGATAGCTTCCAAATCTGTTCCGGAGAGCTTGACTCTCATAGGCACCCTATTTTGACCGGCTGCATAAGAAAAAGCTCCACGTTTGCTTCGTAATTTGCCTGGATCTGGTTCTGCAAGCCGGTTTCTTTTTGGTAGTTGTGTGCTTTTCCCTGGATTTGACAATATGCAGATATATTTCATGGAATTTTAGATGAATGGTCCTCTTGACTGTTTGTATGAATAGCCCTCTCGGCTTGCTTGAATGAATGGCCCTCTTGGCTGTTTATATGAATGAACCTCTTGGTTGTTTGTATGAATGGCCCTATTAGCTGTTTATATGAATGGTCGTCTTGGTGTTTGTATGAATGGCCCTCTTGGCTGTTTATATGAATGACCCTCTTGGCTGTTTGAATGAATGGCCCTCTTGGCAGTTTGTATGAATGACCCTCTTAGCAGTTTGTATGAATGGCCCTCTTGGCTTGTTAGAATAAATGACCCTCTTGGAAATTTGTATGAATGAATGGCCCTCTTGGAAATTTGAATGAATGACAGGCCCTCTTGGCAATTTGAATGAATAGTCCTCTTGGCAATTTGTATGAATGACCCTCTTGGCAGTTTGTACGAATGGCCCTCTTAGCAAAGTAAATGGATGGCCCTCTTGGCATGCAGATGACAATTATGGCCCTTGTGGCTGGATAATCTTTCTTTTATCCATTGTATTGGCTGTTGACCCCTGTGGTCGAATATGCCCTTTCGTCCTTGTCATGGCCCTTTTGGTCGTATGCGTCTTTGTGCTCATCAATTGTGACCGTCTTGGTTTGATATTTCTTTACTATCCATTCTTTGTATGACCCATTTGGTTGGATTCCTTTTTACGCTCATTTGCTCTGCGACCCTTGTGGCCAGCTGTGTCTTTATTACCCATTTTTATCGTGACCCTTTTGGTCTCTCTCTGTGCTGTGCTGAGTTTTGCCTTTCGCCTTGGATGTGAGTAAACTAAGTGGCGGTGTGCTTGCCACCCTGTAAAATAAAAACCTTCATCCACTGAAAAATTGTGAGTTTTCTAAGAAGCTGATTAGCTTGGCTGTCTTCCCATCTGGTGTCTCCTCTTGATACTCCTTCGAACCCTCTTGGGCTCGGTATTTTGAGAGATGTTGCTGGGATGTAATTATGCTACATTTTTTGAAAATTCAGAGTAAAAATTTATTAAATGCATGTTATTTTTTTCTTAAAGTAAATGTTTGTTTCGTTTTATGTGTCATGACGTGTGTTTTCTTCGGACAAGGTTCTGTGGTTCTTCTCGGAGGTATGACTGCTGACTTTCGTACTAGTAAAATTTTTGAGATCTTTCCCAAAATTCTGCCTCGGTTTTAGGACTTGCTCTGAGTGGCCTTTGTCTTGTCTTCCTAGGCTGGAATTTTTGAGGTCCCCTAAAAAGTTTTGCCCCAATGCATTTCTTTACTCTGCCTCTTTCTTTGTTAACTGTTTCTGATAGGAATTTTTTAGTTTCCCTCAAAATTCTGCCCCAGTGTAGGGTTGATGCTGTCTGATTCTTGTGTTGACCCTTACAAGCTTGATCTTGTCGACTCTTCCTACCTTATTGTCTCTGTCATTTCTTAAAGGTTTCTTGGTTTTTCTTTTGTGACGATCGAGTTCGAGAGCACCTACGTATCCTGCCGCAGTAGGAATTCAGGTTGAACGTAGTTCGGAATAGAGTAATTGAGTTTTGGTTTCACTAATAAAGCGACGGGATCCGGTATGGACTAGCTACGCATCCCACTGTGGGGAATTCAGGTCATTGCGTAGTTCATCACATAGATGATTTGTTTTTTCCTATTCTATTGCAGAGTATGATTACAAGTAAAAGGTACGATTATAAGGAAATAATAATGCGATTACAAGCAAATGGGATCCTAAACGTAGTATCTCTTGAGCGCGTCTGCATTGATGGCCTTGGGCCACTCTTGTCCGTCCATCTCGGATAGGACTATGACTTCTCCTGAAAGTACTTTCCTGACCATGTACGGTCCTTGCCAGTTCGGCTCGAATTTCCCTTTATATTTCTCTTGGTGAGAGAAGACTCGCTTGAGTATGAGTTATCCAATTTGGAAGAGTCGAGTTCTAACCTGCTTGTTGAAGGCTCGAGACATTTTTTTTCTGTGGCATACCGCAACCATTCTCTTTTCCTCGAACATGGCCAGTTGTTCATAACGAATTCTAACCCATTCTGCATCTTTTAGCTCTGCCTCTTGGATGATCCTGAGTGAAGGGATTTCCACTTCTGCGGGTATGACCGCTACAGTACCATAGACAATGAGGTATGGGGTGGCTCCTGTCACGACCCAACCCGCCATGACCGGCACCCATCTAAATCCTAATGGGCGAACCAACATACATACCACCTAATCCATTAAATACAGGTTTTATATAAATCAAGCTAAACTATTATTACTCATTTAACAACATAAGAACAAGTAAATCATGCCATAAATACTGTAGTAAGTGCGGAAGTTCTAACTCTTATAATCCCCAAAATCTGAAAGTCATCGTACAGGACTCTAAGCCAAAACATGTCTAAGAACTGAAATCTGCCTAATAATTGTCCATAATGTCCAGAATAAGAAAAAACATCATATGTAGAAGATCTTCGAGCGGCCTGGCATGAGAAGAAGCTCACCCCAAAATCTGTCAGGAAATATCCTCCACACTAGATATGAGGACGATTAGCGGTCTCTATATAAAAATATGCACTCAAGGAATGCAACAAGGTAGTATCAGTACAAACACTATGTACTGGTAAGCATCATAAGCCAACTAAAATTAGTATCATGCATATCTTATGAAATCAATAGAATAAACAAGCCAGTCAATCATACACGAATATCAATACATCACAACAAGTCAACCATGGACAATCACAACAAATCACCAAATTGCCAAGAATCACAAACACGTCAACCACAACGGAAATAACTTTACCACCATAACCCCACTCGCTGTACACACATGCTATCGGATGCTATAGCTCAGTAGTCATGACCTGCAGGGGACCCATGGTGTCCATGTACCACTCTTTTCAGAACACTCCTCAGACCCGAGCACAACCTCGCTCCAGAATGAACCTCGGACGTGGGATATAATAATAACCCTCTCGTTTTCGAAAATATACTTGGACCACGAGCCCATAATCTAGGCCACATGTGTGCTTTGTCATACCTTTTACAGAAAAGTGTTTCTTACCTTCTCAATATCTATATTCACCTCGTCATTTCACGTCATAATCCCCTCAAGAAGACTATATTAACTTCTCATCACAATACGTCCACTGCAGATTAAATCACATAGGAATAATGGCAGGAAGCCTACTCAACAGTCAATCACAAGCACATAGGAGCTTAACCACACAATATCATGTCATGAATGCTAGACATGCTTTCTCCTAATGGAATAACAAAAAACATACATTCAACTAACCAAAGTCTAACTCAAGTAAACCGTAACCTACCTCAGAATAGAGCTGGAACAATGCCTATCACTCTGCTACAACCTTTCCTTTCCTCAAGCCTCAATACGTTCGCGGTCTAAAAATAGAAGGCTTAATGAGTCACATTGCTCAATTTGCAAATATCAAGGCTTGAAATACCATTCCCTCTCCCCATTCTAAGGGTGGATGATTTTCTAGGTGATAAACAACCTATCAAAGCCCCTAATATTCATAAACCATCAATTTCTACCACATTCTCTCCAACATTCCCATTACAAATAGTTTTCTATGACAAAGACACCATTTTTATAGAACCCTAGGTCTTAATCACTTAGTTTACTATTCTAATTGTTCAATTTATGACAAATAGGAACTAATCAATTCATTTAAAAGATAAAGACGAGTTAATAATTCCCACTCATCAAGTTTAGATAGTTTATTGATATTCTAGGGTTCCTACTTCACTCTAACCATTAAAGAGCCAAGAAGATGATTACAATAACAGAGGTAATGAGATGGTAGAATGGAAAGCAAAGGGACTTACCTCTCAAGGTTAACTTGCCCTAGCTTGGAAATCCTCTCTACGTGCTTGTTGAGAAATGTGTTGGTGTGTTATGAATGAAAATATAAAACTAAGGCATTAAAACACGGCTACTGCCTTCTCGTCGACTGCTGCGGCGGTCACTACGCCGCTGCAGCAGTCCCGCTATAGCGGTCCCATAATAAATCCGCTCACTGCTATAACGGTCACCACCCCGCTATAGCGGCATCTCCGTAGGGGGAAAAGGCCCGCCACAGCGGCCCCAAGAGAAAATGGCAGACCGCTGGGAGTGGTCAGCCCACCGCTACAGCGGTACCGCTGTAGCGGTACTCTCATCGCCGTAGCGATGCATTTAGGGTAGTAGCTCAATTTTCTTTCCAGTTTTCCCCTATCACCCCACATTCACCCAAGGCCTCAAAACACAACATGAAACATGCACACATACCAAAAGACGCCCTACAAATCCATCCGCTACCTTGGAATTCCCAATGGAGTCCTAAATTCCCATAACGACCGGAAAGGGTCGTTACACCAGATACCAATCAAGACATCGTTCGTCCCCGAACGGACAAAGATGAGAATCTAGGGAGGATTTACCTGACTCGGTGAAAAGTTGAGGGTATTTTCTATGCATATCCGACTCTGTCTCCCAAGTAGCTTCTTCCACTGGTCGATTCTTCCACTGAAATTTTACGGAGGCTATTTCCTTGGACCTCAACTTGCGGACATCCCTGTCTAAGATAGAAACGGGCTCTTTCTTATACGACAGATTTTCATCTAGCAAAATTGAATCCCAACGGATGATATAGGAACCATCGTCGTGGTACCTCTTCAATATCAACACATGGAACACCGGATGAACACCTGATAAACCCGGAGGTAAAGCCAACTTGTAAGCCACCTCTCCCACATGTTTAAGAATCTCAAATGGACCAATGAACCTCAGGCTAAGCTTGCCCTTTTCCCCAAACCTCATCACCCCTTCATGGGTGAGACCTTCAATAACACTTACTCTCCTTCCTCAAACTCGAGATCTCGGACCTTGCGGTCTGTATACTCCTTCTGTCTATTCTGCGCTGCCAAAAGATTGGCTTGAATCACCTTCACCTTCTCAAGGGACTCTCTCAGAAAATCAGTACCCCACGACCTCACCTCGAATGCATCAAACCATCCAATAGGAGACCTACACCTCCTTCCATACAATGCATCAAATGAGGCCATATCAATACTCGAGTGATAGCTATTATTGTAAGCAAATTTGGCTAAGGGCAAGAATTGATCCCAACGCCCACCGAAATCTATCACGCAAGCACGAAGCATATCCTACAGAACCTGAATAGTCCGCTCAGACTGCCCGTCAGTCTGAGGATGGAAGGCTGTGCTAAGATCTAACCTCGTACCTAACTCCTCGTGCAAACACTCCTAAAACCTGGATGTGAATGCGGTACCCCTGTCGGACATGATGGAGATAGGAACCCCGTAGAGTTTAAGTACCTCTAGAATGTAAACTTTAGCTAACTTCTTTGCATCATAAGTTATCTTCACCGGAATAAAGTGGGTAGACTTAGTCAACCTATCAACAATAACCCAGATAGAGTCAAACGTCCCTAACATCTTCGGAAGACCCACTACGAAATCCATGGCTATTCTTTGCCACTTCCATCCAGGAATGGGCATTCTCTGCAATGTACTCCCAGGTTTCTGATGTTCATACTTCACCTATTAGCAATTTAGGTGGTGCGCAACGAACTCTACAATATCCCGCTTCATCCTAGTCCACCAGTAATGTTGCCTCAAATCACAATACATCTTAGTGACACCAGTGTAAATAGAATACCTTGAACTATGAGCCTCTGTCAGAATGGTCTTAATCAAGTCTCCTACACGTGGCACACACACTCGAACTTTGATTCGCAGCACGCCCTCCTCATCAATCACGGCCCCCTTGGCCTCACCACGCAACACCTTATCTCGTATTTTACATAGCTTAGCATCTTCAAACTGCTTAGCCTTAATCTGCTCTAAAAATGATGACCGAGCCTCAACACAAGACAACACCTTGCCTGTATTAGAGATATCCAGTCTCATAAAACTGTTAGCCAGAGTCTGCACCTCTCTAGCCAATGGATGCTTAGAAAAAATTAAACGAGCCAGACTTCTCATAATAGCCGACTTCCGGCTCAATGCATTAGCTACCGCATTAGCTACCACATTAGCCTTACCAGGGTGATACAAAATGGTGATGTCGTAGTCCTTCAGTAGTTCCATCTACCTCCACTGTCTAGAGTTCAGATCTTTCTGAGTGAACACATGCTGCAAACTGCGATGGTCTGTGTACACTTCACAATGGACACCATAAAAGTAGTGCCTCCAGATTTTCAATGCAAACACCACTGCTGCCAACTCTAGATCATGAGTACGATAGTTCTTCTCATACACCTTCAACTGCCGATAAGCATAAGCAATCACCTTCTTTTCCTGCATCAAAACAGCATCCAAACCAGAACGTGAAGCATCACAATAAGCAATAAAATCCTTGCCCTTAACGGGTAATGCCAGAATCGGTGCAATAGTCAATAATGTTTTGAGCTTTTGAAAGCTCTCCTCACACTCGTCGGACCACTGAAATGGTACCTCCTTCTGAGTTAAACGGGTTATATGGGAAGCGACAGAAGCAAACCCTTTCACAAAGCAACGATAGTAGCTAGCCAGACCCACAAAACTATAGATCTCAGTCACTGATGTAGGCCCAGCCCATTCCTTGACTGCCTGAATTTTCTGAGGATCCACCATAATACCCTCTTTCGAAATAGCATTCCCCAAGAAAGACACAGAAGACAACCAGAATTCACACTTGGAGAATTTAGCATACAATTCCTTCTCCCGCAATACTCCAAGAGCAATTCTCAAATGTTTCTCATGTTCTTCCTTACTCGTAGAGTACACCAGGATATCATCAATGAACACTATAACAAATGAGTCTAGGTGGGGCTTGAACACACTGTTCATCAAATCCATGAATGCAGCTGGGGCATTTGTAAGCCCAAAGGACATAAACAAGAACTCATAGTGCCCATACCTTGTCCGAAAAGCAGTTTTAGAAACATCCTCTGCTCGAATCATCAACTGATGGTACCCTGACCTTAGGTTAATTTTTTAGAACACCGAAGCTCCCTGTAACTGATCAAACAAGTCATCAATATGGGGGATGGGATACTTGTTTCGGACAGTTACCTTATTCAGCTGTCGGTAATTAATACACATACGCATAGACCCATCCTTTTTCTTAACAAACAACACAGGAGCACCCCAAAGAGAGGCACTCAAGTGAATAAACCCCTTACTCAGAAGATCTTGCAACTACTCTTTCAGTTTCCTGAGTTCTGCTAGTGCCATCCTCATGGAATAGAGATAGGATGAGTCCTTGGGTCTAAGTCAATCCTGAAGTCAATATCACGATCCGGTGGCTTACCAGGCAAGTCCGCGGGGAACACATCTGCAAACTCGCGTGCCTCTGGAACCGAATCAATGGATGGAGTATCTGCACTGGTATCATGGATATATGCCAGATAAGCTAAACAACCCTTCTCTACTAGCTTCCTAGCACGAACAAAGGATATTACTTTCTCAGGGAGGGGACTAAGGTTACCCTTCCACTCGAGTTTAGGTGCCCCGGGCATGGCTAGTGTAACCATCTTAAAACGGCAATCAAGTATAGCATAATGCGGGGACAACCAACTCATACCCAAAATAACATTGAAATCTACCGTGGCTAAAATCATCAAATTTTCCTAAGTACTATACCTCATAAAATAAATTGCACACGCAGGGCAGGGTAGACATTATCCACTACCATAGAATTCCCAATAGGAGTAGACACAAAAATAGGGGTATCAAGAGTATCACACATCATATCCAGACCCGCAACAAAATAGGTAGATACATAGGAAAAAGCAGAACCCGGATTAAACAAAACAGAAGCTATACGGTCATAAACGGAGATAGTACCTGTGATAACTTCATCGGAGGCCTCAGCCTCAGGTCTACCTGGGAAGGCATACAAATAACCGCGCCTCCCTGTTGCCTACATACCACCGCGATTACCATTACCAGTCTGGGCCCCGTCCCTGCCGAGCTGCTGCCCGCCTCTACCTGTCTGAGAACCAGCTCAGTTAAGCTGGGCACCACCCCTACCTGCGGTGTGGCTGCCCCGCCCTGCCGGTGCGCGATCCTTACCCCGTCGATCTGTGCATATGGAGCTCGGAGATCCTGATATTGATTCCCCTGCCCACTCTATCTAACTCTTTGGCAATATCTCTTAATATGCCCTATCTCACCACACTCGAAGCAAGCACGATCCAGTGTAGGCCACTGAACAGAAGATGGTGAAGCAGTATAGCCTCCATGCTGACCGGAACCCTGATAGTTTTCCCCTGATGGGCCCCCAGCTGACACCTGCATCGTGGACTGAACTGGACACCCTGAATAAACCTGTGACCTTTGGCCCCTCGAGAAGGAGTTGATGAACATCCCACCCCTACAGGCCTTCTTCTCTACATGCTTCACCTGTCTCTCCTATATAATACCCTCAACAGTACGGATATGCTCCACTAACTCCTGGAATAAAGCCCCAGTGGCTACTAGCTGAAGAGACAATAACTGAAGCCCAGTGTTCAACCTCTTCACAAACTGCCGTATCTTCTCCCCATCAGTAGGCAGCAACAGAAGAGCATATCGGGATAGGGAGAGGAAACGAGACTCATACTGTCACACCCCAACCTTACTAGGGTGTGATGGGCACCCGACCCCATATTCGGAGCTGAGCGAACCCGCTGACTCTTATTACATACATAATCTCTTTGGACCTTTAAATCAAATAAGAATGAAATACATAGTAAAGCCTTCAGAAACTTTTCTTTCATCGTACTCAAATCAAGTATAGTCTGTAATCATACTGGATCTGTAACATAATACTATAAGACACATCGGCTGATGGAGCCGCTTACAAATTGACATTCTATGCCCACGACTCTGTCTGCAAAGTCTCTAACTTCAACCAAGACATCATAGCATAATACTCTGACCCGGCAACTCTCCAGGGCAAATGGAGCTTGCCAACTCCGCTGGAACATCTTCTACTCATCTGGGTGTACCTGCGTGGCATGAAACGCAACCCCCAAAGAAAAGGGGTCAGTACGAGCAATGTACTGAGTATGTAAGGCATGAATGATAACATGATAATATGGACAGAACATGAACAAAATATAATAAGGAAATATGGAAGATATAAGAAAAGGTCTGACTGTAACTGCCTGCCTCTTAAGGCGGAATCATGCATGCTCACCTTTACTTTCATGTATACATAAACTGTCTGAATCACATAACATCATTAGCCCGCGTCCCGGCCTCCCGCGTCCGGGGTAGTCATCTCACGCGGCCCACTAGTGGTGCTGCCCGTGCCATATAGACATGGTGTTATTATCCATAAGCCGCCCGCCTTAGCGGTGCTGCCCGGCCGTATAGGCACGGTGTAATCATCACAACTTAAGCATGAGTAAGAGCCCAATCAAAAGCTATAACTCCATCGGAGTGACGTAAGGTCGGTAACCTCCGATTTCATTATGGAATAATCATCATAACTTTCTCTCACCTTGAAGGAACAATTATTATAAGATGAGACTAGCAATGAATAACAGCGTTAAGAGAACATGGAATAAGATCATCAGTCTCATAAGGCGTCGCTTCATATACATATGCACATGGAACAAATTTTTAAGACTCGATGGGTACGTACATAAATCGACACCTGAAAGCTCAGAAACTAGTTTCGGGTCAATCCGATTTAGTATAAGGAAGTTATGAGCGTTTGAAGTACAGAACCTTCTACGAGCGTTTCAGAAGCCATTTTTGGAAAATCATTCTTATCATAGTCATCATAGAAATATGCTCATCCTTGATATCATCATTGTCATTGTGAAACATATCCATCGTTATTGTCATAAAAGCTTACAAAATCATAAACCTCTGTTTTGGTAGAATACGGACACTTTGGAAAAACATTTACGAGTTATCGGGAAGAGAATCATGCCTTAGAATCATAAACATCTAACTTTTAAAAACAAGGAAAAATATGGAAGCAATTATGAAATCATAGCATCGGAATCATGCCTTGAAAGAAAGGGACGAGCCTTAACATACCTGCTCCACGTCCTATTAGCTACGCTTGATTGTCCAAGCTCGCTATTGCTAGCCTACATTCAAGAAGATTGACACAATCGTTAGATTCATCGACATATACTTTTCTTAGTCTTTCAATAAATTCACTTATGATTCGCCGAAATTTCGACAGCATCTCCCCTGTAAATACACCATCCCCGAGAATCTAACTCGGCCCAAATCATCAATCAACAATCCGAGAATTCAACTCAGCCAAACTATCAACAACAATACCAACAATCGTGCCAACAACATCAACAATCAATTCAAGACGCATTCTAACATTAACAAGCTTTGTCGTACAATTCAACGACATTTCATTTATATTCAATTCAATTCACATAGCATTCAAAACGACTCAATCAACACACTACTTTACCCGAAGCCTTCCAAATTCAACAAGAACAATAACAACCTATTTTCTTCTTTCAAATTCACCCACAACAACCCAACTTACAATCTTCCAACACATGTCTCACTTCCAAATTCATGAATTATGTCAACAACCCATACATTAACAAATTTATTCTTACAAATATAAGAAACCACACTAATGTCACACTAACTTCTTCAATAATGCACAAACAATTTCAAATTCATTCCAAGCCACCAAACCTTCATTTTACATCATGGAATCCACAACACAACAATCAAACTACTAAATGAAATTAATTCATCACTTCTACACCACCACCTCCATGCGGCCACACCCCTATACTTACATATTTCATGAATTTCATTCATTCCTCACTCTACAACATATACAAAGCATCCATAACATATGAAAAGAAGATTGAATACATACCTTTCTTCACTTATCTTCTTGGCTTGGCTAAGTTCACAACTTGCACAACAAATGCTTTACTTACTCCAACAATCACTCCATGTTGATTAGGGCCTTCAAATTAGTTGGAATACTAGAAGAAAATAATTTTTGATCAAATCTTTTTCAAGGTTCTTGCTTGGTTGCCTTGGCCGAATGGCCTCTATGTTTTGTTCTTGAAATTTCTTGAATTGTAAAGATGCATAATGGTCTTGTTTTGGTCATCTCTCTCTCTCTCTCTCTCTCTCTATATATATATATATATATATATATATATATATATATATATATATATATATCTCCTTCCATTACCAAGTGGACACATGTCCTCTTTCTTGAAACTTCTTTAATATTAAAAATCAAGATGACTAATTGTTTTATTTTGTCATCTCTTCTCCATATATATATATACATGCCACACGGCCAAGTGGCCTTCTTCAAGAATTTTTCTTGAACATTTTGTGAAATTCCCATTTTGCCCCTAGCCTTCCACAATATTACCACGAGCCATTTTGTGAATTCTCCTTTTTACCCTTAACCTTTCTCAATATTTCCATACTAATAAACAACTTGTATATTAAAATAATTTTGGAAAATAGTCTTGCCTTTGACTTCTCGCAATTGCCTCGAATTATCCGAACGTACAAAATACGGGCTATAACACATACACAGTAACCGACGAGTTCCCCTGATCAATAGTAGCGAACTCATCCTTCCTTCGATCCCTCAGGGTACGTGGAACGTACTTGTCCAAAAACACAGAGTAAAACTAGAACCAAGTCAATGGAGGAGACCCAGCTAACCTACACTCCACATAAGCCCTCCACCAAAGCTTGGCATTACCCAAGAACTAGAACGTCATAAACTCTACCCCGTACTTATCCACGACCTTCATCTTATGGAGCCGCTCATGACAGTCGATGATGAACTCATATACGTCCTCCGACTCAGTACCATAAACATAGGAGTCTTCATTTTTGTGAACCTCTAAAACAGATCATGTTCTTCACCAGTCATCACTGGCCCTGCAACAGGCCTCGGGAAGGACTCAAAACCTGAAACCGCATACAAGCGAGGCGCCACCGCTGCTGCGTGCTGAACCCCCGGAGCTCGTGCTCTATCCAGATCTGGAGTTGCTATCCCTGCACCTCTACTTGCTGGACCCACTGGTATAGCTCCAGCCTGTGCTAACCCACGCAACAGATTCAGTACTTGTGTCATCGCGTCTGGTACACCCTGAGCAGCTGCAGATCCTTGTAGGATTGCTACTGCTGTTCGCTGGGCTGGTGTGGCTGCAACTCCCGCTGCCTCGTTAGGGACCACTGGAGGCACGGGGTCAACCACTGGGACGCCACCCTCACCCGGGGCCGCCTCTCTGTAAGGTCCTCTGCCCCCACCTCCACCTCTAGCTACTGCCGCGCGTGTTCTCACCATCTGCGAGAGAATGAAGGATAATCAGATACCAATTTGAATCAGCAGATACCAATTGGTATCAAGTAGCTTGAAAAAGAGAAAGAAAAAGGGAGTTTTCCTAGCGTCTGGTAGCCTCTCCAAGATAAGTACAGACGTCTCCGTACCGATCTACAAGACTCTGCTAGACATGTCCTGGTACGATGAGATCGACGAACCTAAGGCTCTGATACCAACTTTTTCACAACCCAACCCGCCATGACCGGGACCCATCTAAATCCTAATGGGCGAACCAACATACATACCTCATAATCCATTAAATACGATTTTTATATAAATCAAGCTAAACAATTATTACTCATTTAACAACAAAAGAACAAGTAAATCATGTCATAAATACTGTAGTACGTGCGGAAGTTCTAACTATTAAAATCCCCAAAATTCGAAAGTCATCGTATATGACTCTAAGCCAAAACATGCCTAAGAACTGAAATCTGTTTAATAATTGTCCATAATGTCCAAAATAAGAAAAGACTTCATAAGTAGAAGAACTTTGGTAAGCCTGGCATGAGAAGAAGCTCACTCTAAAATCTGTCAGCAAATATCCTCCACGCTAGATGTGAGGACGATTAGCGGTCTCTATATCAAAACTTGCACTCAAAAAATGCAGCATGATAGTATCAGTACAAACACTATATACCGGTAAGCATCATAGGCCGACTAAGATTAGTATCACGCATATCTTATGAAATCAATAGAATAAACAAGCCAGTCAATCATACACGAATATCAATACATCACAACAAGTCAACCACGGACAATCACAACAAATCACCAAATTACCAAAAATCACAAACACGTCAATCGCAACGGAAACAACTTTACCACCATAACCCCACTCACTGTACACATGCTATCTGATGTCATAGCTCAGTAGTCATGACCTACAGGGGACTCATGGTGTCCATGTACCACTCATTCCAAAACACTCCTCGGACCCGAGCACAACCTCCGCTCCGAAATGAACCTCGAACGCGGGATATAACAACAAACCTCTCGTTTTCGGAACTATCCTCGAACTACGAGCCCATAATCTAGGTCACATATGTGCCTTATTATACCTTTTACAGAACAATGTTTCTTACCTTCTCAATATCCATATTCACCTCGTCATTTCACGTTATAATACCCTCGAGAAGACTTATTAACTTCTCATCATAATACGTCCACTGCAGATTAAATCACACAGGAATAATGGCATGAAGTCTACACAACACTCAATCACAAGCACATAGGAGCTTAACCACACAATATCATGTAACGAATACTAGACATGCTTTCTCCAAATGGAATAACAAAAACATACATTCAACTAACCAAAGTCTAACTCAAGTAAACCGTAACCTACCTCAGAGTAGAGCTGGAACAATGCCTATCACTCTGCTACAACCATTCCTTTCCTCAAGCCTCAATACGTTCGCGGTCTAAAAATAGAAGGCTTAATGAGTCACATTTCTCAATTTGCTAATACCAAGGCAAGAAATACCCTTCCCTCTCCCCATTCTAACGATGGATGATTTTCTAGGTGATAAACAACCTATCAAAGCCCCTAATATTCATAAACCATCAATTTCTACCACATTCTCTCCAACATTCCCATTACAAATAGTTTTCTATGACAAATACACCATTTTTATAGAACCCTAGGTCTTAATCACTTAGTTTACTATTCTAATTGTTCAATTTCTGACAAATAGTAACTAATCAATTCATTTAAAAGATAAATACGTGTTAATAATTTCCACCCATCAAGTTTAGAAGGTTTATTGATATTCTAGGGTTCCTACTTCACTTTCACCATTAAAGACCCAAGAAGATGATTACAATAACGAAGGTAATGAGATGGTAGAATGGAAAGCAAAGAGACTTACCTCTCAAAGTTAACTTGCCCTAGCTTGGAAGTCCTCTCTAGCTGCTTGTTGGGAAGTGTGTTGGTGTGCCCTGAATAAAAATATAAAACTAAGACATTAAAACAAGGCTACTACCTTTCCGTCAACCACTGCGGTGGTCACTACGCCGCTGCAGCGGTCCCGCTATAGTGGTCCCATAATAAATCTGCTCACCGCTATAACGGTCACTACCCCGCTATAGCGGCATCACCGTAGCGGGCAAAAGCCCGCCACAGTGGCCCCAAGAGAAAATGACAGACCGCTAGGAGCGGTCAGCCCACCGCTACAGCGGTACCGTTGTAGCGGTGCTCCTACTGCTGCAGTGATGTATTTTGGGCAGTAGCTCAATTTTATGTCCAGTTTTCCCCTATCACCCCACATTTCACCCAAGGCCTCAAAACATAACACGAAACATGCATACATACCAAAAGACGCCCTACGAATCCACCTGCGGCCTTGAAATTCCCAATGGAGTCTTAAATTCCCATAATGATTGGAAAGGGTTGTTACAGCTCCTGTGGGAGTTTGGGTTGTCGTTCTGTATCCCAACAGATAATAAGGCAACTGCTCATGCCAATTCTTGTAGTTGTTGACCATTTTTCTTAGGATTCTTTTGATATTCTTCTTGGCAGCCTCTACGGCTCCATTCATTTGTGGCCGATAGGCGGTAGAGTTTGTGTGGGTGATTTTGAATGGCTCACAGATATGTTTCATCAAATGGAAATTCAAATTGGCACCATTTTCTGTAATGATGGATTCCGGCACACCGAAATGACATATTAGATTATTTTTGACGAAGTCGGCCATAACTTCTTTGGTCATTGATTAGTAGGAAGTTGCCTCCATCCATTTTGTGAAGTATTCTATGGTAAATAAGATGAAGCGAGTCCATGGGATGCCGGAGGCTCGATGGGTCCTCAACGTCCATCACCCATGCCACGAAAGGCTAGGGTGAGCTCATTGCATGTAATTCCGTGGGGGGAATGTTGACACCCAATTTTGTCCCGCCTTCCTCCAAAATATTTATTTACGCTTTTAATATTTTGGCAACTTAAGAAATAATTATTTATACTTTACTACAATTATTAGCTTTTTATTAATATCAGTGTTTCATTATCCTATTGTAGTCACTAGCTATTATTATTTTTATTTTTATTACCGTTACTACCTCATTATTATTATTATTATTATTATTATTATTATTATTATTATTATTATTATTATTGTTATTATTATTATTATTATGATTATTATTATTATTATTATTATTATTATTATTATTATTACCATTATAATTATGATTTGCATTATGATCACTTTTAACATTTTATTTACAATCTTATGCACACACGCATCGCATTTTATTTTATGCAATTAAACAATAGAATTTATTTACTGTTAAGATTTTATAATATATTATCGCACGGCTACTACAACATCGTATAACTTTATTTAGTAATAAATATATTTTATAGTAAATAATATTTTGGCACACGTTAATATATAATTATGGGAAGAGGGTCTTTTATTTAAATTTAGGAGCCCAAATTGTTTCTTTCATTCAGCCAATATTAGCCCAAATTCGAACCCAATCAACCACCAATATTTTTCGGATTAGCCCAAAACGACCCAGCCCACATTTTTAATTCATCAACCCAGCCCACTACCCACTTACCCGACCTGGCCCATTTTTACATTTTATTCATCAAACCTAAAATGAGCCCTCGTCAGCGCCGCTCCTCTTTCTTTTCCCTCTCTCTTCACCCTCTCTCTCTCTCTCCGACGCGAATAGTAAATTCGCAGGGGGGATTTCGTTGAACAAAGGCCATGCATGGACATTTGAGGATAGGAATTAATTATCCCGACCTTTCTCCTTCAGAATTGCAGCCTTGAAGGGTTCGTTTTTATTTTCTTCCCCTCCCCTCTGCTTGCGATCTGAAACGATTTTTAATGGGTTTCATCTATTTGTGAAGGGAAAATCTTTTTATTTATCAATTCCTTTGCATTTTCGAGTACAAGTTTTAATGGATTTTGTCCATTTCTCCCTTTTCTGATCGAGTAGGTTGAAATACACAAAAAAAATCGAACGTTGAACCAAAAATCCCGCCCAAATTTTTTGAACCCCAGTAAAACCCTAGATGTTTTCCTATAAATAATAATTTTCTTAAGTCATTTTAAGAGTCTTTTAGCCGCCTCAATTCCCCTCGGCAATATTAGTTTCCATCAGTCTCATATTTCCTGATATCGATTAAAAATACTGAATCATTTTCTGTTTTCTTTTGCCCTTGGTATTACTTCGAATCCGAGTGCATGCAAGCTCAGATTTCAAAGAGTTCGAGTGTATATCGGAGACCTCGAAGCCCCTGTTCGCTACACCTGAAGAAGGTCAGTAAATCCCCTTTTCTTTATTTTTGCATTTTTATTCAGCTTCTTTAGTTGTTTGTAGTTGATTATTTGTTAGGTTGGTATGTTTTATGGTTGAGCATGTTTTAAGTTGTTGTTTTAGTTCAGTTACTGTATGGCATGGATTAGATGTTATTAGTTTTAAATTTTATTAAGGACATGTTTGCTCTTAAATCACTTGAATCTGGCTGCATGTTTAGTTAATCTAATCAGTTAAAGTCAACACGTGTATGGCCCTATTTGGATTTATGTGAGCTCATGCAAAATATAGAAGGGTGTGCTGTTTCTAATCCCCCTTTCCATTCATTTTGCATTTCTTTTTAGTTTTAAGTTATCTGCATGTATATGTGTTTATGTGCTAGTTTAGTTAGCTAAACATGTTTTCCTGTATTAGTCTGGTTCAATAATTAAGCCTGTTTTATATGCCAGTCTTTCTTAGCTTAGATTGTTTAGTCCCGTATATCAGCTTAGCTTAGTCCTATTCGATTAAATATGTCTTATGTGTTGTCGTAGCCTAATTTATTTCAGTTAAGCATGCATGATTTAGTTATTAGTTTATCCTGTTTAGTTAACCAGGCATTAGGAGCTATTTTGGGCTAGTCTGTCTATGCTAAGTGTGTATTATATATTGGTTTTGCTCTAGTTAATCATGATTTATATGTTGTCTTGTTAGAACTGATTAGTTAGGGAGATTTAGATGTTGTCTGATCAAATGAATTAGTAATGGTTTCAATGTGTTAGTATTAAGTGTTCAGGCTGTTTTGGCATAATGTTTTGGCTATTTCCATTGCATCTTACATGTTTTAGATGACTGGCCCAACCTTCACATCTTGACATATATAGTGTTTCAAACTAGAAATTGAACTCTGCTCTGTGTTTTTTTTTTTTTGGGTTAGCCTTTGCTTTGAATGCTTGGTCTTCCTATGCTCAAGTCCCACCTAAGCCTAGTTCTGTGTTCTCCATGAAAATAATCTTGTTATCTCTCCTTGTTGCTCATGCATGAAAAAATCTTGTTTTGGAATCAAAAACCTTGTGTTTTAGTTGATTTATTCGATGGTCTTGAAATGTGAATCTCTGGGATCCTACCTTGTCTTTATTTACTGCATTACTATTCAAGTCACTTGCTCAATGTTAAACAAATCACTTTGTGCCTGCTTTCACTCAAAATGCCATACTGTGGAACTCTTTCCATTGCTTTTGCCAGCAGAAAGGATCTGTGTGATTCTCTGTATGTGCTGTGGGTCTTCTGCTCATTATATTGGTCTTATTTAAAGGTCATAAGTGCTGTAAGGATGATTCAACCATGATTGTAGGCATACAATGTCCACTTGAGCTGCCCTAAGTATCTTCATTCATTTGTATTAGGGCCTTAGGCCATACTTCTATTATATCATGCCCTTGTCTGTTCTTGTGCTCGAAAATACTCACTGTAATGAACCAAACTACATCATGCCTAGATAATGCATTTCTTTTTATGAACTTGCTAAGCTTGCCAACTACCGAGATGCTGAAGTCATGCCCCTTTAAATTGTATGGTTTCTTGCCTGCCTACCTATCTGTTGGGTTGCTGTTTGTTTGATCGTTATATGCTCTTACATTGCAAGTATATTGCGTTTGATTATGTATATTTTTGTATATTACTAATATACTTTCATTTAAGCACGTTAATGGGGAGGTTAGATTGGTCATTATAGATCAAGCTTGAACTCTCCCCAGTGTTAGCCATGCCTGGGATTCATGAAATCCCTTGGACCTTGTGCAACATCGGGAAGACGGGGGTAAAAGATTTCCAATACTAACCATCTAGACATCCTTATGAATGTGTATACGCGAAGTATACTCAAATATACGTAATGTATACATAAGTCATTTATTTTGAAAACTGGAACTGCCCTACTGTATTTTGGGCCTACTTCACTTTTTCTTTTGTTGCTTTGACACGTTTTTGGGCCTGCTTTCATCCTTGTGACTGTTATCATTTTAATTGGGCTTGCACCTATGTTTACTTGACTGCTTTGTTTGGTATTTGGGCCTTACTTCCCATTTTATCTTCTTTTTTATTATGTCATAGTTTCGGCTGTGAGCTCTTGTTTTTTTTGGGCTGGACATTTCTTTTGCATATGATAATTGTCTTTAAGTTTTCCATGTAAGATGATCGTGTATATTATAAAAAATTATGTCGTCGCTCTAATTCTTTTCTTTTCTTTTTTCTTTTGCATGACATCGGGGATTGCGAGGAGTTTCAAATGAGACTCGATTTCGCCGCTAGATCAAGCGATTGCATTGCTCCACTCGTGTTTCCTAGTTCGATAAGCTCGGCTGAAATTAATTCCAAGGATGATCGAGATTAAATTTCTATTCGAGTCTCTCTTTCTCCCCCTCGGAAAACAACTAGGGCTGAAGCAATATAAAAGGGGGAGAAAAACGAGAAAGCCTATTACATTTTAGAGCAACGTCTTATATTTGGTTTGATTTATTTGTGTTCATGTGTGATTATGTGACTATTTAGAACACCTAACTTAGTGGGTTAATTGGGTTTCATTTCAGTATAACAACAAAAACGTTTTTGGTTCATTTTTATGATTCTAGGAGATATTAATATGATAGGTTAATTGGGATGTTACCCCGATGTAATAACGAAAATACTTTAATTCGTTTTCGATGTATTTTAGTATATCTTTGAAAGAAAACGGGCGTTATGTCTATATAATGATAGAATTATTTTAGTATATCTTTGAAAGAAAAAAATAAGTTTTCCATGTTTCGAAGTTTTCACTTTTGCCAAGTGCCTAATTTAACCAAAGAAAAGAGTTGGATTATAAAGTTATTTTCCAAATTTATATTAGCTATTTATTTATTTTGTCTATACTCCTAAGAAGCAAAATCAATTTATACCTACCCATTGAATTATTTCAAATACTTATGAAACGTTGCACAATCCCGCACTTTCTTTAGTTTACTTATAACTAAAGTCTTCTATGCAAATTATTACCTTTTCTGCAAATATTATTTTAAATAGTGTTATTATATTTCCATTTATAACCTTAGCAACACTTACAAGCTTTTTTTTAAAAAAATATTTAATATTCTTTAGTTACAAGCCATTTTTAGCCTTAATTAATTAACCTAAATTTAGCCTTAATTAGTTAACCTAATTTTGGACGGTAACCGTGTTTAACGGATCTTAATGGATGCCTAGAACCTTCCCATTAGGATGCCTAGAACCCTTACCTAGAATCACATTAATTAAGTAGACCATTAATGGAGGTTTAGTTTAACTTTACCTTAGTTAATAATCAGGTGCCCTAATTCACCATTAAACAATTAGGTGGCGACTCCTTAAAATAAACAAATGGGAATCACCAATATGTTGTACTCTGATTCGACCCATTTAAAATGGGGTATAACTGCTTGGCGACTCCGCTGGGGATTTTAGGTTCTTAACCACAACAACTTAGGTTAATAATTAATTTATTGGATGTTTGGTTGTTTTTTATTTTGCCTTTATTGTTGCTTTTTCCCTTATGTGCTTTTAAGTGCTATTAATTGTTGTTTATTTATTTCCATATGTGAAATTTGTTCTAGGTAATAATCTGTTTTTTCTTTCCTTAAATTGGCATTCTGCTCATACTTCCTCCACTCCTGGAAAATTCACACAAATTCACACACTTAAAGCGGTTTCGCGGTTCGCGGCCGTGCACTACTAAATCACCCTTTAGTTGGATCGATCTTGTGGATTTAGTCGATCGGCGATACAGTTGACAGCCACGGACTTTCCACTCCCAAGATTTCCACTTGGGGGAGCCTTGTGTCATAGGAAACCAACTCTTAGTCAGCCTAAGATAGAGCTTAGCCAAAACCCTCTTTAAAGACATGCATCACACAAACTTAGGAGGCTTAATACCCAAGGTGTATTAAGTCCATTATTGAACCTCGTCCAAATGTCTGAGTAGGTGTATCACCCCGAGCGAGGGTTATCACGTTATGTGCATTGATTTGAAGGATAAACATGTGTGTTATGTGGACCATGTGCTAATAGGTAGAACTAACCATTTGTGAACGCAGGTAGCCATGAGTTAGCACAATATTCACCCAAGTTTTAGCATGGTCTTGAGCGTTCCTCCTCAACTAAAAGCATGGTGGATTGATTTGGGGGACTACGGACAGCGGGTGGTACGTGGAGCACTAAGACAATTTACCGTCTTTAATGGATATCCAGCCATGTAGAGACATCATCGAGGCGGCAAATGTGTTTTGGGATAAGAAGAGAGTCGTGTTCAGATTCGGCAACAATGAAATGACTCCATTGTTAGAGGAAATAGGTGGCTATGTAGAAAATGCAGCTTTGTTACATAAGAAGAAAAAATGGCAAAATTGCGGCATGATTATTCCAAAGGAACCTTTACCAAAGGAATTTGTTGACAGTTTCGGATTCAGAAAGGGTAAAGGCGTAGAATGTTTACAAGGGTCTACGATACCATTTGATTACTTGTATCATAGATTTGGCTATCAACAAAGTTTCACCAATCATCAAGATGATTTTTTCTCGTATGACACTTGGAAACAAAAACGATGCTTCGCTTTTGCAGTGTGTTTTTTAGGAACTATGGTGTTCCCTAAAGGGACAACAAGAGATATTCACACCCGACTCATTACTGTAACAGAAGCTCTATTTGGTGGCATTGAAGGAAAATACTACACTGTGGTCCCTATGATCGTGGCAGATATCTATCGAGCGTTAGGACGTTGCAAGCACGGGTACAAGCATTTTGAGGGATGCAACTTGCTTTTACAAATTTGGCTGATGGAACATCTTCAAAAGGTTGACAGAGGTCTAGCATTTCGAAAGCCGACGGGTGAAAATCACATTCTTGGACACGTTCCAGGCGCTATTTTGACTAATAGATCATTTGAAAAGCCAAATTGTGTAGAAGGGTGGGTAAGACTTCTTAGCCATCTGAACGATGATTCAATTCAATGGATGTTCGGTTGGTTTCCATCCGAGGGTTTGGTGTTTCGTACGACGATCGTACCATTCTTAGTTTTGATGGGACTTCGAGGCTTGCAGCCTTATGCCCCACTGAGAGTTTTAAGACAATCTGGAAGAAAGCAAAACAAACCTTTAGCGGCAGACATGGATCATTAACGAGCCGACTATAAAGAGGGAAAATTCCTTTTGCAAAAGAAGTTATAAGCATGTGGAAATTGAGGGAAACCATGAAAGCAGAATCAATTGAGCCAAATAGATACCAAGCTGGATGTGATGATAACTAATTGGAGTGGCTGACCGCTAACTTGGAAGGAACAATCAAACCTGGCGTTAGCTTGAAGGGGCGAATTAAGGATGCAGAAGCAGAAGCACACATCTTACTCCGACAACTGCGTAAGAAAAATATTGTCTCTGAAGCCGAGCACCATGCACAACTTGAGAAAAAAGAAAGGGAGGCAGAGAAATGGAAGCAGCAGGTACTTAGTTACGAGCAATGCATGCAAGAATTGGATACACTTCTAGCTGAGCAGGGAGACACTTCCATCAAAGAAGGCATCAAAACGGGAGGAGTTCTGGCTATGTCATACATTATCCAGAATCGCCGGAAGATCGGTCAATCAATCCAGGCAACCAAGAGGCTCAAGAATGACGAAGGGCCTTCCTCATGTTAATTAGCTTATGAAAGTAAAGTAGTAGTTGTAATAATTTCCTTTGTACCAGGATTTAAATTTTCAATATTGTATGTTTGGGGGTCTTCAATTAATAGCACATTGGGATGCCACATAATTATATGTTTTATCCTTCAGATCCTCGTTAGGCCTACCTCTAGCACAAAAGAGGTCCCATGCATAATAGGTCGCACTATGTCTGCTATATTTCTCTTTTACTATGTGATTTGTTTGCTATGCAATATGGGCTTCTTTAAACATTATTTGTCAAATGTTCGCATTATTTTATTTAAAACAACAATCATTCACACTATACTGACGCAGTTTTCTTCATTTTTGAATGTTTTCTTTTATTTTGATTATTCCCCCCAAAGGTTGATTCGTGTTGACTGCGAACTGGCGGACCACCCGTACTTCACAAGATCAAAAGCACGAGCATCCAACGATATGAATGATTCAGGGGCATCCGAACAGACTGGCTTGAGACTTGTCACCGTTCCAAGAGACGAACCTGAGGCTTCGGGAGAAAGGAATGATGAACTCATCGCCCAATTGATGCAGCAAATGGCCAACATGCAAAGTGAAATTGAGCGACTACGAAATCTCACCAACCTGTCCGTTACCCTCAACACTCCTCACCATGAACAAAGAACAAGTGCGACAATCCCACCATCCTTTTCGCTTGTTGACTCGCCCGCCCCTCAGCTCTTTCCCTTAAACCCTCCACTTCACACAGTCAATCCAAGCACTACCAATTCACCTCCCGTCCCACAACAAACTAGCCTGCCACAAACCATCTCACAACAATCAAATCCACAACAAGCCATCCCACCACAGATTAACTCACAACAAGCCATCCCGCAACAAACTAACTTACAACAAACCATCCCGTAACAATCCAACCCTTAACACTTCCAACAAGCCAATCCGCCAACTTTCACCACTCCCTATATTCCTCAGCCTTCAGTTATTCAAACTACCCCACTTACCCAAAACTACCAAGCAACTCAACACATACCATTGGCACACACCGCTAACCATAACACGCAGTATGTGCCACCGGTATATGTAGCAGAAGCTCAACCTTTCACTACCCAATTGCAGGCCATACATCATCCAGAACCTGATCCTTATGAGGAGATAGAAAGGGAAGCCAGGGCAAAAGCAGACGAGAATGTAGCAAAGGAGATTCGTAGTCTGAAGGAATCATTTAGAAGCATCCAAACCCACAAGGGATGTGAGGGACTAGAATACGAGGATTTGTGTATTCATCTCGACATTGAGTTGCCTGCTGGATATAAGGTACCAAAATTTGATATGTTTGATGGAAAAGGAAATCCTCGGGCTCACTTGAGATCATACTGTGATAAGCTTGTTAGAGTGGGAAAAGATCAAGTTATTAGGATGAAGTTGTTCATAAAAAGTTTGACAGGAGAAACACTTGATTGGTACACATGCCAAGATCCGCAAAAATGGCATAGTTGGGAAGAGATGGCACAAGAATTCATGGATAGATTCAGGTTTAATACTGAGACTGTCCCAGACAGATTCTATTTTATGAAGTTAGAAAGGAAGTCATCAGAAACTTTCAGAGAATATGCTATGCGTTGGAGAGCAGAAGCCGCGAAAGTCCAGCCTTCCATGGCGGAGAGTGAGACGACGACACTCTTTGTACAGTCTTTAAAAGATGCAACATACTATGAAAGACTGATAAGTGTCATTGGGCAAAAGTTTTCTAGAAGTCATTAGGATGGGAGATTTCATAGAAGAAGGTATCAAGACAGGGAGAATCACAAATCTTGCAGGGTTGCAAGCAACAAATACGGCAATTCAATCAGATTCAGCTAAGAAGAAGAGGGACGGAGTGTCCACAGTCATGACCATCTAGGAACGAAGACCAAACCAGATGTTAACCTACCAATACCCTTCATCCCAGCCTTCATATTATAGCCAATACACCCAAGCCCCTCAACCTTATTACCAACCTCCACCCACTCCCCATCCTGTTTACCATACCCAGTCAGCATATTACCCACCTCGAGCACCTGCCCACCAAAGCCCATCACAATACCAGCCAACTTACTCGCCTCAACCCCAATACCAACCACAAAATCATCCACAAAATACGCCCAGACCGCGCCCAAACTTCGAAAGAAGGCCAACCAAAACTTACACACCGTTAGCCGAACCCTTAGCCCAACTGTATGAAAGATTGAGAACTGCAGGGATACTCCAACCAATTCAGGGAAGAGTTCCTAATCCCCTTCTTGGATGGTATGACGGGACTAAACATTGTGCGTATCACTCAGGAGTTGCCAGACATGATACTAAAAATTGTCTTACTCTCAAAGACAAAATTGAGGCATTAATCAAAGAAGGGGTCATCCAGCTCAAAGGAGCCCCCCCAAATATAAACAACAATCCGCTGCCCAATAATGGTGATGCAAAGGTGAACATGATTACCATTGATGAAGATTGCAATTTGGAAGGGACTATCGTGCCGGTTAAGAAAGAGAAAAAGGTTGAATCATCAGCCTTTATTGCTCCAGTAATCATGGTCCAAATGAGGGCCCCAATTGAAGTAGAAATGCTCACTCCAAGGCCTAGGATCACGACCTTAGTTGCTCAGGTACCTTCTTTCAACACCAAAGCAGTTCCTCGGAACTATGAGTCTAATGAAAGGAACAAAGCAAAAGGAAAATTGGTTGTAGAAACCGTTGCTACTGGATTGACTAGATTTGGGCGGTGTTATGCCCCCGAGGAGGTAGCGCGAGGAGAACCGAGCAAAGAAAATGGCCAAAAGAAAGTTGTGACCGAGGCTGAAGTCGAGGAATTCTGGAGGAAAATGCCGACTAAAGAATATTCTGTGGTCGAACAACTAAAGAAAACACCAGCCCAAATTTCATTATTGGCATTGTTGATGAGTTCTGAAGATCATAGGAATGCTTTAGCAAAAGTACTGAATGAAGCTTATGTTCCGGCTGAGACTTCCAGCGAGAAATTTTCAGCCATCGTTGGAGAAGTCCTCGAAGCCCACAAAGTTTCTTTTCATAACCATGAGTTGTCACCTGAAGGTTTGGGGCACAACAAGGAATTGAACATTACAGTCAAATGCAGGGACAAGTTTATTTCTAAGGTATTGATTGATGGGGTTTCAGCTGTTAACATATGTCCTGTCACTACCCTCCGAGCTTTAGAAATTGATATCTGGAAACTTCGCAACAGTCATGTGAGAGTTAAAGGGTTTGATGGAGCTCAAAGAGGTGTCGTAGGAGAGATTGACTTAGCATTGGAGATTGGACTCGTGGAGTTCACGGTGGAATTTAAAGCGATGGATATGTCCGCCAGTTACAATTTGCTGATAGGAAGACCGTGGATCCATATGGCTGGTGCAGTCCCTTCTACCTTGCATCAAAGTTTGAAATTTGTCTGGAATCATCAGGAAATTGTGATCCATGAAGAAGGAAACAACCCGATCTACCCTGAAAACTCAATTCCTATTATTGAAAGTGTAGAAAGGCTAGATGTATCTGTTTTCCATATCAAGGAGATCATGTGCACTACTCAAGCCGAAAGAGTAAAATTGCCACGCGTGCTTATGATGGTGGCTTGGGAAATGTTGAAGAATAATTTTAAGCTTGGTCAGGGTCTCGGAGTGAATTTGGACGGAATAGTGGAACCAATTCAGTTACCCGGTCAGAAGGGTACTTTTGGTCTTGGATACAAACCCACTCTTGAAGAAATTTAACTGGCTAGTCTCAAAAGAAGAAGTGATGTTCCCTTGACAAAGCCTATTTCTCTCCTGAATCAGTCATTCTTTAAGGAATCCGCCACCCAAGCATCAGAGGAAGCAGCTGAAGACAACCTCGTGGAAAGTCTCAAGAAGCTATTCATTGCCGAGGAGGAAGCTGAATGCAACGTGATTCTGGATGATTGCCCTGAAACTCTAACCATTTAGGATGCTGAGCCCGGAGATGTTTTAAACAATTGGACTTGTACCCCACCCCCGGTTCTCCGGGAGTCTTGGTAAACAATTTGTATTAGTATTTGATGAAACAACACGATTCAAAACTGAGGCCTGAATCGTGTTTATGCTTTTGTTGTGTTTTGCCTCCAAACTTTTGAAAGCTTAAATGCCAAATCCAAACTATGCATTTCTATTTCTTTTTCCGTCTTTATTTAATTAATTTTTCTTTTATTTTTCAGCAATCAAACTAGTAAATCTGTTGATACTGTGAATGTGACACGTAATGAAACAAGTGAGCCAATAGTAAATGCCGAACAAGACTCTGAAGAATATGAAGAGGACATGCGACCTGAAGTGTTAACTAAGTATTTTGAACATTTTGAGAATAAGCCAAAACCAAATTTGGATGAAACAGAAACCATAAATTTAGGAGATTCAGAAACCGTGAGGGAAACAAGAATCAGCGTCCGTTTAAATCCGTCACAAAGGGAAGAATTGATCAACCTTTTGAGACAATATATAGACGTGTTCGCATGGTCTTATGATGATATGCCGGGTCTAAGCACAGAAATTGTTTCGCATAAGTTGCCTATTGATCCCTCTTGTCCTCCGGTGAAACAAAATAAGAGAAACATTAAACCGGATTTAAGTTTAAAAGTTAAGGAAGAAGTCTCTAAGAAATTTGATACAAAGGTCATTCGAGCTGCATGGTACCCCACTTGGCTAGCCAATATCGTGCCTATACCAAAGAAGGATGGCAAAGTCAGGGTGTGCGAGGATTATCGGGATCTCAACAAGGCTAGTCTGAAAGATGACTTCCCCCTCCCAAATATTCATATACTTATTGATAATTGTGCGAAGCATAAGTTGCAGTTATTCGTTGATTGTTTCGCAGGATATCACCAGATTCTGATGGATGAAGAAGATGCTAAGAAAACGACATTCATCACACCTTGGGGAGTATACTATTATCGAATGATGCTTTTTGGGCTCAAGAACGCAGGTGCCATGTATATGAGAGCAATGACTACCATTTTTCATGATATGATCCATAAGGAGATTGAAGTCTATGTGGACGATATCATCATCAAGTCACGAAAGAGTTCAGATCACTTGACGGATTTGAAGAAGTTCTTTGACAGGTTGAGGCGATACAATTTGAAGTTAAATCCCGCAAAGTGTGCATTTGGTGTTCCTGCTGGGAAGCTGTTGGGTTTTATTGTGAGCAGGTGGGGCATAGAATTGGACCCTTCGAAGATAAAGGCTATTCAAGACTTTCCTGCCCCAAAGAGTCGAAAGGACGTGATAAGCTTCCTCGGTCGTCTCAACTACATTAGTCGGTTCATATCACAATCGACAGTAATATGTGAGCCAATAATCAAGTTATTGAGGAAGGATGCTGCTACCAAATGGACGGAGGATTGCCAACAAGCCTTTGAGAGGATCAAAGAATATTTGTCTAATCCGCCTGTTCTTGTGCCTCCAGAAGCCGGGAGACTTTTGTTATTGTATTTGTCTGTGTCAGCAAATGCATTTGGATGTGTGTTGGGACAACATGATGAAACGGGAAAGAAGGAGCAAGCGATATATTACTTGAGCAAGAAGTTCACGCCTTACGAGGCACGATATACCTTGTTAGAACGCACCTGCTATGCTCTGACTTGGATTGCACAAAAGTTAAGACATTATCTGTTTGCATATACTACTTATCTCATCTCAAGGATAGATCCACTCAAGTATATCTTTCAGAAGCCTATGCCTACTGGGAAACTAGCTAAATGGCAAATTTTGCTAAGTGAGTTTGATATTGTATATGTTACTTAAAAGACTATCAAAGGGCAGGCAACAGTTGATCATCTTGCTGAAAATCCTATAGATGAAGAATACATGCCCCTTAAGATTTATTTCCCTGATGAAGAAGTGTTGTTTGTCGGAGAAGATATCGCAGAAGAATACCAAGGGTGGAGAATGTTCTTTGATGGGGCTGCAAATTCCAAAGGAGTTGGCGTTGGAGCACTCTTAATTTCGGAGTCAGGCCAGCATTATCCAATTTCAGCAAAGCTCAGGTTTTCGTGCACCAACAATATGGCAGAATATGAAGCTTGTATTCTTGGACTTAGAATGGCCGTTGATATGAACATACAAGAATTATTGGTTATAGGTGATTCTGACTTATTGGTTCATCAAGTACAAGGTGAATGGACCACTAAGAACGTGAAGATACTTCCGAACCTGCATTGCGTGAAAGATCTGTGTCAGAGATTTATCAAGGTGGAATTCAAATATGTTCCAAGGGCTCAAAATGAGTTCGCTGATGTTTTGGCAACCTTGTCTTCTATGATTCAGCACCTGGACAAGAATTACATAGATTCTATCAAGGTAAATGTGCACGATCAGCAGGCTTATTGTTTCTATGTGGATGAAGTTCCTGATGGAGAACTTTGGTAATATGACATTAAGAAATATCTCAAGGAAGGAGACTACCCAGAAGGCATAATCAGTGTTCAGAAAAGAACACTTCGAAGATTAGCAAACCACTGTTTCCTAAATGGAGAAATCCTTTATAGGAGGACTCCAGATTTAGGACTATTAAGGTGTGTTGATGCCAAAGAAGCGGCCAAGTTGATTGAAGAAGTACATGGCGGTACATGTGGGCCTCACATGAATGGTTTTACTCTGGCTAAGAAAATTCTACGAGCGGGCTATTTCTGGATGACTATGGAATCAGACTACATTCGCTTTGTGCAAAAGTGTCATCGATGTCAGATTCATGGCAATTTGATTCGAGTCCCGCCAAATGAATTAAATGTGACGAGTTCTTCGTGGCCATTCGCAGCTTAGGGCATGGATGTCATTGGTCCTATCGAGCCAGCAGCGTCAAATGGACATAGGTTCATTTTGGTAGCCATCGACTACTTCACAAAATGGGTAGAGGCATCTTCGCACAAGTCGGTGACGAAGAAGGTGGTGGTAGACTTTGTTCACAATAACATCATTTGTCGATTCGGAATCCCTGAGTCGATTATAACAGATAATGGAGCTAATCTTAATAGTGGTCTGATGCATGAGATTTGCGAAACATTTAAGATTACTCACCGCAATTCCACCACGTACAGACCTCAGATGAATGGAGCAGTTGAAGTAGCCAACAAAAACATCAAGAGAATATTGCAAAAGATGATTGATAATTACAGGCATTGGCACGAAAAATTGCCATTGGCCCTTCTCGGTTATCGCACCACTGTAAGGACTTCAACTGGGGCAACGCCTTATCTTTTGGTCTATGGGACAGAGGCAGTGTTACCTGTAGAGGTGGAGATACCATCTTTGAGAATTATCCAAGAAGCTGAGTTGAGTGATGCCAAGTGGATACAAACCCGATATGAACAATTGATGCTCATTGATGAAAAGAGGATGAACGCAGTTTGTCATGGGCAACTTTATCAGAATAGAATGGCCAAAGCTTTCAATAAGAAGGTAAGACCAAGACAATTTAAACGGGGGCAATTGGTATTGAAGCGCATATTCCCATGCCAAAATGAAGCTAAGGGAAAATTTTCACCTAACTGGCAAGGGCCTTACATGGTTCATCATGTACTGACTGGAGGAGCATTAATTCTAGCAGAAATGGATGGCGAAGTTTGGCCGAAAGCTATCAACGCAGATGCCGTCAAGAGATACTACGTCTAGGAGATTTTCATCTTTTTATATGTAATATCTTATAATGTCTTTCTATGTAATGAAAGCTACGTTCCCTCGGCGGGATACGTAAGAAACCTATATCGGGTTTGGGCTTTTAAGACAAAAATTTCCATTTGTTTGTAACATGAACTACACCTGACCTGATTCCCGCGGTGGGATACGTAGGCGGCCTACATAGGCTTCGGTCACATTATTAGAATACCTCGATTTTATTTTGCTTGTATTTGAACTACGCTTGACCTGATTCCCTTAGTGGGATACATAGGCAGCCTATATAAGGCTCGGTCTCGTCATGTTAAAAGTTCAACATCCTCTTATGCCAGAAACTAGGACAATTTTAAGGGCATCGTTGCAAGACGACATCGAGAGACATGAAAAGTTGTGGTCAACAGAGTCGTCGGACAAATGAAAGATTTTGGAGAAAGGACGCTCGCTTTGTTTCACAGTGTGTCATAGTCCCAAGTGCAGCAGAAATTATTTATCACTATATACATATTTTACTATGCATATTTTCTTTTGAAATAATATGATTTTTAATCAAATAGTTTTATTAGTTGGCCAAGACTTAGAAATAGGCGGAGGTTACAAGTCCAGTCCAAATTGGAAGCATGAAGCGTCAAGAGCCGGATCTTCAAAGTCAACGGGAATCAACCTCCCCCCGAAACTTACAAATTTTCTTTGAGTGCAGGTTTCCAAATTGCGGAAGCTAAAATACATAATGTTTACAGCCTTGCAGGGATTACGCGACGAACGGTTTGAATTTCCTTATAATATTTAGGAGAAATTACACCTCTCAAATGTCGATAATTCTCGAAATTTATGATAAATTAATGATTAAGTAATGATTTTTCAAATGTATCAACACACAGATATTTTCTACGGCTTTCAAATGCCCTACATAAATGTTTTCAAACGCACCGCACATGTTTGCATTATTACTTTCAAATGCCCTTCCAACGCACTGCATAAATGCTTTCGAACGCACCGTACATAAATCGCACTATTGTTTTTAAATGCACTGCACACGCATAGCACTATCGCTTTCAGATGCTATACGTGAATACTTTCAAATGCACCGCACATGCATTGCATCGCTGCCTTCAAATGCTCTGCATAAATGCTTTCAAGTACACCGCTCGCATATTGCAATACCTCTTCCAAACGCACCGCACATGCATTGCACCACTACCTTCAAATGCTCTGCATAAATGCTTTCAAATACACTGCACAAATACTGCAATACTACTTTCAAATGCACCGCACATGCATTGCATAGCTGCCTTCAAAATACTTCGCACCGCATTGCACAAATGCTTTCAGCCGCTTCGCATAAATGCATGCAAACGCACATACACCGCACAAATGCTTTAAAATTCACTGTACAAATGCTCTGCACCATGAATCATGGTGGTTTGGAAACCTCATTTTATCAATCATTAGGTTCTAAAGAAAACTTCATTCTGATGGCTTAGAAAGCCTCATTTTCATAAATCATTCGGTTTAAATAACCTCATCTTCATATCTGGTTTAAGGCCTCATTTTCATCGCCAAAGGCATCATTCTCATGAATCATCGGCCTAGAGCCTCATTTGCATTAGCCTCAGCTAAGGCTATCATTTTATTAAATCATTGCAGCTTTTTCATGGGCTTATTTTACATCGCTTTACTTCCTATATTTATTTTTACTGACTATTTTATCTAGTTTAAGTTTCGCGGGAGCTTTAGCGCAATGTGGAACTATTTCTTCGGCAGCGAACTGGGGCAATTTGTTGGGAAGGATAATCAGACTTCCCGACAAGGGTCAAGGATCTACCTCGAACACTCGTCTCCAACCCCAAATATTCCGCTTGCATACCAACACATTCATATTTCAGAATTCTCGAGTTTGATCATAATACCCAGTGTCATCATAATTCGACACTGGGACAATATTTTGCAAAGATTCGCACCAATCGGGATTTGTTATTCATAAGTGTCGTAGTTATCCCAGAACTACACACGGCCTGATTCTCGTGCGGCCCGAGATATGTAGGCAACTCGGAGACCGGAGTTCGGCCATAATCCTCTCAAATTTGTTTTACCCTTAGTCCTCCAAAGTCCTTTAGTCGAGACAAAATAGGCTATTGAGTCAACGCCTTTGCCCGAAAATTCTTTCATCATTACCGGTCAAAGAGGGACAAGTTATTGACACCCAATTTTGTCCCGCCTTCCTCCAAAATATTTATTTACGCTTCTAATATTTTGGCAACTTAAGAAAACATTATTTATACTTTACTACAATTATTAGCTTTTATTAATACCAGTGTTTCATTATCCTATTGTAGTCACTAGCTATTATTATTTTTATTTTTATTACCGTTACTACCTCATTATTATTATTATTATTATTATTATTATTATTATTATTATTATTATTATTGTTGTTGTTATTATGATTATTATTATTATTATTATTATTATTATTACCATTATAATTATGATTTGCATTATGATCACTTTTAACATTTTATTTACCGTCTTATGCACACACGTATCGCATTTTATTTTATGCAATTAAACAATAGCATTTATTTACTGTTAAGCTTTTAAAATATATTATCGCACGGCTACTACAACATCGTATAACTTTATTTAGTAATAAATATATTTTATAGTAAATAATATTTTGGCACACGTTAATATATAATTAAGGGAAGAGGGTATTTTATTTAAATTTAGGAGCCCAAATTGTTTCTTTCATTCAGCCAATATTAGCCCAAATCCGAACCCAATCAACCACCAATATTTTTCGGATTAGCCCAAAACGACCCAGCCCACATTTTTAATTCATCAACCCATCCCACTACCCACCTACCCGACCCGGCCCATTTTTGCGTTTTATTCATCAAACCTAAAACGAGCCCTAATTAGCGCCGCTCCTCTTTCTTTCCCCTCTCTCTTCACCCTCTCTCTCTCTCTCTCCGATGCGAATAGTAAATTCGCAGGGGGGCTTTCGTTGAACACAGGCCATGCATGGCCATTTGAGGATAGGAATTAATTATCCTGACCTTTCTCCTTCAGAATTGCAGCCTTGAAGGGTTCGTTTTTGTTTTCTTCCCCTCCCCTTTCCTTGCGATCTGAAACGATTTTGAATGGGTTTCGTCCATTTGTGAAGGGAAAATCTTTTTCTTTATCAATTCCTTTGCATTTTCGAGTACAAGTTTTAATGGATTTTGTCCATTTCTCCTTTTTCTGATCGAGTAGGTTGAAATACACACAAAAAACAAAATCGAACGTTGAACCAAAAATCCCGCCCAAATTTTTTGAAACCCAGCAAAACCCTTGATGTTTTTCTATAAATAATCATTTTCTTAAGTCATTTTAAGAGTATTTTAGCCGCCTCAATTCCCCTAGGAAATATTAGTTTCCATCAGTCTCATATTTCTTGATATCGATTAAAAATATTGAATCATTTTCTGTTTTCTTTTGCCCTTGGTATTACTTCGAATCCGAGTGCATGCAAGCTCAGATTTCATAGAGTTCGAGTGTATATCGGAGACCTCGAAGCCCCTATTCGCTGCACCTGAAGAAGGTTAGTAAATCCCCTTTCCTTTATTTTTGCTTCAGCTTCTTTAGTTGTTTGTAGTTGATTATTTGTTAGGTTGGTATGTTTCATGGTTGAGCATGTTTTAAGTTGTTGTTTTAGTTTAGTTACTGTATGGCATGGGTTAGATGTTATTAGTTTTAAATTTTATTAAGGACATGTTTGGTCTTAAATCACTTGAATGTGGTTGCATGTTTAGTTAATCTAATGAGTTAAAGTCAACATGTGTATGGCCCTGTTTGGATTTATGTGAGCTCATGCAAAATATAGAAGGGCGTGGTGTTTCTAATCCCCCTTTCCATTCATTTCGCATTTCTTTTTAGTTTTAAGTTATCTGCATGTATATGTGTTTATGTGCTAGTTTAGTTAGCTAAACATGTTTTCCTGTATTAGTCTAGTTCAATGATTAAGCCTGTTTTATATGCCAGTCTTTCTTAGCTTAGATTGTTTAGTCCTGTATATCAGCTTAGCTTAGTCCTATTCGATTAAATATGTCTTATGTGTTGTCGTAGCCTAATCTATTTCAGTTAAGCATGTATGATTTAGTTATTAGTTTAGCCTGTTTAGTTAAACAGGCATTAGGAGCTATTTTGGGCTAGTCTGTTTATGCTAAGTGTGTATTATATATTGGTTTTGCTCTAGTTAATCATGATTTATATGTTGTCTTGTTAGAACTGATTAGTTAGGAAGATTTAGATGTTGTCTGATCAAATGAATTAGTAATGGTTTCAATGTGTTAGTATTAAGTGTTCAGGCTGTTTTGGCATAATGTTTTGGCTATTTCCATTGCATCTTACATGTTTTAGATAACTGGCCCAACCTTCACATCTTGACATATATAGTGTGTCAAACTGGAAATTGAACTCTGCTCTGTGTTTTTTTTTTTTGGGTTAGCCTTTGCTTTGAATGCTTGGTCTTCCTATGCTCAAGTCCCACCTAAGCCTAGTTCTGTGTTCTCCGTGAAAAGAATCTTGTTATCTCTCCTTGTTGCTCATGCATGAAAAAATCTTGTTTTGGAATCAGAAACCTTGTGTTTTATTTGATTTATTCGATGGTCTTGAAATGTGAATCTTTGGGATCCTACCTTGTCTTTATTTA
This sequence comes from Lycium barbarum, assembly GCF_019175385.1. Lineage (NCBI taxonomy): Eukaryota > Viridiplantae > Streptophyta > Magnoliopsida > Solanales > Solanaceae > Lycium > Lycium barbarum. The sequence continues at coordinate 90,949,450 of NC_083347.1, forward strand.
CTGCATTACTATTCAAGTCACTTGCTCAATGTTAAACAAATCACTTTGTGCCTGCATTCACTCAAAATGCCATACTGTGGAAATCTTTCCATTGCTTTTGCCAGCAGAAGGGATGCAGAAGGGATCTGTGTGATTCTCTGTATGTGTTGTGGGTCTTCTGCTCATTATATTGGTCTTATTTGAGGGTCATAAGTGTTGTAAGGATGATTCACCCATGATTGTAGGCATACAATGTCCACTTGAGCTGCCCTAAGTATCTTCATTCATATGTATTAGGGCCTTAGGCCATACTTCTATTATATCATGCCCTTGTCTATTCATGTGCTCGAAAATACTCACTATAATGAACCAAACTACATCATGGCTAGATAATGCATTTCTTTTTTTGAACTTGCTAAGCTTGCCAACTACCGAGATGCTGAAGTCTTGCCCCTTTAAATTGTATGGTTGCTTGCCTGCCTACCTATCTGTTGGGTTGTTGTCTGTTTGATCGTTATATGCTCTTACATTACAAGTATATTGTGTTTGATTATGTATATTTATGTATATTACTAGTATACTTTCATTTAAGCACGTTAATGGGGAGGTTAGATTGGTCATTATGGATCAAGCTTGAACCCTCCCCGGTGTTAGCCATACCTGGGATTCATGAAATCCCTTGGAACTTGTGCAACATCGGGAAGACGGGGGTAAAAGATTTCCAATACTAACCATCTAGACATCCTTATGAATGTGTATACGCGAAGTATACTCAAATATACGTAATGTATACATAAGTCATTTATTTTGAAAACTGGAACTGCCCTACTATATTTTGGGCCTACTTCACTTTTTCTTTTGTTGCTTTGACACGTTTTTGGGCCTGCTTTCATCCTTGTGACTGTTATCATTTTAATTAGGCCTGCACCTATGTTTCCTTGACTGCTTTGTTTGGTATTTGGGCCTTACTGCCCATTTTATCTTCTTTTTTTTATGTCATAGTTTCGGCTGTGAGCTCTTGTTTTTTTTGGGCTGGACATTTCTTTTGCATATGATAATTGTCTTTAAGTTTTCCATGAAAGATGATCGTGTATATTATAAAAAATTATGTCGTCGCTCTAATTCTTTTCTTTTCTTTTTTCTTTTGCATGACATCCGGGATTGCGAGGAGTCTCAAATGAGACTCGATTTCGCCGCTAGATCAAGCGATTGCATTTCTCCACTCGTGTTTCCTAGTTCGATAAGCTCGGCTAAAATTAATTCCAAGGATGATCGAAATTAAATTTCTATTCGAGTCTCTCTTTCTCCCCCTCAGAAAACAACTAGGGCTGAAGCAATATAAAAGGGGGAGAAAACGAGAAAGCCTATTACATTTTAGAGCAACATCTTATATTTGGTTTGATTTATTTGTGTTCATGTGTGATTATGTGACTATTTAGAACACCTAACTTAGTGGGTTAATTGGGTTTCATTTCAGTATAACAACAAAAACGTTTTTGGTTCATTTTTATGATTCTAGGAGATATTAATCGGATAGGTTAATTGGGATGTTATCCCGATGTAATAACGGAAATACTTTAATTCGTTTTCGAATTATTTTAGTATATCTTTGAAAGAAAACGGGCGTTATGTCTATATAATGATAGAATTATTTTAGTATATCTTTGAAAGAATAAAAATAATTTTTCCATGTTTCGAAGTTTTCATTTTTGCCAAGTGCCTAATTTAACCAGAGAAAAGAGTTGGATTATAAAGTTATTTTCCAAATTTATATTAGCTATTTATTTATTTTGTCTATACTCCTAAGCTGCAAAATCAATTTATACCTAGCCATTGAATTATCTCAAATACTTATGAAACGTTGCACAATCCCACACTTTCTTTAGTTTACTTATAACTAAAGTCTTCTATGCAAATTATTACCTTTTCTGCAAATCTTATTTTAAATAGTGTTATTATATTTCCATTTATAACCTTAGAAACACTTACAAGCTTTTTTTTTAAAATATTTAAAATGCTTTAGTTACAAGCCATTTTTAGCTTTAATTAATTAACCTAAATTTAGCCTTAATTAGTTAACCTAAGTTTGGACGGTAACCGTGTTTAACGGATCTTAATGGATGCCTAGGACCTTCCCATTAGGATGCCTAGAACCCTTACCTAGAATCACATTAATTAAGTAGACCATTAATGGAGGTTTAGTTTAACTTTACCTTAGTTAATAATCAGGTGCCCTAATTCACCATTAAACAATTAGGTGGCGACTCCTTAAAATAAACAAATGGGAATCACCAATATGTTGTACTCCGATTCGACCCGTTTAAAATGGGATATAACAGGGAAGCTTGATCAGAACCCTGTGTATCTGACACTGATGGCACTTTTCCACGAATTTATAGGAGTCATGCTCCATGGTCATCTAATAATGTCCTGTCCTCAAGATTTTCTTAGCAAGGATGAATGCATTCATGTGAGGTCCGCATGCTCATGCGTGCACCTCTTTTATCAATTTTTGTAGCCTTGTCGGCATCCACACACTTGGGCAGCCCAAGGTCAGGGGTCCTTTTGTATAGCATTACTTTGTTTAAGAAGAACCCATTAGCCAACCTCGTGATGGTCTTCTTTTGATTTGCTGAACTCTCTGGAGGATACTCTTCTTTTTCCAGGTAGGCCTTAATGTCGACATACCATGGTTGGCCATCTGGCTTGACCTCGACATGGGTGCAGTGAGCCTGTTCTTCTCTGAGTATGACCTCGAATGGATCAATGTGGGTACTCTCAGGGTGCTAGATTATAGACGCTATTGTAGCCAATACGTCTGCAAACTCATTATGAGCCCCTAGGGTATGCCTGAAGTCAATACTCTTGAATATCCCGCACAATATTTGTACTAGACTCACTTATGGGAGTATCTTATCATTTTTGGTTGCCGAATTTCGTTTTACTTGATTTATGAGCAAATCGGAGTCCCCGATTACTACCAACTCCTGTATGTTCATGTCCAACGCTATCCTGAATCCGAGTATACATGCTTCGTATTCTGCCATGTTGTTGGTACATCTAATGTTGAGTTTTGCGGCCATTGGATAGTGTTACCCTATTTCTGATATCAACACCGCCCCAATGCCTGATCCTTTGTAGTTGACTGCTCCATCGAAGAAAAGTCTCCAGCCCGAGTATGGTTTTGCCACCTCTTCTTCCATTGCCATCACTTCCTTGTCCGGAAAGAAAGTTCGTAATGGTTCCAGTTCATCATCGACGGGACTTTTTGTCAGTAGATCCACTAGGGCTTGTCCCTTGATTGTTTTTTCTGCCACATACACAATGTCAAACTCGCTTAGTAGCATCTGCCATTTAGCCAATTTTCCTTCGAGCATTGATTGCTAGAAAATGTATCTCAGCGGATCCATTCTGGATATGAGGTGAGTGGCAAACACCGATAGGTAGTGTCTTAGTTTTTGGGCAACACGATAGGTAGTGTCTCAGTTTTTGGGCAATCCAGGTCAAAGCACAACAGGTCTTCTCTATGAACGTATACTGCCCTTCGCAGGAAGTGAACTTCTTACTTAAGTAGTAGAGGGAATGTTCCTTTTTTCCCTCCTCATTATGCTGGGCGATTATGCATCCGAAAGCTTTTTTTGATACGACAGATACAGTAACAGAGGACTCCCTAGCCTGGGCGGTACCAAGACGGGAGGATTGGAAAGATATCTCTTGATTCTTTCAAATGCCTCTTGGCATTTCTCCTTCCAATTTGTGGGAGCATCCTTCTTGATCAACTTAAGGATTGGCTCTATAATCACAGTTGACTGGGCTATAAACCGTCCAATGTAGTTCAACCTTCCCAAGAAGCTCATGACTTCTTTCTTGGTTTTGGGAGGAGATAGCTCCTGAATTACTTTAATCTTGGTAGGGTCTAGTTCAATACCCTTACGGCTGACTATGAATCCTAGCAACTTACCTGCAGGCACTCCAAACGCGCACTTTGCAGGGTTCATCTTTAGATCGAATTTGCGAAGCCTTTCGAAGAACTTAAGCAAGTGCATGGTATGCTCCGAGCTCTCCTTTGAATTTATAATGACATCTTCCACATACAGTTCAATCTCTCTGTGCATCACATCATGGAACAGGGTAGTCATAGCTCTCATGTACGTGGCGCTGGCGTTTTTGAGGTTGAACGGCATTACCATGTAATGGTGGACTCCCCAAGAGGTGATAAAGGCTATCCTTTCAGCGTCTTCTTCGCTCATGAGTATTTGATGGTACCCGGTGAAACAATCCAAGAATGACTGAAACTCGTGCTTGCCGCAGTTGTCTATTCGAATGTGGATGTTTAGGAGAGGAAAGTTGTCTTTTAGACTGTCCCGGTTGAGAACTCAGTAGTCCACACAGATTCGAATCTTTCCAACCTTTTGGGTACCGGCACTATTGTTGGCATCCCAACTGGGGTAGGACGTCACCTCCACTATTCCAGACTTGATTTGTTTCTCTACTTCATCCTTTATCCTGATACTTATGTCTAGCTTAAATTTTTGCGTCTTTTGTTTGACTAGCGCAACCCCCCCCCCCCCCGAGGGGTAATATGTGGGCCACTATTTCAGTGCTTAATCCTGGTGTATCCGCGTATGACCAAGCGAAAATGTCCACATATTCCTTTAACAAAGCCATGAGCTCTTCTTTTTGTAGAGCTCCTAAATGAACATTAATTCGTGTCTCCTTGATATCCTCTTTGCCACCGAGGTTGATCACCTCAGTTATATCTCTATTCGGCTTCTTTTTATCATCGAATTCTTCCGATTCTTCTACCAGTTACTCTTTCTCTATAGACGTGCAAACAATTCAATTTGTAAAAATTTCGGTAGAGTTTCCTCTATAATTCTTACTGCCTCATTCTTGCACACAACCCAGAAAACACATCTAATGCCCCCACAGAGCAATCACAAATACCTATAATATCTTGCTCAAGTTTTTATATCAACGTCTATCCATATTAATAAAACAGGAAACATACCTTTCGAATGAACAACTTCAATTCTCAGCAATTACCTCGTAGCGGCATAATCATTTGCTTATCCATGATCAAAACATTTGGGTTAGGATCAGGGACATCATATCCTATGATTTAGCTCTATGGCACGATCTAAGATAAGAAAGAAAGGTCAATGGTTCCCAAATGCCCTGCAGCCTCTCGTTTATAAGTGTAGCGCACTTCACACCCATAAACAAGATTCTACTGGACACGCCTCATAGACACTCCCTAGGACAAACTGCTCTGATACCACTTTTTCATGACCCAACCAGAGGGCTATGACGGGCACCCGGAGCTAACCTACCGAGTACCTCTAAGCATACATCTCATAATCATTTCTGGGTGGACCCCAAAGGTAGCTCATGGTTATCATAACCTGTAAGGACACATACCATACTATAATGTCTAACTGTACACACACGTCTACGAGCCTCTACATAGAATACAAATGATCATAAGGACCAATACCGAATATACTGCAGCTCCGAAGTAAGTGGAGTGCTCCTGAGAATCCGCTGATAGAACTCCTACAGGTCTAATCCATCTCCCTGCCTACCTGCGGGCATGAGCGCAGTGTCCACAAGAAGGGACGTCAGTACGAATAATGTACTCAGTATGTAAGGCATGAATAACAACATAATATAGATATGAAAGGTAACATGGAATAAGAGAGATAACCTGTACATCTTAAAAATCATATGTAAGTGAGCACATATATATATATAAGTGTTAGTGTTGCAGAACATGCAACCTGATCCATCAATATAATATGTTAATGCCGAGGAACGTATGGCCCGATCCATAAATATAATATGTTAGTGCCGAGGAACGTACGGCTCGATCCATAAATATAATATGTTATTGCCGAGGAACGTACGGCCCGATCCATAAATATAATAAGTTAGTGCCGAGGAACATATGGCCCGATCCATAAATATAATATGTTAGTGCCGAGAAACGTACGGCCCGATCCATAAATATAATATATACATATACATCATGTAAATAGTATGCATGAACGTTCATATGAAAGCTACAACTTTATCGGAGTGAGGTAATGTCGGTAACCTCCGATTTATATTATGGAACAATCATTATCGCTACATCTCACCTTGAAGGAACTAGTAATGTAAGGTGAGGTCAACAACACTGAGTAGAATCAAGAAAATCATGAAATAAACTCAATAATCTCATAATATCATCAAAATCATAAGCATTGAAACTTTTAGAATTAGAATCATCATCATCATGTTCATCATAGAAGACATCTAATCTTTAGTATCATAAGAAGCTTTTAAGAATCATGAAATTCTAACTTTTTGGATGTAAAAAAAAATATGTTATGGCAAAATATCCGAAATCATAACATAGGAATCATGCCTTTGAAAGAAAAGGACTAGCCTTAACATACCTGGAAAATAATTTCTCGACTTCCAACTTACTTCCTGTCTTAAAATTCACTTAAGATCATTTGTAGCCTCATAATCTACATATACAACCATCCATACTATTGTTAGGCTCATCGTCATATACTCGTCATAAGCCCTTAATTTAAATTCATTTAGAATCTGCCGAAATTCGGGCAGCATCTCCCCTGTTTATATGCCTAGCCCGAAATCACAATCCAATCGCCAACAAAAACAACAACAGTACCAACATCACAGCAACATTATCAACACCAATAGGCTCCATAAAACATCCCACACGATGTTTTCCAAGTTTCTCAACTAACCAACTTGTTATACGACTATTTAATAACTTTATCTTCGAAAATAAACTGAAATTAATATTAATAAGGAAATTTCATACCTTATTCTTGCTAGAGAAGAACAATCTTACTTTGAATCAAAGACAATTCCAACGCAAGACAAAACTATAACAGCGACTACACGTTACCCGGACCTCGACTAATACTCTGTCACTTGAAATTACACAAAATCCTCACTTTTATATTGTATGTATGCTCCCTTATGTTGCTGAGTGTTTTGGGAAATTATTATGAAGAATAATGGGGGTTTTAACATATTGGGTTGAAGTTGGTGGCACTGTAGCAACGTAGCAGCGCGCGACCCTGTGCGTCCGCGCAGTGTAGTCCCCTGCTCTGCCCACCTAACTTGTAACGTCCATAATTCTTCACTCTGACATCATTTCAATGAGCGGTTTGTTGCATTGGAAACTAGACTTCATGAACTTCAATTTAGGCTTTTTGTTTTCTTCAAAACTCCTCATATACTAAAAGATATTCTTTCTCAAAGTTGGACCAGAATTGCCCCTCATATTTTTCCATAAAATCCAACAAACTTAATTTTCTTGATCTACTTGCCCTCCAATCCTTCCGTAGCTTATTTTATGAACTTAAACCCTTGTAACCATGAGATATGTGCATACAATCTCACATATCCTGAGAAGTCCTCCAGGTCTACACTTAAAACAACTAATGCCTAATAGATTTCACGTACAAAATTACGAGGTGTAACATTTATCTCATTTTTTAGCCAAAATAATATATACATTTTACTTTCATGATCTCTAGAACAACTTTCAAGTATTAATGTAAGTCTAGTTCATGTCTTACTACCTTGTAATAATATTCCACATATTTTGTGTGTGCTACCACATTATATACCAACTAATTAATTTTATGGCACGCAAATAAAATATACTTTGAGATCATCAACTAATAGGCATCTTCCCTAACAATTATAAAACCTGGATTTCAGAAATCATAAAGAGTAGAAAATTAAAACACGAGTAGACTAAAAAAGGTAGAACCCGATTTTTCGTGCTTTCTTCTTGAATTGATTCATCCTTGAAGAAAACCACATGTTTTTGTTACATATGCTCCATTTACACGAACTTTAAACCAGAGGGACGACAAAATTTCCAAATTTGATGACATAATTTTTTTCCACCACAAATCGATCTGCTCTTTTATATATATATATATATATATATATATATATATATATATATATATATATATATATATATATATACGTGCCTTTTGAAAACACAAATTTGGTTAGACCAAATAACAACTGCCCTTCTTAACAAGTCACGAAGACCCTTATTACAATCCACTGATTCTCAATTTCCAAACCCTTGAATTCAGGACTGAAGAGTCCCCATGACTCTTATTTTCTTTACTTTCCTCTTATGTAAAGTGTAGTACTCCCTCTAAATGTCCAGTAAACGCACAAATGGCTTGCAGGAGTACTACATGTCAATTACCCACTTTAATGGTTGGATTGCTCATAGAAAACCGTGACACCCAAACAAAACAAAAGATACACGTCTGACACCCTTTTCTCAAACGACACAATTAGTTGGTGATTAAACCAGTGTCATCAACGTAATTTGTTGGTGTCATAAAATTAATTCGACGATGTGACTCGCCTAACCAACGTCATATACAATAATTAATAAAACAATGAAGAAACTTGTTCCATGACTTAACAGTTCTGTTTGATGCCGTCTATCAAAATTAAATTTCGATTTTTATCTACCCGTTTTCTTCATCAGAGAATAAAATGGCGAAGTTTTTATCTCTTGAAACCGAATAATCTCTAAGACAAACAGATTTAATAAAACGGTGAATTTTTTATCTTCTTCAAACCGAATAAAGAACTAGCGAAGATTTTGTATCTTCAAGCCAATCAAAAGTTACTAAACCGGTAAAGTTCTTATATTCTTTAAACCGAATAGCAACTTGGAGTAGAAAATCACGCACATTTTAATCTCTAAACAGGGGAGTAGAAAACTACAAAGGTTTTAGTCTCTAAAAAGAGTAGTTTTTTATTTCTGAAACGAGTACTTATTTTTTGTCAGAAAAGAGTACTTTTTATTTCTGAAAAATTTACTATCTTCTTTGTCAAAGTTTCTAGTAGATTAACATAATACATAATATATAAAATAATAATTTCCTTAAGATTTTTGTAAATCTGTAATCGGAAAATAATCTAAAACAAAATCTAGAAAGAGAAGAAACAATCTAAAACAGAATTTGGAAAGAAAGGAAAATAATTTGAGCCCACTGAATTTACAGTGTGTCCTTATGGAAATTATTCCCCTCAAGTACCCGAGGTTATGGAATATATCCTTCCAAGATAGAACGAATTAACTCACCAGTGTAGCGGTACCTCAAACCCTGGTGAACGACGAACGTAACAAACGTCAGAAATCTCAGAAAAAAAATTGATGAGCAGAAAAGAAAGAAAAAGATAATCAGAATTTTCATAAGGAAAATCTGAAGGGATGGCCAGATATTTATGACTAACAAAAAATGTCTGTTAAGAAATAGGTGTATCTTTTCGGAAAAGTCATGTGCCTTTTCAGTAAAAAAATTGCCTTTATGAAAAAGGCAAAGGAAATAAAACTTTAATTTCTCATTCACACCAAAAAATCCTAACATGATGGACAATAAAGATGATAATAATGCCTATTAAAATCCCATGAGAGGTGCAAAGTCTTCTTGTAATTGGTGCATTGAATGACGTTATACAACAATACAAAATATACGTATTATTCTTAGCATTCGCTATTTCTTGCTTAATTCGTTGAGGTTATAATGATTTACCACCCGGAGACTCTAGCTCAAAGCTTCTCCAAGGACTAGGCTACATATCTAGCTTATGTTTTACTTTGATATCAATTGTACCGATTTTACGGGTAAACAGTTGGCGCCCACCGTGGGGCCAGGATAATTGTGGTATCATTGGGACCCCTATCAATGACACTAATTCTCTTTAGAGCTTGTTGTTAGATTCAAGAGCTGCAGATATGACAAACACTACTGATGACCAAACTCATCTCCCTACCAGAAACAATGATGGAGAAAATGCCCCAAAAAACGGTCTAAATCAATGGGTTACAGAGGAAATAACACCTACTGATGAAACCCCTGAAGAAGCAATGTAGATCATGAGGGAGCAGTAACGGTTTATGATGGAGGATATGAAATTCATGAGGCAAAGTATCTCAGCACTTTTTGGCAATTCAAACACAGGAGTCAAAAGGCCCGGGAGGACTCCTCCGACACTAACTATCAGAAACAATACACCCAGTGGAGACCAAATGAAGGGTAGAACTGTTGGGAGTGAAGACGTATTCAGGAGCTAGTCTGTCCTAGATGATCCCTTTCGGGTACAAGTATTGCAGTCTATGAAAGACATCATTGATAAGATGAACAAAAGCACTAAGGAAGAGGAAAAGAACACAAAGGAGCTTCAGGCCTATATGGATCAAATCCCAGGGGCTCCGCCGGTCCTTGAGGGCCCTAATGCAAAAAAGTATATTCAGTTAGCTTACAAATTATAAGCTGCCCCAGAGTTAATACCGAAGAAATTTAAGATGCCGGACATCCCCAAGTATGACGGGATAACAGATCCGCAGGAGCACATAATGGCCTACACCATGGCTGTCAAGGGAAATAACCTGAAACCGAATGAAATCGAATTGGTCTTGACAAAAAAGTTAGGCAAGACATTGACTAAAGGAGCCTTAACTTGGTATTCTCTTTTACCCGAGCACTCAATTGATTCATTTACTATGCTTGCAGATATGCTTATTAAAGTACATGTTGGAGCCCGGAAGGTACGAATGTGAAAGGCAGACATCTTCCACATTTCGCAGGGGGAGTCTGAACGGCTCAGGGACTTCGTCACCCGGTCCCAGAATGAGAGGATATTACTGCCCGCGGTTGCGGATGAATGGGAAGCCAAGGCTTTCACTAAGGGTCTCAATCCTCTGAGTTCGGATGCTTCATACAAGCTCAAGGAAAACCTGCTAGAGATCCAGGCAAATATACCGACATTTTCTACGGCCCAAAATCATGGTCAACTAAACTTTGATCGGAGCCATTTCAGACACCGGTTTGAACCATACCCATTAGGACCACAGACTGACAGAAAGCAGGAGCATTTTCTAAGCGAGTCGCTAGAAAACAGCTTACATGAAGAACAGTAATGTCTGCAAACACTGGGGATTGTCGCATCAGAGCAACTAAAACTATAGCAATAAGTACCGGAAACATTTGAAGATTGCTTCGAGATAGAAAAAAAACATTCTGCCCAAAGGCATCATGTCCGTAGAAGATACTGGAGAAAGCCCGAACTGGCTCTGAAATAAAGATTGGGCACTACCAGATCAGCCTCGTAAAAAATAAAAAGAAACTAATTCAAGAACAAACTAGACCCAATAGATGTCAGCACAGCTGTAATTCTCTTGCAAGGTATTTTTGTATATTTCTTGTAAACTATCATATATGCAAAGTTGTAAACACTTGTGTAAGTTCACATAATGGGATGAAGCAAAATTGCACCTTCTAAACATTCTCGTATATGTCCGAATGAAATGAAATCATTCTCAAATTTTCTCACACTTAAAATAAAATACATATTACAAATCCAAACAATTGTGCCCAAATGAACAGGAGTCGTCCTCTTCATAAACACCGAAAAATAAGGACCCACTCTTATAAAGCCATCTAGTCAAATGGCTAAAGGCCTGGTGCTTTATTTCCCGGTCATAAAATTAATCAGACATGTTATATTCAGACTTTACCAAAGCCAGAAGAAGAAAATTTCTGGTCATTAACATTCCCGACTTCCAAGGCTGCGAAGTTATAAAACTTTCGAGTATAACTGAAAACTCTAAGACTTAAAAGTTTTGGGTATAACTAAAAACCCTAGAATCAAAACTCTAAAATTAAAAGTTTTTGGGAAAACTAAAAACCCAAGAGTCAAGATTCAAAGTTTAAAAGTTTTGAGAAAACTAAAAACCCAAGAGTCAATTCAAAGTTTAAAAGTTTTGTGGAAGAACTATAAACCTAAGAGTCAAAGCTTAACTATTAAAAGTTTCGGGTGAACACGAAAACCCTGAGTTCAAGCTTTCGGCGGTACTTTTTCAGCACCAGCCAGTCGTTGATGGTAGAAAAATCAGTGGCGGAGTTATCATCTAAATCCCTAAGTCCTGCACTTTTTTTTCCTTCGCCAGGTTTTTGTCTCAATTGGATTTTTACGGCAAGGTTTTTAATGAGGTAGTCGCGAGGGTGACTACATGACTTCCCAGCAGAAAGGGAAAAATATTCCACTTCCCGATCACATCTCAGCGAGTAACCAGAAAGTGGGGGACTATCTGTATAGGGAAAAATCCGTAGACACCAAGTAGTAGTATTAAAAAATGACATGTGGCAATGGTGACAAGTCAGATTCAAGTGAGCAAGTGAGGGGCTCAGGAAAATCATACGAAGCCTTGGATAAGTAATTTGGTAACCTGTTTTCGGAAGCAGAAACTACAAAAGGCCTGGAGAAGCATGACAACTCACCGGTCAAATGTCATTTAAGATTACAGAAGACCTCAAGTTTCTTTGCCTTTATTAGGCATTATTACCTTTTATTGCAACATCAATATTTGTAATTAAGAGGGCATGATTTGTGGATCATGCACCTCAAAACTCTAGCATAAATAGAGGCTCTCATTCTGTTGTAAGACATCTGAAACTCAATAGAAAACAAGTGCTCTCAAGAAATTTCTTCTTGTTCATGTTCTTGCTCTTAAGACAACTTTGGCGCATAGCTTGCCCGGACACTGTAGCTCACTACTTCGTCAAGGCTCAGGCTATTTACTTTAACTATTAGTTGCTTTCATTTTAATAAACGTACTTGCGATTTCTTATTATCTCATTATTTTATTCATATTGATCCGTGTGTCTTTGACCACACATATAAATTCAACTGTACCGCTTTTATGGTAAACAAATTCATAAATTCGAGCCATGGTTGAGAGATTTGAGACCATAATACAACTAGCACATGCATACTTATATAATAATACTTCCAGTTTTCATAATAACAATCAGAATTAGGATTTGGAAGAATATAGTAAGTTGGGCATTTAATTATTGGTGACTCTTTAGTTTTTTATTTTAGGACAGGTGACTCAAGTTTTAATTATTAGGTGGAGGTGATAATTTTCTATTAATGATTAAGGGGTTTTGAAGTTGCCCAAAAGTTTTCATTTTGACACTTTGACCCTCAACTTTATTTTTAACACTTTGCACTCAAGTTTTATTTTTAACACTTTGACGCACCCCCGCTCAGACCCCACCCCCGACCCCCATGCCCCCCACCCTACGCCCCCGCCAATTTTTTTTTTTGATTTTCTTTATTTTTTACCCCCCCCTCCTCCCAATCCCCTAACCCCCACCCCCACCCAAAAAAACAATTAAATCTTTTTTTGATTTTCTTTATTTATTTTTTCAGTCCCCTCCTCCTCCTCCTCCTCCTTCTCCTCCTCGCAACCCTCCCCTACCCCCACCCCCAACCCTCACCCTCCAAAAAAAATTTAAATTTTATTTTATTTTCTTTGTTTGTTTTTTCACACCCCCTCCCCTCCTCCTCCTCCTCCTCCTCCTAGCAACCCTTCCCCCCACCCCCCACCAACACCCAAAAAAAAAATTAAAAGTTTTGATTTTTTCTTACGCTCTCCACTCCTCCTCCCCCCCCCCCCCCCCCCACCAAAAAACATTTAAAAACTTTTGATTTTATTTTTGTTTTTTCACCAGCCCGCACTCCTCCTCCCACCCCTCACTACCCCCACCCCAAAAAAATTAATTTATTTATTTATTTTTTTGCACCCCTCGTCCTCGTCCTCCTCGCAACTCTCCCCCCGCCCCTCACCAACCCCCCTCCCCCCACAAAAAAAAACTAAAAAAGGTTTTGATTTTTTCTTACCAGCCTCCACTCCTCTTCCCATCCCTTCCCCTCTCCCCCACCCCTTAAAAACAATTTAAAGAATTTTGAATTTTTTTTTAAAAAAATCACCAGCCCCCCTCCACCTCCCACACCTCACTACCTCCCCCCCCCCCCCTCCCCCAAAATAATTGTTTTTAAAAAAAAAAGTTTTGAAAAGTTTTTCTTTTTGTTTTTTTGCACCCACCACCCCCACCCTTCAAAAAAAAAGTTTTTGTTTTTGTTTTTCTTTTTTTTTTTTTGCACCACCCCCCTCCCCCATTCAAAAATAATATTGAAAAGAAGTTTTGATTTTTTTGGGGGTTTAGGAAAAGTTTGGATAAAATTCAGTTTGTTGTTGTAATTGTTTGTAGTGAAATAGATGGTTTTTCTGTTGTTGTCCTGGTATGGTTCAGGGTTTAGGAAAAGATATCCAATAGATGATTTTTTTGTTTTTGTCCTGGTATTTATCTAGTTCTGTTTATAGAAGATATCTAATGGATTTATAGTTGTTGCAACAAGTAGACAACCTATTCCAACAACTACAAATCTGTTGGACATAGCTTTAGTTATTTGGTTCTGTTTGTAGAAAATATCCAACAGATTTGTAGTTGTTGTCCAAGCCGAAATGCTCCATAGTTGTTAATTGCACTGTGTTGTAATAATAGTTATTTGTTGAAACTTTATGCCATTTTAATATTATTATTTTTAGAATGGTAATTTCTGTTCTTGGTACTTGTGAACTTGGTTTATATGATATGTTGTTCGTGTTCAAATCACAAATGTGTGTATTGTTGTTAATAAATTGCTGAACGGTTTTCAACAAGTAATGAATCTGTAGCAACAGCTCTGTAACTTGTTGGGTTTTATCCAACAAGGAACAGGACTTGTTGCAACAACTAGTAGCTTGTGTTTTATCCAACTGCTAAAAGCTTTCCAGCAAATAAGCAATCTGTTGCAATAACTGATAGGCCTTGTTGCAGCAACTAAGTTACATGTTGGGGTTTTTCCAACAAGTGGAGTAACTTGTTGGAGAAAGTGGGTAACTGGTTGTGTTTTATCAATAAGAGCAAGGACTTGTTCAACAACTATGTCATTTGCTGCAACAAATACTACAGTTGTTGCAACATATACTACACTTGTTGCAACAGATATTACAGTTGTTGCAACGATGCTACTTGATTCACCTATATTTAGTGATCAACAAAGAGAATCAATGATATTTAGTGATAAACAAAGGAAATCAATAATAAGTAGTGATCAATATATAATACTTAATCAATTTGATGGTAATTTGAGTCAGGAATATGCACTAAATCCAATTATCATTAGAGTGAATTGATGTGAACTTCTTGATTCACCCATATTTAGTGATAAGAAAATGAAATCAATGATATTTAGTGATCAAGATATAATACTTAATCAATTTGATAGTATTTTGAGTCAGGAAAGATGATCTACTAAGTTAGTATGCACTAAATCGAGTGATTATTATAGTGAATTGATGTGAACTTATTGATTCACTCATATTTAGTGATAAACAAAGTAAACCAACTATATTTGTTGATCAATGTGTAATAGTTAATCAATTTGATGTATTTTGAGTTAGGAAAGATGATCTACTAAGTCAGTATGCACTAAATCGAGGGATCATTAGAGTGAATTGATGTGAACTACTTGATTCACCCATATTTAGTGATAAACAAATGAATCAATGATATTTAGTGATCAATATATAATACTTAATCAATTTGATAGTATTTTGAGTCAGGAAAGATGATCTACTAAGTCAGTATGCACTAAATCGAGTGATTATTAGAGAGAATTGATGTCAACTACTTGATTTACCCATATTTAGTGTTAAACAAACGAAATCAACGATATTTAGTGATGAATATATATATAGACTAACATCCTTAATGGATTAGATAGTGATTTCATGGATTAGATGAGCAACTCTAAGTGTATTCTTAGAACAGATACTACAGTTGCTTTAACAGATACTACAGTTGTTGCAATAGGTACTACACTTGGTACAACAGATACTACAGTTGTTACAAAGGATACTACAGTTGTTCCAACAGATACTACAGTTGTTCCAACATATACTACACTTGATGCAACATATACTACACTTGCTGCAACAGATACTACTTGGTTCACCCATATTTAGTGATCAACAAAGGGAATCAGCCATATTTAGTGATAAACAATGAAAATCAACCATATTTAGTAATAAACAATAGAAATCAACCATGTTTATTGATCAATATATATATATATATATATATATATATATATATATATATATATATATATATATATATATATATTGGGTCAGGATAGATGATCAACTAAGTCCAATACTTACTAAACAGAATGATCATTGAAGTGAATTGATGTGAAATACTTGGTTCACCCATATTTAGTGATAAATAATGGAAATCAACCATATTTATTGATCAATATATATAAGAAATTTGATGGTGTTTTGGGTCAGGATAGATGATCAACTAAGTCCAATACGCACTAAATTGAGTGATCATTGGAGTGAATTGGTGTGAACTACTTGATTCATCCATATTTAGTGATAAACAATGAAAATCAATCATATTTAGTGATCAATATATATACTTAAGCAATTTGATAGTGTTTTGGGTCAGGATAGATGATCAACTAAGTCGAATACGCACTAAATGGAGTGATCATTGGAGTGAATTGGTGTGAACTACTTGATTCACCCATATTTAGTGATAAACAATGGAAATCAACCATATTTAGTGATCAATATATATATCTACTAAAATCATTAATAATTTGTTGCAACTTCTTCCACAACTGTATGATCTGTTGCAACAGATTAGTAACTTGTTTAAATAGATTAGTTATTTGTTGGAATGGATTAGTAACTTGTTGAAACAGATTAGTAATTTGTTGCAACTTCTTCCACAACTGTACAATCTGTTGCAACAAATTAGTAACTTGTTTAAACAGATTATTTACTTATTGGAACGAATTAGTAACTTGTTGAAACAGATTAGTAATTTGTTGCAACTTCTTCAACAACTGTATGATCTGTTGCAATCATTTAGGCAACTTGTCTAACCAGATTAGTAACTTGTTTAAACAGATTAGTTACTTGTTGGAACGGATTGGTAACTTGTTGCAACTTCTTCAACAACTGTATGATTTGTTGCAATCATTTAGGCAACTTGTCTAAACAGATTAGTAACTTGTTTAAACAGATTATTTACTTGTTGGAATGGATTAATAACTTATCGCAACTTCTTCAACAACTGTATGATCTGTTGCAATCATTTAGGTAGTGACTTGTTTAAACTGATCCATCTGTTAAAACAGATTAGTAACTTGTTACAACTTCTTCAACAAGTGTATGATCTGTTGTAACAATTAGCTCATCTGTTGCGACATATTTTTTTTGTTTTTACAATAATTTAAGCAATTGTTTGATTTTTTCCAACAAGGTGAGTAATTTGTTGCAACAACTAAGCAACTAAGCAATTCTACTGTATGCATCTATTGCAACAATTAGTAAGCAAAATAAATAAGTTCATAAATAGAAATTGTTCAACAGCCACCTTGGCTCCAAATACCACAACTAATCAAAATAAATAAGTTCATAAACATCATTCACAAATAACATAAAGGACAAAAAAAAACAGAAATTCTTCAACAGCCTCCAAATACCACAACTTAAGTAAAAATTTGTTCAGCAACTGCCTTCTGGGGTGTTTCCTTCATCTACTTCATCTCCTTCATTTCCATCATCAGTTTCTTCATCTTCTAGTTCTTCTTCACTTTCTTCATTTGTATATACTGCTTCTTGTCTCTGTTCTTCATCTCTTTTTGAGGATTAATTGTCAGTTTGGCTGCCAATTTGACTATATCTTTCCTCAACATTTGCTGATTCATAAATAAATTGTCTACTTGTTGCAACAAGTTCTACACTTGTTACAACAATTACAAATCTATAGGATATCCTCTACAAACAGAACCAAATAACTGAAGTTATGTCCAACAGATTTGTAGTTATTGCAACAGATTATCTACTTGTTACAACAAGTGTAGAACTTGTTGCAACAACTAAAAATCTGTTGGATATCTTCTACAAATAAAACAAAATAACTGTAGCTATGTCCAACAGATTTGTAGTTGTTGCAACAGATTATCTACTTGTTGCAACAAGTTCTACACTTGTTGCAACAATTACAAATCTGTAGGATATCCTCTACAAACAGAACTAAATAACTGAAGCTATGTCCAATAGATTTGTTGTTGTTGCAACAGATTGTCTATTTTTTACAACAAGTGTAGAACTTGTTGCAACAACTAAAAATCTGTTGGATATCTTCTACAAACAGAAGCAAATAACTAAAGTTATGTCCAACAGATTAGTGAGACCTTGCAACAGATTGTCTACTTGTTGCAAAAAGTGTAGAATTAGTTGTAACAACTACAAATCTGTTGGTTATCTTCTACAAATAGAACTAGATAAATATCAAGACAAGAACAAAAAAACTATTTGTTGGATATATTGTCCTAAACCCTGAACCATACCAGGACAACAACAGAAAACCCATCTATTTCACTACAAACACATAACAACAACAACCTGGAGCTTATCCAAACTTTTCCTAAACTAAAAAAAAAATATTCAAAACTTCCTTTCAAGATTTGAAAGGAAAAGTGTGAGCTTTTATTCCTATATTTTTGGGAGGAAAGCAGTGCATACGTATGACTCTTTTAAGGTATGATCGAATGAGGTGTATTGATACTTTATAAATTGAGCAAATGCTTTAGAGTTTCATATTTATTTTTAAATAATGAATGTGATAACTAAGTCAACTTGGTATGAATTGCAATGCATTCCTAAGGCAAAGAATGAGGTCACTAGAAGAACAAAATGTTGACTGCAAGGTGCAAATTAAGGAGCAATTTGGACTAATATCTAAGGGGTCATTTGGTATGCGGACTAAATTACCTCGGGATTATAATCCCAATATTATAATCTGGGTCTACCTCAGATGGGATAAAATAATCCCAATATTAGTGGGATAAGGTTGGAAATCTCATTCTCAAGATTGTGCTTCATTTTATACTCTATTCGGTAGAATGTATAAATTTATCCCAGGATAACCTTATATCTTCTACTAAACATGGTATAAAATTACTACCAAAATTAGTGCTAGGATATCCCAGCTTATACCATACACCAAATGACCCCTAAAGTTTCTATTGTGTCACTAAAAAATGCTACTTCAAGTGTAGTCTTTGAAATCCACAAAATGGATAGTTGACAAGTCTTGAAGTAGGGGGCATTTTTAGTCATTTAAATATTATTGGATATAAATCCATAAATTAATTTGGACTATATTAAATTCAGGAAAATAGTTCAAATTATATGGCTAATATGATTGGATTATTCATCTAATAATACATTGGGCTAGTCCGTTTAATTGGGCACCAAATAATGAGCCCACTTTAATAGCCCAAGGTCCAAGCCCTTCTTAAAATTCAGGCTCATGCCACATGTCAAGTGAGGTGGCAATCCAAGTCAAATTAATGGGCCAATGAAATCATGTCAAGTGTACAGATGACACGCTCTAGCCAATCAAATCACAAAGCTACACCTTTCCTAAAACTCAATAGGGATCCTCATAACTCACAAAGGAGGAGGAATGAAGAACAAAAAACAAGAAGAGAGCTCGTGGATCAAAGTCTACATATTTCTCTACAAGCTACAAGTTCAAGCATTCAAGTAATCAAGTTCAAGCTCAAGTTCAAGTTCAAGTTCAAGATTAAGAACGAAGACAAATATCAAGGCGTTCAAGATCAAGTTACATGTTCGTGGAAAATACCAAATCCAATTTCAAATACAAAGATTCAAGATCAAGCTGCTGAAGCCCTTGAATCTAAATCCAATTCAAGTTTCAACATAGTTTACATTATTGTTGGAGAATCAGAGGATTATATAGAGATTGTAACACTCAACATTTTTGAAATCAAATACTACATTTTGTTACTCAATTTTCCTGTCTTGATTATTTATTTTTCAAAGACCCAGAAATCATGGGATTTGACGCTCAAGTCGAAGGACTGCTTCAACTCCATAAACAAGCGAATAAGGAGTCGCTTGCGTTGGTGTGCGATAGGTGGTCCTATATGCCCAAAGAGCTTCTTCTATTCTTTCATGCCAATCTCTCTTAGATTTGGAGATGACTTTCTTCAACAAGTTGCAGAGTGTCTTGTTAAATATTTCAGCGAGGCCATTGGCAGCCGTATAATACATAGAAGAATTTGTTGCTTGAAACCAAAAAGGTCACAAACCTTAGTCATCAACTTATTATCGAATGGCTTGCCATTATCTGTCAATATATATCAAGGAATGCTGAAACAATAGATAATATTGACTCGGATGAAGTTTGCCACATTCTCTTGCTTTACTTCTTTAAGAAAAACAGCTTCTGCCCATTTTGAGAAGTAATCAATTGCAGCCAAAATGTATAAATGCCCGCCAGAAGACTTCGGCAATGGCCTAACAACAACCAATCCCCAAGCTTCAAATGGCCATGAAGCCACGGTAGGGTGCAATACTTCTGGTGGTTGATATATGAAATTAGCATGGAATTGACAAGCTTTACACCTTCGAGAATAATCCAAGCAGTCTTTCACCATAGTTTGCCAATAATACCCCATTCTTTTTATATGAAAATGAAGTTTTGGCCAAGATTGATGCACTCTACATACTCTAGAATGTACTTCTTGCATGGCTTGAACAGACTTATCTTCCCCCAAACAACGTAAGAGTACTCCATCCAATGATCGTCTGTAGAGTGTATTCTTATAGTAAAGGAAATGAGGGGCTCGTCATCGGATTTCTGTCTTCCTTCAAAGAGTTTCTGGCAATATCCCACAACACAAGTAATCAATTATTGGTTGTCACCAATCTTCAATTTCAACCTCTGAAGTGGTGATGGCATGCTCAACTTCTTCTTCACATTCATTTGGTGGTGGTACTACCCATCTCTGGCAAACAATGACTTGCATTTGATTAGGTGATACTAATGCAGAAGCTAGAGTTGCTAATGCATCAGCCTTTTTTATTTTCCTTTTCTAGGAACATGTTGAATAGTCACCTCTCCGAGCAAACCTATCAATTTCTGAGTGTAGCTGCGATATGGAAGCAATCTGTCTTCTTGACCTCATAACTACCCAAAACTTGATTGATCACCAACTTGGAATCTCCAAAAATTTATAGTTGTACTTGTTTCATGTCAACAGCCATTTCGAGCCCATGTATGAGTGCTTGATATTCAGCAACATTATTGGTGCAGTGTTGTGTTAGAGTGAAGGAGTATGGCAAGACCTCCCCTAAGGAAGTGACAAACACTATTCCAGTACTAGCTCCTTCACAATGTGCAACATCATCAAAGTACATTTTCCAAGGAGGTTGAATTTCCACAAGCATTGCATCTTCATTAGGTAGTTCATCGGATAACTTCCAATTATCTGGAATTGGATGGTTGGCCAAAAAGTTGGCTAGCACTTGTCCTTTTACCGCCTTTTGAGAAATATACACAATTTTAAATTGCTAAAATTGGAGGTACCACTTTGCTAACCGATCACTTAGAACGGGCTTCGACATGACAACCTTGATAGGATTTGCTTTTGAGACGAGTCGCACCATATGAGCTTGGAGGTAATGCTTCATCTTCTGAATTGAGAATCCAAGTGCCAGACATAACTTCTCTATAGGTGAATAATTTATCTCATTCGGTGTCATCATTCTACTCACGTAATAAAGGGCATTTTCTTTCCCTTCATCATTTTCTTGGGCTAGAAGTGCTCCTACTGACCTTTCTTGTGCCGCAATATATAATATCAACGGTTTTCGAGGTATGGGAGCTACAAGTAGCAGAGGCTTCATCAAATAAGATTTGATGCTCTCGAAAGAATTCGTGCAGGCCTGGTCCTATTCAAAAGGAATATATTTCTTCGTAAGATGACTGAATGGCTAACATCTCCCAGCTAGATTTGAGATGAACCTCCTAAGGTATGCCAAATTTCCTTGCAGGATTTTTAACCCATGGATATCTTTAGGTTCGGGCATCTTCAGAATAACATTGACCTTAGCTTGATCAATTTCGATCCCTCGCTGTCGGATGATAAAGCCGAGTAACTTTCCAGAAGAAACTACAAAGGCACACTTCAAAGTATTACACCTCACCCCACGGGACTAGCATTGTATCTTAGCATAAGCCGGGAAATGGGAGTACTCTTGGATAGTGGGAGAATTAAGTCGTAGCCGGTGCTCGGCAAAGGGTATGATTTTTTTAAGTACATTTAATAGATAATGTTATGTATGGAGCGTCTTGGAAGTGTAGGAGGTCAAGCGAAGTGAAGTGAAGTAGCAAGGCTTTGGAAAGAGTTGGTTAAGTTTCGAGAAGGACAACCTTGGAACTAAGGGACATGACCCTTATCAAGAATAATTAATGATAAACATCATATATGGAAAATTTCGGAAGGTTCCGGGAGCAAGCGGATTGAAGGAAAGAAAGTTAGTAAGACTTTGGAAAAAGTTGATGAAATTTCGGAAGCTAAATTTGGTCCAACTAAATGGGAGTGTAACTTTTACCATACAAGGAGTTTTGAGGTGTTTCAAGAGCCTAAAATGAAGTTCGTCGAGTCTAGAATCCAACGCAACAAACCATTCGTCAATATGACATCGTAGTAGGGAGTTATAAGCATTATAAAACAGACTTTTAGAGGCCCGCGAACCTATGCGAAAATTCCAGAAATCACTTAATGGCCCACTAATTTCGGCCCATTAAGCCAAACCACCCACCTATAAATACCCCCACAACCTCATCATTTCACCTCATTCATCTCCAAAAATCAATCCATATCCATGAGAGGTTACTTAGTGAGAGATTAAGGCTAATTTATACTAATCAAAGGTAATTAGTGTTAAATCCAAGCTCGAGAGGTGCGTATGACTTCGTAGTTTTCGAGTTTGTCATCGGATCATGGACGTAAGGGGCGGAACCCTCACATGCAAACTGATCTTTGAAGCTTCCAAGGTTAATTAAGGTAAATCCCTCTCTATTATTGTTAATTAAAGTAATCCGTAGTGATACTCGCAAAATTATCATGTATTAAATTAAATTTATTGAGAAGTGGGTGTCTCTTCGCAGTGAGTGTTATGGATAGATTTATATGAATATTGGCTTGAATGGATGTTGTTGGTACTGGTGGTTGTCGTTATTGTTGTTTTTGGTGTTGTTGTGGTTGTTATGGCAAAGCCGGGATGTAGTAGAAATAGAGGAGGTGATGCCAAAATTTTCGTAAATTAAACTCTTCAGGACTATAAGATTTAGGTAAGTTGAATCTGCGAATCTACGAAATGAACTAAGGAAATTATTATTGATATAGGTTCCGGGACGAGGGACGAGCAGTAGAATAAGGGAGCGAGTTGGATTAGCGAGAGAGCAGAGACAGGTATGTAAGGTCTAGCTATCCTCATTTCCTTGGCACGAGTCTTAGAGCTATTTAGCGTGCATGCTCCTCCATTCAAACAATCCGACGTTTTACAAGGAAAGAATACGTTTTTATAAGAAAGCTGGATTTTGAGAAAAAGCCATGTTTTACAAGATTTACCAATTTTATGGAAAAGTATATTTTATACGATTTTCTCTAAAAGAGCTTATTGATTATGACTAAAAGTTCGTTTATGCTCATTACTTAACACTCTTTAAATTCCAAAAACTATCATGTATAATCCTTATGCTTGTTTATTGATATCATAACTATTATTGATTGTCCTTTTGGCCTCGATATACATTCCATAACTAATTCAGAGGTCACGACCTTACGTCGCTCTAAAAGGCCCATGTTTATTTCTTGAACTCTGCATGCATTTATATATACTCTATTTTCGCTATTTTACTTACCGAGTCGCGCTATAGTCAGCTGGGTATGGTACGTAGATGTGGAACCACTGATCAGTTGGGTATGTTACCGAGTCCCGAAAAGGGTCGGGTACGTTATGATGATGATGATGATATGAAGTTTCCCCGGACGTGGGAGGATATGATGATGACGATGATGCTTATTTATCGAGTCTCGAAAGGGCCAGATACGTTGTCTCACCGAGTCCCACTAGGGCCGGATATATATATATATATACACACACACACTATATTGAATATGAAAAATGGTTTTATCATGCATTGCATATTAACTGCTTTCAGACTATGTCCTTCGTTTTTCTTATCTTATGGTTATCTCTTGTTTCATTACCGTGTTTCATCCTGTCTTACATACTCAGTACATATTTTTTGTGCTGACTGTTCCATTTGGAACCTGCATCTCGTGCTGCCGGTCAAAACATGTTCAAAGAAGGAGTACCGTGATAGGAGCACCACCAGCGAGGTCCACAAGTGCCATTCATCCGGGCTTTGCTCATTTTGGTATAATATTATGTTACTATGGATTTTGTAAATGTATTTTGGAATCGTCGGTGGACGTGTGGTCCTGACTTGTTATAATGTTTATGTTTACTACTCTTAGAGGCTTGTAGACCCTGTCAGTATGTCAATGTTAGTCATGAGGGTTACATTTTGCTAAATAGGCCTATTTGTCTTATGTTATCTTTTGGTGGCGGCCTTGTCGGCGCGCATAATATGGTATTGTACATATGCATATATATATATATATATATATTATCTCTGGTCCTGTCTGGATGGTTCTGTGAGTGTTGTGGTTATGCTATTTAGGTCGGGTTAGCTCAGCTGGCATTTCGGCCGTAAGGTCGGGTGCCCGTCACGCCTCCCGGCGGGGGTGTGACAAAGTGGTATCAGAGTGGGTCAGTCCTAGGGGTGTCAACGAGCCGTGTCTAGTATGGTCCTAGTTAATGGTATGTTGTGCACCATATCTATAGCCAGAAGGCTGCATGACATTTAGGAGATCTACCTTCTTCATATACTAGATTGTGCGCGAGAGCCCAGCTAAGGATACAGCTGTCTAATACACTACGTGTTTGAAATTTCAGCGATGCCTCCGAAGAAAACAAAGAAAGTTGGCCAAAGGTTGACCCATGCTGGGGAAGGTCACAGTCGGGTACTTCCAGCGGAATCTACTCATAGTGAGGCCCAGAGTACTACTGCGATCGCTCCAGCTCCTCCCCCTGTGGCTCCAGACCAGGATATGCGCACTGCCGTATAGTTGTTGACCCAATTACTGACCGCCCAGGAATAGCGGCAGAATAATGTTCCGGATAGGGCTGTTAGTTCCCGTGCTCATGATTTTCTCACTCTGGACCCTTTAGTTTTCACGGGATCTAACCCAAAAGAGGACCCTTGGGATTTCGTGGATCGTATGAGTCGGGCATTAAGGGTAATGCATGTGTCTGACACTAAGTCTATAGAGTTGGCTTCTTATAGGTTGAGGGACATCGAAGCCATATGGTATGAGTCATGGCTTCACGCAAGAGGCATGATGCGCCTCCGGCAGTTTGGACTGAGTTTACTGAGGCTTTCTTGGCTCACTATCTGCCTCCTGAGATACGCAGAGCTAGAGTTGATGAGTTTCTATTGCTTTGCCAGGATAATATGATCGCCCGAGAGTATAGTATGAAGTTTAATTCTTTGGCAAGATATGCTCCAGCTCTTGTCGCAGAAATGGAAGATAGGGTACATCGATTCGTGATAGGGTTAGGATCTCACTTGGTTACTGAGTGTATGACTGTTGTACTGCAGGACGGGATGGATATAGCTCATATATAAGCTTATGCCCAGAATCTAGAAGAACGGAAGAGTCAGCAGCGAGAGGAACAAGGTTTAGATAGGGGTCGTTTTAAGCAGGCAAGGTCCGCAGGGTATTCAGGAGATTATTAAGGAGGCCATCGATCCCAGTCTTTTAGGCGACCAGCCCCTTCAGGTTTTAGGGGCAGCGTTACCATAGATCTGTCTATTCCGGTCAAGGTCAGGGTTCTGGGATGCGTTCTTCATCATTTAGCGGAGAGCCCAGTCAGTTTAGGCCCCCATTGCCATTGTGTGAGAAGTGTGGTAGACGACATGCCAGCTAGTGCCACCAGGGTACGGGAGAGTGTTACTCGTGTGGGTAGCCAGGCCATGTTATGCGAGAGTGCCCTTATCAGGGTAGAGATGGCCTAGCTCAGCCCACAGGCTCCGTCGCAGGTTCTTCAGCTTCTGTACACCCTATGGGGCAAGCTTTTTCTTCGACAGTAGCAAGTAGAGGCAGGGGCAGAGGCCAAGCCCAGAATACAGGTGGGAGACAAAATCGTATCTACGCGCTCACTGGACGACAGGATCTAGAGGCATCCCCAAAAGTTGTAACAGGTACTTTATCTATATGCTCTTGAGACGTATATTGTTACACCTAGTAGTTTCGTCCATTGAGATTCGTTAGACGTTAGTTGTCCTAATCGCGGAAATGGGAGTTACCTTACGATATATGAGATTACATGTTCCCATATTATGGTTATAGGGGTTTAAGCCCATGCAATGAGCTATGGAAGGATTTAAGAACAAACAAATAAAGGAATTGAGTTTGTGGGAACTTTGGTAAAACTTGGCAAAATTTTCGGACAGGTCCAAATTGGTGGGGGCATATCTTCTAGAATATGAGGAGTTTTGGTGTGTTTCTTTTTTCCAAATTGTATTTCATCGAGTCTAGTTTCCAACGCAACAAACCTCTCATCAATGTGACGTCTGAGTAAAAAGTTATGGCTATTCTACGACAGACTGTCTGAGCAGAAAATTTCTGCGGACCATTTGACGGCCCGCAGGAATTTTGACGCCCCGCAGAAAATTCTGCGGTCCGTTAAATTGACACAGCCTAACGTCAAATAGTCACAGTGACCCATATTTGACTGGGCAGTTCTACGGACCATTTTGACGGTCCCTAGGAATTTTTACGGCCCGTCAAAATGGGCGCATAATTGCCCGACAGGAGTTTAAGTTCCGCTTTATATATTTCGTTCCACTTCATTTGGACATATTATTTTACCAAACCAGATCCAAAGGCTCTCTAAAACCCTCTCTTCCACTCCATAAACTAATCCAAGCCAAAATTCAAGACAGATTAAATATCAATAAGCAAGAATCAAGATACCCATGTGCTAGAGGTCTTGCTAGGGTTAATAAGCTCCAAGAATTCTTTGGATATGGAAGCTAGGGTTTTCATATAAGTTGATAGCTTGCTCCAAAGCTCATTCTTATGAGATAAAAGGTTAGTTTTCATACTTATTACATATTATCAAGAATGTTTATTGGTTGAACAACTTGGGTAGAAGAAAAAAGTGGAAGATGAGTTCTAAATGTAGTTTTTATGAGGTTTTTGAGTAGTAAGCTAACTTGAGTTATGATTCTTAGTTTAATATGGGTATAATATTACTATGGAAAGTAATAATGGTGATGAAGACGCATTATATGAAAATGTGCAAAAATGGGTATGAAGTTGCTAGCATAAGTTGAACACAAGGATGAATTTTGAAGGCCAAATCGAATGTAAATACTTGATTATGATATTGTGGATATTATTGTGGTTTTTTGGGAGTTGTTTTTTGATATAGGGGAAGTTGATGAAATAGGGAAAATTCTTTCCAATTTTCTCTAGCTTTAGTCATGTATGCTAAGCTATCGATTTTCTAATGATAGTATAACTCTAATGAAGGTAGAAACGTGAGCATTGAAGGAGAACGTGCAAGTGATAGAATAGTTGAACGGAAAGGTATGTAAGGCTAACCCTTCTTTCATAAGGCATGGTTCCTTGGCCAAATATCTAATCTTCTATGAGCCTATGATGTCCTCCAAATGATTCTATCTTTAAGAGCTACTAAGCCTATGATTCTCGATATGATACGATTGTACTAAATTCCTCCTATGATGAGTAATCCTCTAAGGATAGATGTAATGAACGACGATACTAATGAGACTAAAGATGCTTATGAGCCTTTATGTATATGTGCCTGTGTATGGCTATTATGAAACCCCGAGCTTATATGGCCTGGTAGAATATATATATATATATATATATATATATATATATATATATATATATATATATATATATATATATATATATATATATATATATATATATATATATATTGCGCGCGCACCACTGTAGTTGGGTACGGATAACCCTGAGCCTTGGTAGGGCCAGTTATGTGTAACCCTGAGCCTTGGTAGGGACAGGTATGTATAATCACCGAGCCTAGCCATGGTCAGGTACGCGAAACACCGAACCTTCGTGGTCGGGTATGCTATGTAAATGATATGTATATGAATATGATTACGAATATGAAATGTAAATGAGTACGGATACGAGTACAGATACGGATATGGATGTATGTACACAATCACTCATTAGAAATGGAAAGACCCTATGAAAAGCAAGTAAGTGTCTATGATGTTGGATCTACTACCTCCCATCTTATGCTATTTCTTATGTTGCTTATTATGCTTCTATAATGATGTTGATCATGCTTTACATACTCAGTACATTCTTCGTACTGACATCCTTTTGTTTGTGGATGCTGCGTCATGCCCGCAGGTGGCCAGGGAGACAGGCTTGATCCGTAGCTTTGTTACTCAGGGACTACATAGCGGAGCTCCATTTCATTCGGAGTAACAGCTTTTGGTATTTATTCTTTTGTGTACATATTTATGGGCATAGCAGGGTCCTGTCCCACCTATATGATATGACATACTCTCCTTAGAGGCTCGTAGACATGTGTACATGGTTAGATGTATTTGGCCTTGTCACCTAGTCTTGTGTATATCATTTTGTTAGCCTCGTCGGCTTATGTACATTGATATGGGCATTGTTATTGATGGTGATATATATATATATGTATGTATGTGTCGTTGCCCAATGGGATTAGTATGAATAATGGATGGAAAGTATGAATTAGCTATATGGCTCACCTAGATGTAAATGTGAAAGTATGATAAGAGGTGCCCAGGTGGGTTAGCACCGGGTGCCCATCGCGGCCCTCCGGTTGGGTCGTGACATATATATGTTAGTAGATCCTGGTTCTACCTTATCCTATGTCACCCCATATGTTGCGGTCCTGTTTGGTATTGAACCTGAGTCTTTGTCCAAGCCTTTCTCTATTTGTACCCCAGTCGAAGAACCGTTTATCGCTAAAAGAGTCTATCGTAGGTGTGTGGTTGTTATTTGTGGATGCGAAACCTTTGTAGACTTGGTAGAATTAGAGATGGTCGATTTTGATGTGATAATGGGCGTGGATTGGTTGGCTTCTTGCTACACCAATGTGGAATGTTGGTCCAAGTGAGTTAAGTTTTAATTTCCTGGTGAACCCATTCTTAGGTGGCAGGGAAACACCCCAACACTGAAGGGAAGGTTCATTTCTTACCTCAAGGCACGGAAAATGGTTTCTAAGGGTTATATTTATCATTTGGTGAGAGTTTATAGCGCCGATGCTGAACCACCCACTCTACAGTTTGTTCTGGTGATTAATGAATTCCAGGATGTATTCTCAGATGAGTTGCCAGGGCTTCCGCACTAAAGAGAGATTGAGTTCACCATTGATATGTATTTGGACATACTGCCTATCTCTATACCTCTGCATTGCATGTCGCCAGCAGAGCTACAAGAGCTCAAGGTGCAGTTGCAGGACTTGCTGGATAAGGGCTTTATTAGACCAAGCACATCTCCGTGGGAAGCACCGGTGTTGATGACCTTAATAAGGTCACTATTAAGAATTAGTATCACTTGCCTAGAATTGATGACCTGTTTGACCAATTACAGGGTGACAAGTGTTTTTCTAAGATCGACCTCAGATCGGGTTACCACCAGTTTAGAGTTAAGGGGGAAGATATCCCGAAGATAGCTTTTCGAACGAGGTATGGACACTTTGAGTTCACGATCATGTCCTTTGGATTGACGAACGCTCCAGCAGCTTTCATGGCATTGACTAATGCGGTGTTCCGACCCTACCTGGATGTCTTCGTCATAGTGTTCATAGACGACATTTTGGTCTATTCTCGCTCTAATGTAGAGCACGCGGATCATCTGCAAAGGGTATTGCAAACGCTACGAGATTGCAAGTTGTATGCGGAGTTCTCCAAGTGTGATTTCTGGTTAGATTCAGTGGCTTTCCTCGGTCACATAGTGTCAGAGGAAGGTATTAAGGTGGATGAGCAAAAGATTAAGGCTGTTAAGGATTGGCCGAGGCCAACTACAGTTTCTGAGGTTCAGAGTTTCTTAGGATTGGCGGGTTATTACCGAAGGTTTGTAGAAGGATTTTCCTCTATAGCAGATCCATTGACAAAGTTAACCTAGAAGGCGACTAAGTTCCAATGGTCAGAAGCCTGTGAGCAGAGTTTCTAGACGCTGAAGGATAAGTTGACGTCCGCTCCCGTCCTTACTCTTCCAGAAGGTACAAAAGGTTATACGGTTTACTGTGATGTATCACGAACGGGTCTGGGATTAGTATTGATGCACCATGGCAAAGTGATACCCTATGGTTCTCGACAATTGCGAAAGCACAGGCTGAACTATCCAACCCATGACCTTGAGTTAGCAGCAGTGATTCATGCCTTGAAGATATGGCAGCATTACTTGTACGGGGTACTCGTTGACATTTATACTAATCACAAGAGCCTCCAATATATCTTTAAGCAGAAGGAATTAAATCTAAGGCAGCGAAGGTGGCCTGAGTTACTAAAGGACTATGATGTGGACATATTGTACGACCCTGGAAAAGCCAATGTGATGCATTAAGTCACAAGTCTATGGGTAGTTTGATGTTAGTACCGGTCGAGAAACTGGAAATGACCAAAGAGCTCCATCATTTAGCAAGTTTAGGGGTTCGTATAATGAATTCAGAAGAGACTGGAGTTACCTTACAAGATATATCCCAATCAGCGTTTGCATCTGAAGTAAAAGCCCGTCAAAGTGAGGATCCAGTTCTTATCCATATCAAAGAAGGAGTTCAAAAAGGCCGAACAGCAGCCTTTGAGTCAGATTTGGACGGGATTCTTAGGTATCAAGATCGCTTGTATGTTCCAAATGTGGCTGGACTTCGAGAAAGGGTTATGACAGAATTCCATCAATCGCGGTACTCTGTTCACCCAGGTTCCACCAAGATGTACCATGATCTTAAGGGTTTTTACTGGTGGAATGACATGAAGAAAGACATCGCAAGGTTCATAGTTCAGTGTCCCACATGCCAGCAAGTGAAGATTGAGCATCAGAAGCCTAGTGGATTGTTGCACGAGATGGAGATTCCAGCTTAGAAGTGGGAAGCGATTAATATGGACATTATGTCACGACCCAAACCGGTGAATCGTGATGAGTGTCTGACCTCTAATGACCAAACACCCCTATACTTATATCTGGGCAATTCTGAACATCAAGGGCCCATAAATAACTTAACTGGATTCACACTGCCTCATGAAAGGGTGATATCAAGGACTCTGTACAATCTAAATATACATATACACATGCTGAAAGAACAGCTCAAGCCCACTAGGCTGCTACATATACTATACACAAGGAATAGAAGCCGACAAGGCTACATCATCTGACTACTACATACAACTGTCTACAGACCTCTACTGGAATAAATGCTGCAGAAAGGACGGGACAGGGCCCAGTCATACCCATATGCATGTGCATCCCAAAAGGCTACCATACTAAAATAGACTGCAACTCCGGATCGA
Source organism: Lycium barbarum (assembly GCF_019175385.1). Classification (NCBI taxonomy): domain Eukaryota; kingdom Viridiplantae; phylum Streptophyta; class Magnoliopsida; order Solanales; family Solanaceae; genus Lycium; species Lycium barbarum. The sequence goes on from NC_083347.1 coordinate 90,980,922, forward strand.
TGGAGCGCACAGACCACTGTTGGATAGAAGTCCTACTAGGCTGGACCACCTGTCGGTCTACCTAAACCTGCGGGCATGAGCGCAGCCACCGAGCAATGGGGAGTCAGTACGGATAATGTACTGAGTATGTAAAGCATAAGAGTAGCAAAAGCATAAGAATCATGAACTGAATCTGGAACTCAAATATAACTGACTGTCCATATAGATTTGTATAAACCAGTATATATAAGTATGCATAAACCTGTATAACTGAAAATGCCTCTGTGGGCGCATATTCTACATGCTCTCAACGATAATCATGCTCATGCCTATCAATGTAAGTCATACGTATATATGCGTATATAACGCCTGTTAAGCCTCTATGGGCATCCCATCGTATCATATCGGCCTCTCGGTGGCCATCATCATCATCATATACGTTGTTGTGGAGCGTGCAGCCCGATCCATATCTCAACATTCTGGTGCACCAGTTGATCAGGTTGCAATGCATCTATAGCGCCTTTTCATTTCCCCGTACCCTATATACATATAATACTTGCGTATATAACACCTTCTGGTCACGGGTCAATGTGCATATATGAATGAATGTAATGCGTGAATAAACTGTATACATAAAACTGGACCCATGAACAGAAGGAACAACCATAAACGGGTTACATGAACATCAGATACTGAAGTACTCCTAATGCTTCTAAGAGTGGAGTAATATGGAAGCTCGCTTACTCGTTGTTGGCTCGTATCATAAGGTCATGCCAAAAGAAAGAAGGAAAAACCGTAACATACCTTTACGCCTTCTCACTCACTTAACGTTCTCCTTCCAAGTTAGCAAATCTACATTCAAGATAATTCATACTAGAGTTAAGTCCTGAAAACAATTCTAAGTTCAAACTAGTGCGAATAACGAACTAACGAAATTTGGGCAACATTTCCCCTATTTCATCAACTTCCACCATATGGCAAAACAACTCCCAAATACCATTAACAACATCCATAATATCAAAATAAAGAAATTATATTCAACAACATCTCTAATTCATCCAAAATCCTCTTTTCAATTTCACCCATAGTCATCTTCTTCACCTCAACCTCTATGGCTTCTCTACTTTAGATTTTCTCCTCCATAAGAGTTACTAAACCTTTATATCACTTAAACATATGAGTAATAGGAATTCATACCTTATTATGGAAGAACTTCACCTTCCCCAACTTCTTTCAAGATCAAGCTTACTACAACTTTGAAGAGAAGCAAGAACAATTACCTCCAATGGATTCCTTTGGGTTTTGATGTTTGATTCTCTCTCTTGATTATACGAAGAGGTGTGGGTTGATTGGTAACCTTCAATAACTCTTAGTAACCCTCTAGAAATGTAGGGAAATAAGTTTGGAAAGTTGGAAATGAAGTTTGGGTCATTTGGGATATAAAAAGGTGACAAAATCACCCCCTTCCCCCACCATCCCGACCCTACTTTGCGATGAGTATGCGGCCTTACACACTCAGTGTGCGGCTACACACTCCTTCCTCTGCCTAAAAATGATGTTGGACAGTGATATCACCCAAAATAGGGAGTTGGCGACCAGTGTGCGGTCAGCACACTCAATGTGCGATCGCATGTTCTAAAGAGAGGGAGAATTTTATACCTCACCCCTCGGGACTAGCATTGTATCATAGCATAAGCTGGGAAATGGGAATACTCTTGGATCTCGGCAGAATTAAGTCTTAGACGATGCTCGAAAAAGGGTAAGATTTGTTTTAAGTACATTTAATAGATAATGTTATGTATGGAGCGTCTCGGAAGGGTTGGAGGTCAAGCGAAGTGAAGTGAAGTAGCAAGGCTTTGGAAAGAGTTGGTTAAGTTCCGGGAAGGACAACCTTGGAACCAAGGTACATGACTCTTATCAAGAATAATTAATGATAAACATCATGTATGGAAAATTTCAGAAGGTTCAGGGAGCAAGCGGATTGAAGAAATGAAAGTTAGTAAGACTTTGGAACAAGTTGATGGAATTTTGGAAGCTAAATTTGGTCCAACTAAATGGGAGTGTAACTTTTAGCATACAAGGATTTTTGAGGTGGTTCAAGATCCTAAAATAAAGTTCGTCGAATCTAAAATCCAACGCAATAAACTGTTCATCAATACAACATCGGAGTAGGGAGTTATGAGCATTTTAAAACGGACTGAAAGAGGCCCGCGAACCTACGCAAAAATTCTTGAAATCACTTAAAGGCCCAACAATTTCAGCCCATTAAGCCAAACCCGACCCACCCATCTATAAATACCCCACAACCTTATCATTTCACCTCATTCACCCCCAAAATGCAGTCCATATCCATGAGAGGTTACTTAGTGAGAGATTAAGGATATTTTAGACCAATCCAAGGTAATTAGTGTTAAATCCAAGCCTAGGAGGTGCGTATGACTTCATAATTTTCGGGTCCGTCATCGGATCATGGACGTAAGGGGTGGAACCCTCACATGCAAACTGATCTTTGAAGCTTCCAAGGTTAATTAAGGCAAATCCCTCTCTATTATTGTTAATAAAGTAATCTGTAGCGATACTTACTAAATTATCATGTATTAAATTAAATTGATCGAGAAGTGGGTGTCTCTTCTTAGTGGGTGTTATGGATAGATTTATATGAATATTGTCTTAAATGGATGTTGTTGGTACCGGTGGTTGTCATCATTGTTTTTTTTGATGTTGTTGTGGTTGTTATGGCAAAGTCGGGATGCAGTAGAAACAGAGGGGGTGATGCCAAAATTTTCGCAAATTAAACTCTTCAGGACTATAAGATTTAGGTAAGTTGAATCTACAAATATATGAAATGAACTAAGGAAATTATTATTGATATAGGTTTCGGGACGACCAGTAGAATAAGGGAGCGAGTCGGATTAGTGAGACAGCAGAGACAGGTATGTAAGGTTTTAGCTGTCCTCATTTCCTTGGCACGAGTTTTAGAGCTATTTAGCGTGCATGCTCCTCCATTCGAACAATCCGAAGTTTTACAAAGAAAGGATACATTTTTATAAGAAAGCTGGATTTTGAGAAAAAGCCATGTTTTACGAGATTTACCGATTTTATGGAAAAGTATATTTTATACGATTTTCTCTAAAAGAGATAATTGATTATGACTAAAAGTCCATTAGTGAGCATTCCTTGACCCTCGTTAAATTCCACAAAATGTCACGTATAATCCTTATGCTTGTTTATTGATATAATAACTATTATTGATTGTCCTTTTGGCCTGGATATACATTCCATAACTAATTCGGAGGTCACGACCTTACGTCACTCCGAAAGTCCTATGTCTATTTCTTGAATGCTGCATGCATTTATATATATATATATATATATATATATATATATATATATATATATATATATATATATATATATACTCTATTTGCACTATTTTACTTACTGAGCCGCGCTATAGTCGGTCGGGTATGGCACGTAGATGTGTAACCACTGATCAGTTGGGTATGTTTACCAAGTCCCGAAAAGTGTCGGGTACGTTATGATGATGATGATATGAAGTTTTCCTGGATACAGGAGGATATGATGATGATGATGCTTATTTACCGAGTCCCGAAAGGGTCGGGTACGATATCTCACCGAGTCCCTCTAGGGCCTGGTATGTATATATATATATACGAAAAATATGTACTCAGTATATATATATAATGGTTTTATCAGGCATTGCATATTAACTGCTTTCAGACTATGTCCTTCATTTTTTTTTTATCGTATGGGTATGTCTTGTTTCATTAACGTATTTCATCCTGCCTTACATACTGAGTACATATTTTTCGTACTGATTGTTCCATTTGGATCCAGCATGTCATGCTGCAGGTCAGGACAGGTCCACCAGCGGGGTCCACAAGCGCCATTCATTAGGGCTTGCTTATTCTGGTATAATATTATGTTATTATGGATTTTGTAAATGCATTTTGGACTCGTTGGTGGACGTGTGGTCCCGACTTATTATGATGTTTATGTTTACTACTCTTAGAGGCTAGTAGACCCTATCAGTATGTCAATGTTAGTCGTGAGGGTTACATTTTGCTAAATGGGCCTATTTGGCTTATGTTATCTTTTGTTGGCAGCCTCGTCGGCGCCTCTAATATGATATTGTACATATGCATATATATATTATCTCTGGTCCTGTCTGAATGATTTTGTGAGTGTTATGATTATGCTATTTAGTTTAGGTTAGCTCAGCTAGCATTCCGACCGTAAGGTCGAGTGCCCGTCACGCCTCCCGGCGGGGGTATGGCACAAAGGATTCATTTTGAGTTGGTATCATCGAAGGGTATCATCGAAGCCGTTTGAACACCGTTCTCAAATCTTTCAAGTGGTCATCTCTCTCCCTTGATTTCACCACCAAGTCATTAACATATCATTCGACGTTTTTGTGTAGCATGTCATCAAAGATGTTCTGCATGGCTCGTTGATAAGTATCACCAGCATTCTTTATACCGAAGGCATCACATGGTAGCAACATATACCTTTAGGAGTGAGAAAGGCAGTAAGTTCTTCATCCTTTGGTGCCATGTGAATCGGATTATACCCAGATGAACCAGCCATGAAAGACATTGCCTCATATCCAGTAGTGGCATCAATCATAAGCTTAGGGATTGGAAGAGGAAATTTATCCTTAGGGCATGCATTCTTAAGATCCCTAAAGTCAACACAAACTCGGATTTGGCCATTCTTCTTTCTTACAGGTACGATGCTCGAAATCCGTGTGGGATACTTAACTTCATTTATGAAACCCACCTCAATGAGTTTGCTCACTTTAGTTTCAATCAAGAGAACTAGTTCAGATCTAAAGCGACGATGAGCTTGCTTAACAAGACGAGTACCTCATTTTACGGCGAGACGATGAACTGCAACTTTGGGATCTAATCCTCGCATCTCCTTGTAACTGCAAGCGAAAACATATTTGAAACTCCATAAGTAGCTCAACATTTTTATTTTCTTCATCAACATTCAGTGAGGCACTTACATATGTGGGCCTTGGGTATTCACCAGTTCCAAGATTAACCACCTTTAATGTATCAACAGTTGTTTTTACCCCTTCCTCAAACTTAGGCGGTGCATCTTCAGCGTCTTCATCTTCTTAGGGATCACCATCATTGAAAGATATGTGATGACATGCATGAAAATCAACAAACGTTTCCTCAACTCTTGAATGAAGCGTAGCACTTTGTTCGTCCCAGATTGCGATGTGATATGATGGTCCTACACTTTTCTGATCTTCATCACGCTCCTTGGTATGGATTATTGTATGTGTTTTTGCTTTGAGGACCTCCCCACATGAGACTACAAGTTTTGTTTCTCGCCTTATTCTAAAAGGGATCAAACTTGGGCAATCCTCGAAAATGTTTTGCTTTTGAGCATAAACAGGCGCTTCTATCTTTTTATTGTTCCCTTGGCGCTTTTGTTTCTTCTTCAATGGTCCCAATCTATCAAACACTGAAGTCCTTGGAATTGGGTTGGTAAGCCGATCAAACACATAAAGCCTTTGGGTAGACACTGTCGACTCTTCTTTAGTGGTGATGTAGTTGTTGTTTTCCCTTCTTATAGAGAGATGGACCGGTGAAGGTTGTTTGTAACCCAAACCTTTATGCGATTGTTTGACAGCATACCCTTTCTCTATTATCATCCTCTGAGTAAGGGTTAGTCTATGATTTCCCTTTCCATTAGCTTCTACCAGGAGCTTCCCTAATTTAGAAGGCTCGTTAGGACTGTATCCAGCTTTCGCCAATAAATTGTAGGTGTTTGGGTCAAAACCCTCATTTGTGCGCTTTAAGGAAGTGATTCCTGTGAACTTCGGTTGGGTGATTTGACAAATACTTCCACCATTTTTTAAGATTATTTGATTGCATCAATTTTCTTTATAGAAAAGGTCAACCCACTTAACATACTACCCTGCAACTCAGAAGACTGGCCTTCACCCTTCTTCGCCTTTGGAACATAGTGATGAAAAGAAGTAGCTTTCTTGCTTGAAGATGCCATGTTTATCTTGGGTACCTTGCTTATGTTAGAAAGTGCTTGATCCTTTTCAACCATAACCTTCACCTTCCCAGCTGCTATATCAACCTTCTTTGCAATATCAACCCTTTTCATTGGCATCGCGTTATCAACTTTAACCTCCTTCGAGACACGGTTCTTCAAGTAGAATTTCGCATCTGCAAAGTGTGCTTCTGTCTCAGCAAAAGGTTCATTATCAACAACTATCTTCTTTTGGAACCCATCTTCAAAGTATTTAAAGCACTGATGATAGGTGGATGGGACCACTTTGTTTTCGTGTATCCATGACCTTCCTAACAAAATATTATATGAGGTCTTTGCATCAATCATGTGCAGCCATGCACTCAAACACATATCTCCCATATTGATTTCCAGCTTGACAGCACCTATAGCTCTTTGTCCCCCTTGATTAAACCCCTGAATCATCAGACGACTTTCAGATAGTTCATCTATCGAGATTCCAAGCTCTTTCACAGTATGAATTTGGAGAATGTTGACTCCCAGACCCATTATCAATCATAATTCTATTTACTCTCTACTCACGCACAAAACCAACCATATATAAAGGACGATTATGCAATGTTTTCCCCAACAAAAAATCATCATTAGTGAATGTAATTTTTGCATCACAAGTGTCCACTTCTTCAGAGTGAGTCTCGATGAGGTCTTCATGCAATGGAAGTGATGGCAATACCACATCTTCTTTTTTCACCTTCTTCGTCAATATTGCAACATAAGGCCTTGGTATTATAGTGAGAAATCTTCATGCGAAACCAGCTTGGCAAGAGTTCCTTTAATATTACCGGATAGCGTGGCTTTTGATAGTAAGCCTCTTCATTTGTTGATTTCTTCACATTCTTCTTTATCCTTTGCTTGTTGAGTCTTTTCATCATCTTTCCTGTTGTCACTTGTTTACTTGGCTCTCTTTGTGAGTTTGTTTTGCAGCGTCTCTGCCGAGTCACTAAATTTTATCCATCATCATCAGTTTGATCAACATGAGATCGACTTTCTTCTAAATTTTTCTCCTTTACTATTACATCATGCATTATAGGAAGGCAAAATGGCATGTTGACATAAATGGAATCGAAGTCACCAAATTTAATCATCTCTGGTGGTGACGTGGTCAGAATATCTCCACATTCACGTACTTCAACAAAGTTGCAAAGAACTATGAGATTCAGCGAGCCAAATGGGGCTGAGACTTGATTTGAACTTTCCTACTCATCTTCGAGCAATATCTTACCTTCGCGGGCCAAATCCTTGACCTTTTCTTTGAAGATGAAACACTTTTCAATAAGTGACCCATCAACCGATGATACTTGCAGTAATTTGGATCATTAGTCCTCCCAGCTTCATCTGGCCTCTTCATTTCGAGTAACTCAATAAGCTTCAATGCAAGAAGTTCTTCAAATATTGCTGGAACATCTGAGTCTAGGAATGGATACTCTTTTGCTGGCATTTCCTTCAAAGTTAACTTTTTGCCACCATTATTTTGGAAAGATGCAGTCTTCACAATTTGCTTGTTGCTTAGATTTGTCGTGACCTTTAATGGTGCAGAATTAACATTCATCGACTCTTTGCTTTCAGACTTTGGCCCAAACCTACCCCCTTTCTTTACTTCTAGTTTGTCTTTCCCTTTACGAGGCTCATAAACTGGCGGCCCTTGATTTCCGTTTGAGGACATGCTTAATTCCATATCGTGATTCCTTGTAGGATATAAAGAAGTCCCCAGCACATTCCTTAGATACACATTTCAATGCCAGAAGCCTCAATAAGTCTGTCTTTGCAATTGAGGCTTGCATTCCGCGATCGACTAATGAAATCAATGACGGGTTCATCCTTCCATTGACGCATATTTGTAAGTTCAACCATGCTTACAATACACCTCGTGCTCTAGAAGCGATTAAGCAATTCATGTTCAAGTTGCTCCAGCTATCAATGGAACCAGCATCGAGATCTGTATACCAGTCAAACGCATTCCTTTGCAAAGAGCGCACAAACTGCTTAACAAGATAATCCCCATAAGTTCCAACATTATTGCAAGTTTCCACGAAGTGAGCAACATGTTGCTTCGGATTTCCTTTACCATCAAATTGTTGAAATATTGGAGGTTGATAACCTGCAGGCATCTTTAACCCATCGATCCTTGAAGTGTATGGCTTGGCGTATGTAACCGAAGACTTGGTAGCAACATCATACTTGTCTTTAATGGTTCCCATAATGAAGTCCTTCAGCGGATATTTGTAGTTCTTCAGCAACATGCACTTGTTTTGTAAACAGATCTTCTTTTTCTTGTGCCATAGGATGCTTCCCATGTGCATGACTCTAATCCCCTTCCATCACGCTATCAAATCTGTCGGTCAACTTGACAATTCGATTATCTTGGTCTTGCACATATTTCGTCAAGTCACCAATCGCCTTCGTCAAGCTCACAAGTTGTTCTTCAACAGTTGAGGTGTTAGTCATCATTGCTTGGATGGCTATTGTAGATGATGGAACAAAACATGGATTTTCCCTCAAACTGAAATTCGAAAGGAAAAGATTTCGTGGAGTGATTGGGGAAGATTTGGTGATCAAGGCATCATCTTCATCTTGAATGATAAGATTCTTAGTTTGAAGTGAGCTAAGCCAATCCAACGTCTTTTCAACGATCTCAGCAATATTCTCTCGTTCTTCCAATCCATCTGAAAAGACTCTTGCCCCCTTTGAGGATTAAAGTTAAAAGACAGGAATTGATGTGGATGGCACTTGAGATGCTTCTTGTCCTAGTAAGTTTGCGTTGTTCGTGGTGACGGGTCCTAAACTTCCCATAGTAGTATCCAATATGTTTTCCACCTCAGAGGAAAACATGGAATCAGTAGTCTTAACAGTAGTAGACTTGGAGTTGATCTTGTTGGATGCCATTTCAGTGTTCTTGGGATTTGATGATTAATGTGAAGAGATGAAAGGTAGAGATGGTCCCACTGGGCGTGCCAAAATTTATAACCAACAAATTTTCGGGTCTTAGAAAAATAAATAATCAAGATAGGAAAATTGAGTAACAAAATGTAGTATTTGATTTCAAGAATGTTGAGTGTTACAATCTCTATATAATCTTCTGATTCTCCAACAATAATGTAGACTATGTTGAAACTTGAATTTGATTTAGATTCAAGGGCTTCAGCAGCTTGATCTTGAATCTTCGTATTTGAATTTGGATTTGATATTTTCCACGAACAAGTAACTTGATCTTGAACGCCTTGATATTTGTCTTCGTTCTTAATCTTGAACTTGAGCTTGAGGTTGAACTTCATTACTTGAATACTTGAACTTGTAGCTTGTAGAGAAATATGTAGACTTTGATCCACGAGCTCTGTTCTTGCTTTTTGTTCTTAATTCCTCCTCTTTTGTGAGTTTTGAGGACCCCTATTTATAGGTTTAGGGAAGGTGTAGCTTTGTGATTTGATTGGCTAGAGCATGTCATCTGTACACTTGGCTTGAATTCATTGACCCATTAATTTGACTTGGGTTGCCACCTCACTTGACATGAGGCATGGGCCTGAATTTTAAGATGGGTTTGAACCTTGGGCTATTAAAGTGGGCTCATTATTTGGAGCCCAATTAAATGGACTAGCCCAATGTATTTAGGATTAGATGAATAATCCAATCATATTAGCCACATAATTTGAACTATTTTCTTGAATTTAATTTAGTCCAAATTAATTTATGGATTTATATCCAATAAAATTTAAATGACTACAAGTCTATTGTTGCAATTGCCCAATTAAATAAATATTGTCCTTGGTTCAAGTAAGGGAAATATTCAAAAATATACAACCCAACATAAAATATTACGCCACATTGTCATATTTTTAGTTGATACAATATGATACAATAACATACAATATTATATATCATCATATGCAATGTATCAACAGAATTGTATAAAAGTGTATAATAGTGTTTATACACAAATATCTAAACTGGATAACAAACTCAAAATATGTGCTAAAACAGGTAATATTTTCCCCCAGATATTATAAAGTGTAATTTTTCCTCTAAATAAGCAATGTGTTTAGAAATAGGAGTTACACACATGTTATTTAAAAATAGAAGTAAAAAGGAGATACAAATATTATTCTAAGGACAAATGCATAACCAGCCCCTTAAAGTTGTCACAATTTTTCATTTTGACACTTGGAGCCGTTTGGCCATAAGAATTATTCACTTTTTTTCGGAAATTTGTTTCACTTTTTTCAAAATTAGTGTTTGGCCATGAAAATTTCAAATAGAACTTGAAGTTGTATTTGGAGTTTGAAAAACAAGAAAAAAATATTCAATTTTTAAACAACCAAAAAAACAACATTTCAACAAACAAAAAAAAAATTGCAAAAACTATGGTCAAACATAACTCCAACTCCAAAATTTCAAAAATAGTGAAACGTTTTTGATTTCTATGGCCAAACACCTACTTAATTAGGACTTGTTCCTATTAAATACTCCAACATCATTAAAAGTGTACCTATTAAACACAAACATGTGATGTGGCACAGTGTGTAGCACACTTGCTTTGACAGTGTGAAAAGCCAATTTTTTTAAGAAAAATATTTTCTCTTTTTTTTTTCTATATCCTTTCCCCTTCTCTCTTTTATCTCTCCACGACCACAAATACCACCACCAGCCTTCCCTTTCCTTTATCCTTTGTCAGCTTCTAGTGTTAAAATTATGCAAACAATAAGATGAAATTAGGAAGTACATCACAATTGATAATGAGAGAAAAAGTGTGTTTACCCCCAAATAGTGGATAACAATTAAATTTGTAAGTGGCTGATAGGATATGTGGTTAGATTTATCTATAATATAAGATAGTAACGAATAAGTAGTGATATATTAGTAAATAATAGTAATGGAAACTAAAGAAGACAAGTTGACAAAATCTGCGAACTGGTCCGGTCCGGAAGATACTCCCTTTAACCGAGCCAAAACACTTAAGGAAATTCTTCTGCCACTTTACTGATTACAATGTGTAGAATAGTGAAAATCTAACCTAAAAAAGGAAGGGGTATCCCTCTATTTATAACTAATAGCAAATGGGCCCAAGTACAATGTAAGAAAAACCTTTCTAGAAAAACTCTAAAATGGATAAGCCTGCGTCCGTATGGTCTGACACCCTTACTACAGTCAGTGCAAGTGGTGGAATGGTCAGATGATGCGTGGCTTGCCCCATAACTGATTATCCGAACCTATATCGAATGTGATCTTTAGGCTCGAGTTTTTCGTGCTCATTAGAATACCCTCGATGTTGATGCAGAGTCGAATATACTCACGACCCCTCGGTTTTCGTCCCTATCGGTGGCTACGACCTTACTCTCCTTTGATCTCACATCGAACGGCTTTAAATTTTACCCCAGTTCAGCCTGGACAAAAGTTGATTTAGTTTTTACCATATACAGATAGTCCCCACACTTTCCGGATCAAATTTTTACCGAAGTGACGGGAAGTGGAAAAACTGCCTAGGTGACTTCTCCAGTAACTTTTTACTTTTACTTCGAAAACAAGCAAAAAATGCAACGTCCTTTCATATCACGTCCTTCTGACGTCGGACACGTGTTTCCTTCCAGTTGTTCAGCTTCAATAATCGTTTCAGGGTCACGTCTCGTCATGTCACACCTCTTTAAACTCCGAACACGTGTCCTCTCTTGGTTGGATGGCTTCGGTAACCGCCATGGAAGTTTGTCTACATAAGGGAGTTACAATGACACGATTTCTTTACTTTTCACTTTTTAATTTCATCACTCATTTAGCTCTGATCTTTGTTTGCATTGCTTCGAAATCCCATATCTTCGAGAAGTTGTTGAGAAAATTCATCCGGGGCCCCGAAACCTTCTTCATTTTCCAAAAAATCTTCTTAAATCTCGGCTAACTCCATTTGTTTATTCCCTAAATCTTCATATATTCATATTTCGGGTCTTCAAATCATCATACCTTCAACTTAAATCTTCATATCTTCATCATAAATTTTTATATCTTCATCTTTTGATCGTTTAAACTCAAAATGGGAATGATGCTACACCCTGCCCTCTCGGAGCATGAGAACGCCACGTATTTCACCATATTAATGGAATATCAGAGATGTCCCATCAAGTTTTGGAAGGTACAAACCATGGAAAATATGTAACAATGAAGTAAATGATGAATTATGATCTCGTAAGCCGTAACCGAGAAGGACAACCTTGGAACTAGGGGACATGACCCTTATCAAGTATAATTAATGATAAATATCATGTATGGGAAGTTTCGGAAGGTTCCGGGAACAAGAGGATTGAAGAAAAGAAAGTTAGTAAGACTTTGGAACAAGTTGATATAAATTCGGAAGCTAAATTTAGTCCAAATAAATGGGAGTGTAATGTTCAACATACAAGGATTTTTGAGGTGTTTCAAGAGCCTAAAATGAAGTTCGTCGAGTCTAAAATCCAACGCAATAAACCGTTCATCCATGCGACATCAAAGTAGGAAGTTATGAGCATTTTAAAAGGAACTGCCAGAAGCCCGCGAACCTACGCAGAAATTCTAGAAACGAGTTAAAAGCCCACTAATTTCGGCCCACTAAGCCAAACCCGATCCACACACATATAAATACCCCCACTAACTCACCATTTCACCCATTTCACCCCTAAAACATCAGATTTACATCCATAAGCAAACCTTAGAGAGAGATTAGGGGTATTTTGGCATAAATTTTGATAAGATCTAGTGGAGATTAAGGCTCGGGAGCTACGTAACGCTTCGTAGACCTCGGCTTTTCCATCTTGGCATCGTGGGAGGAGGCGAAACCCCTCCATGCAATCTGTTCCTTGATTTTCCAAGACAAATTAAGGTAAATCCCGCTCCTTCTTTGGTAATTGAGTTAATCCATAGTAACACTTGCTAGATTATCGCATATTAAGTTGAATTGATCGGAAAAGTGAGATTATCCTTGTTATGGGTGTTACGGGTGGATTGATATGAATATTGGTTTGAATGGAGGTTGTGGATGTTGATTCTTGAGTATTGTTGTTGTTATTGATATTACGGCTATCTGACACATGCCGGGATATAACAAAAACAGAGGAAGTGCTGCCGAATTATCTGTAAATCGAACTCTTCAAGACTATAGGATTTGGATAATTTGAATCTACAGAATCTATGAAATTGACTAAAGGAAGTATTTGTCAATATAGGTTTCGGGATGAAGGGATGATGATGTGCCAGGGATTTTTGGCACATTCGACACTTTCTGGCTATAAGTTTTACTTGTTTTTTAGCAAGTCTTGGTCAATGTGATGTGTTTTTATTGTGTTTCAGGTATTTGGCGTTATAGGAGTCCAAAGACGGAAGTTCAGCAAAATGGAACAAAACATGAAGAAGGATGTCCCGTACTTGAAAGAACGGGACGTACCTGTTCCTCGCACTTGGGAGGAAAGCCACCGAAGTTCTGGAAAACCAAAGGGAAGTATGGCTTGGAAAGAACTTCCTGTACATATAAGGACGGGTTGTACTTGGTGCCCGTCCCTTTGCTGAAAGCAACAGAAAGCCATTAAGCAATGAGGAAAAGGACGTCGTGAGAGTACGTCCCGTACGTCAAAGGACGGGATGGACATTTGCCCGTACTTCTTCCGAAGTAAGAAATTAGTCAGAGGCCGTATGTTACAAGGACAAGACGTACTTCAATGTACGTCTCGTACTCTTTCCGCACGGGTGACGTGATGTGTTCCATGTTGAAGAAGGTTTTGAGTCTTATAAATAGCCAATAGGGTTTTTAATGTTGGGATCACTTTTCATACTTTTGAAATCTTGAATTTTGAGACTTGTGTGGAGACAATTTTGTTCTTAGCTACTCTTCAAGGATTTCAAGACAATTACACTCAGTTAATTTCCAGTTTCATTTGTAAGATTTAGTACAATTTCAATTATGCAATTTTCAATCTTTTATTGTTTTCTTGTTCCATGAGTAGCTAAACACTTTTACTAAGGTTGTGAACCCAAGGATGGGTGTGTTGTGATTGGTGATTGTGAATGATATATGCATAATGGATTTTTAGGGTTTATTTGTTCTTCAATTTCATCATATAGTTAGTGGTTGCAAACATTAGCTAACGTCATAAACTTTAGTTTATTTGGGAAAATAGCTAAGGTTAGGTAAGAACAAATAACAAGAACTCAAGGCTTTAAACCTTGTTTAATAAATTCACATACGAATAAGAAGGGTTTTATAGTTGTTTTGGTTTGTGGACTAATTTAAAATGACCAGAAATTTAAAGTTGTAAATATATGGGTAAAGAGAACCAAGGTTGTGTCCCCGTCAGATAAAGTGTATGATCATGGGTATCAATCTTGATATACTTATAATGGATCGGTTGTATGGATGCACTTAACCTCTTTGTGAATCTGAATTATTTCCCTATAAGAAAAGAGTATTTCTTTCTATGCTTTTTCCAAAGATAAGAAAGCACGCATGAAGAACGGTTAATTATGCCAAGTAAATTCCTCTTATTCCTAAGTAAATTCATTAAACATTGTTTAAAGCCTTGAGTTTTTGTTATTTGTTTTTACCTAACACTAGGTATTTTCCCAAATAAACTAAAGTTTATGGCGTTAGCTAATGTTTGCAACCACTAACTATATCATGAAAACAAAGAACAAATAAACCCTAACAATCCATTATGCACATATTATTCACGATCCCCAATCACAAAATACCCATCCTTGGGTTCACAACCTTAGTAAAGGTGCTTAGCTACTCATGGAAACAAGAAAACAATAAACGATTGAAGATTGCATAATTGAATTTTGTATTGAAATTACGAATAAAACTCGAAAGTAATGAATGTAATTGTCTGGAAAATCTTCAAAAGTAATAACAACTCAAAAGTAATTACTACAACTCTAAAACTCTAGATGTCTGAAAAATAAAAAATAAACAGGTATTTATCCAAGTTAAACTCAGAATAATCAATCCCAATTCTATTCCAGCTCGGCTTGCACTTTGACGGTTGTCGACATGTTCGATGACCATAATAACGATCTGATGACATATTTTTACTCTGTAGGAATTCCATTGTCGAAGCACTTCGATGGACCATCGATCATGTCGACGGTGCAAGTTGACGATCTGATGACTTTGTCACTTTGCAGGAACTTGAACGAAGAGGCAAATTGACGGACCGTCGAGCATGTTGACAGTCCTAAATGCTTATCAGAACAGATCACTTATTTTTCTCGTTTTTTGCTTTCCGAACATTCTAACTTTGAAATACCTGCACAACACACAAAACACATCAAACTAACACAAACTTGCTCGAAAACAAGTAAAACTTAGAGTTAAAAATCATTAGATGTGCCATAATTCATTGCCATGATCATTTCAGCATTACTGACTGAGGAATAGATTGAGCATTTAGTGGAGCTTTTGCATGAGTACAGACGTGCTATTGGTTAGACTATAGCAGATATTCGGGGTATCCTTATAGTATTTGTGAGCATAAAATTTAGCTAGAGGAGGGCAGTAAGCCGACTGTTGACCATCAGCAGATATTGAACCAAAATATGAAAGAAGTCGTGAAAAATGAGATCATGAAGTGATTAGATGCTAGGGTAGTATATCTGATAGCAGACAGCAAATGGGTGAGTCCTGTTCAATGTGTACTAAAGAAAGGAGGAATCATTGTGGGGTCTAATGCAAAGAATGAGCTGATTCCCACTCATACAGTTACTTGGTGGAGTGTTGGCATGGACTATAGGAAGCTGAATACTGCTACTTGTAAATACCATTTTCCCATGATGTTCATTGATCAAATGCTGGATAGGCTGGCTGGGAGGTCTTACTATTGCTTCCTAGATAGTTACTCGGGATATAATCAGATCAACATTGCCTTAGAAGATCAAGAGAAGACGACTTTTACTTGTCCCTATGGGACGTTTGCGTTCAGCCGAATGCCCTTTGGGCTGTGTAATGCACCAGCCACGTTTCAGAGGCGCATAATGTCGATCTTTTCTGACACGATAGAGGACTTCTTGGAAGTATTTATGGATGATTTCTCTGTTGTGGGCGATTTCATTTGATGATTGTCTTGGCCATTTGATTCAAATGCTGAAAATATATGAGGAGACCAATTTAGTACTAAATTGGGAGAAGTGCCACTTTATGGTGAAGGAAGGGATCGTCGTCGGTCACACAATCTCTGAAAAGGGAATTGAGGTCGATCAAGCGAAGATAGATGTGATTGCAAAACTTCCTCCACCCATCTCAGTCAAAGGTGTCCGAAGTTTCTTGGGACATGCTGGGTTCTACAGGCGCTTCATCAAAGATTTCTCCAAGATTGCTAACTCGATGTGCAAGCTTCTTGAAAAAATGGCTAAGTTTGTGTTTGATTACCAGTGTCGAAAGGCGTTTGATGAATTAAAGGAATGCCTCACTACTGCTCATGTTATTGTTACTCCTGATTGGTCCTTGCCCTTTGAGTTGATGTGTGATGCTAGTGGTTTCGCGATAGTTGTTGTGCTTGGCCAGAGGCACAATAAAATTATGCACCCGATCTACTATGCTAGTAGGACACTTAATACGGCGCAGATGAACCACACGGTGACTGAACAAGAACTGCTTGCAATAGTATATGCTTTTGAGAAGTTTCGATCATATTTGCTGGGGTCCAAGGTTGTGGTGTACACTGACCATGCTGCATTGAGATATCTAATGTCAAAGAAGGAAGCTAAGCCGTGACTGATTCATTGGGTCCTTTTGTTAGAAGAGTTTGATTTCGAGGTAAAATATCAAAAGGGTCCGAAAATCAGGTTGTTGATCATCTCTCTGGCTTGAGGAAACTGGGGTGCCAGCAGAAAAACTTGATATTGAAGTTGCATTTGCAGATGAGCAAGTTTTTTGGAGGTTTCTATACAAGTGGCACCTTGGTATGAGGATTTTTCTAATTACTTGGTGATTGGTGTCATTCCTAATGAGATCAAATCTTATCAGAAAAAGAAGTTTTTGTGGGATGTTCGTCAGTACTATTGGGATGAACCATACTTATTTAGAACTTGTGCTGATAACCTTATTCGGCGTTGTATCCCAGAAAGTGAGGTATTGGAGATTTTGAAGGCTTTCCACGACTATCAAGTTGGGGGATATCATAGCGGTACGAGGACTGCTGCAAAGGTTCTCGAATGTGGTTATTATTGGCCTATTCTCTTTCATGATGCTAATTTGATGGTGCGTCTTGTGATTAGTGCCAACGGTAGGGGAATATTGGTAGGAGGCAAGAGATTCCTATGAACTTCGTAATGGAAGTTGAAGTGTTCGATGTTTGGGGAATTGATTTTATGGGTCCCATTGTAAGATTTTGTGGCATGAAATATATCTTGGTAGCTATTGATTATGTTTCTAAATAGGTAGAAGCGGTGGCTTTACCTAATAACGAAGCTAAAAGTGTTATGGGGTTCTTGAAAAAGAACATATTTACTCATTTTTGTACCCTAAGGGCGATAATCAATGATGGTGGTTCTCACTTTTGCAATAGAGCCTTTGCGGGATTGATGGAGAAGTATGGAGTCAAGCATAGGGTTGCAACTCCTTATCATCCTCAGACAAGTGGGGAAGTTGAAGTCTCTAATCGGGAGATAAAGAGTATTCTAGCAAAAATGGTGAATGCGAACAAAACTGATTGGGCCCGCAAGCTCGATGATGCTATATGGGCTACCGGACTGCCTTCAAGACTCCGATTGGGACTTCTCCTTTCAAGCTAGTTTTTGGTAAAGCATGCCACCTCCCAGTTGAACTTGAACAAAAGGCCTTGTGGGCCTTCAAGAAATTGAACATGTATTGGGAAGAAGCGACCAAACTCAGGTTGTTTTAGCTTAATGAGATGGATGAGTTCCGCTATCAAGCCTATGAAAGTGTAGCATTATACAATGAGAGGATGAAGTAGTATCATGACAAGAAGACCTGAAGCTGGAATTCTACAAGGGTGATCCTGTCCTGCTGTTTAATTCTATATTGAAACTCTACCGGGCAAATTGAAATAACGGTGGTCAGGTTCCTTTGAAGTGGTAAGCGTCTCACCCCATGGAGCAATTAAATTAAAGTTCGAAGATGGAATTCGGACATTTAAGGTGAACGGGCAAAGGATGAAGCACTACCATAGTATGATCTCAAGGGATAGAATTGTTGACTGATATCATTTAAAACACCTTGGAACAAATGCGGACTCAGCGAGTCCTGACCGAGAGTAACTTGGTAACACCGTCGTGCCGTGACGTTAAATCAAGCGCTTTATGGGAGGCAACCCATGTTTTACAGCTTTCCTTAGAATAGTATAATGTTTGCTCGTTTTGTAGGAAGAACAATTTTTTGACGGCCCGTACTTAGTGAAGAAAATTTGGAAAACCACTGGAAATGATTAGTGAAGTACGAGATAAAAGAACGGGACGTACTTCAATGTACGACCCGTATTTTTATCTCGTACTTGAACGAGGTGGCCAAGGTGATCACTCTAAGTTGAATGCCAAGTACGTGATATAATGTACGTCCCGTACTTTATTGTACGTCTCGTACATTAGTCAGGTACTTTATCAAGTATGTTTTTTTGGGCTCACTGAACTTCACAGCAAAGGATGCGACAATAGGACGTCCCATATTTCATTGTACGGGACGTACCTTTTCCGTAAAAATTTAACTTCGTAAAAAAAAATATTATATGAAAATTTGAAAAATAAAGAAACGGATAGTTTTTTTTCCTCCCCCACGTCAACTTTCCATCCACCGTCCACCCACGATTTCACCCCATTAACACCCCATCAGTACCTGCCGTTACTGCAACCCATTAATCACAATCCACCTTATAATCTCACCACAGTCCTCACAATCGCTAAAACATCAAATTTCATCTTTTGTACCTGAAAAGTAGTGAGGGAAAGGAACTTGTAGGGATCCTTCGTATTGCGTACATTATTCACGTTGTAATCTTCCTCACAGGTATATTGATTTAAGTCCTTTTATTGTATATTTGCGTTGTTGGTTGTAAGGTAGTACATATAGTAAAATCTAGTTATGAGAACAATTGTGGGTATGATTCAGGGCGGGGATTGGTATGCTGTCATGTATAGAACTCGTGGGGATAAATATTTCATATCCCCACTGGGTTGGAGGGCATTCCAACGATTGGTTTCAGTTTTGAAGCCTAAAGTTGTTATGCCCGCCAACTGCTCGGTGAATTGTCTCAAAGAAAAATATTATGCAACGAGTGAAGTCTGAGTAACCCGCACCCCTAAACCTCTTAATTGAAGCATGAAAGAAGTGATTTCCGTGTTGGTGATGTTGTGTTAGTCATCGTTAAACAATATAAGGGTCTGATCGCAGTTCTTGAGAGTACGTGATGAATGTACGGGCCGTACTTTATTGTACATCGCGTACATTGACCACGTACCTCAGTGGAAAATTACAGAAACAGCCAAGTCATATACCTGAAAGTACGTGAACAAAGTATGTCCCGTACTTTATTGTACGTCTCGTACCTTGGTCACGTACTTCAGTGAAATGAAGCAGAAACTTCTAAGCTATAAACTCTAAAGTACGTGCACAAAGTACGACCCGTACACATGTATGTCTCGTACCTTGTGCTTGTACTTCAAAATACGCCCTGTTCTTTGAATGTACAGCCTACACAACTGAAACACAGCATTTGCAAGAGAAGAACTTGTCGCTTCTTTCGTGGTTCTGGTCTCAACTTTCTAACACACGTAATGTTTCTCAACATGTATGCCGCCCAAACACAGAGGTGGAAGTTCTACACAAGGCAAAAGGGGCAGGGTTACTACAAGGCTTAAGGATGTTCCCTCAGACCAAGATTTGTCTGATGAGGACAACAGACCATTGAAACAACTGATAACCTCAACTTGA
The DNA here is from genome assembly GCF_019175385.1 of Lycium barbarum. NCBI lineage: Eukaryota > Viridiplantae > Streptophyta > Magnoliopsida > Solanales > Solanaceae > Lycium > Lycium barbarum. Next base: position 91,000,867 of record NC_083347.1, read on the forward strand.
GGCCGAGCTAACCCAGTACAGGTGTCCTCCCAGTCTGAAGAGGAGGATTCCTCTAGCTTAGATATAGAAGGGTCCGAGCCGGAACGAGCCCAAGCATCAGAAATAGCTTGGAATCCAGTGGTAACCCTTGTCACCCCCCAGGAAGTGGCAGACTATCAAAGAGAGGAGGAAATCCTGATACGGGCTAAAACGGAGGATGCTCTTCTGTTCTCGGTAAAAGGTTCAGGAAAGCGGTTTGACAAGGGCATTGAAAGTATAAAGAATGGGGGTGCTCCTAGGCTATATATTTGGGAAGAAAGGCGAATAGGATTCCGGGACTTGGAGGATCACAGACAAATCAGGGCACTGCTGACCCACTACAAGCTAGAGGTCTTCAAAAGCGAACCGGGCGAATATTTCCCAATACTCATGCGAGAATTCTATGCCAATTATGGTGCGCCCTTGAGCACCGTTGTAAAGTCAGGAATGCTGAAGCAGGATGTCCCACTGGCGGACGAGGTTGAGGTTCGAAAAGTGAAAGTTGATATATCACCTGCCGCCATAAACAGGTATTATTTTGGGGCTAACTTTGCTTCACCTCTTCGCACGGTTGAATACGATGATAAGATTCAGAGGAGGAAGACACAATCAGTAACGAGTGGTTGGCCTCAGTTATAGCCAAGGGTAGCCCACGGTGGTTAAGTAAAAAGTCGAAGATATTCAAGAACACTCTGTCGCTAGAGGTAAAGTTTTGGTGGGGCGTAGTGCGGTTTCGAATAATTCCTACAGCAAGCGATAATTCACTCCCCCTTGATCAAGTTGTGGCAATAGCAGCCCTCATGACCCGCTACCCACTTGACATAAGGCTGATAATTGCACGTGAGATTCGGGATAGGGCGCAGCATGACGCCACCTCGTTGGTATATCCTTGCCTTATCACTGCTCCATGTCGACAAGTGAAGGTGGTACCGCTACCTTTTATAGATCATTGTGTCATAGCTACTCACATGTATGATATTCACAAAACGAACGAGGAGGAGAACAAAGAGAAGAAAACTGAATCACTACTTAAGGGACCAGCCGCAGCAGTGCTTGAGGAGCAAGTTGAGGGTGACCAGGAAGATTTTAGGGCTATGGGCACTGATACCACTGAGGTAGTTCCCACAGCAGCGACCCAGCCTTCGGCCACCACTGAGACCATTACTTCTGCAGGTCCTCAGGCTAGCACTACACTCGTGCATCCGCCTGGGGAACAGAGAGCCCACACTATTCCTTCAGCTACCCAGCAGTTATCCCAAGACCCATTTGCATTCAACAAGGAAAATTTTAAGCGAGTGGTGGTTCAAGCTACGTAGGCTGACGAGCAGTCAAAGATTTTAGCTCGGCAGATAGAGAGGTATGTAAAGAGGAAGATCAAAATTGCCTTGGCACCTATGACAGCCGCTTCCAACTAGGCCCAGGAGTTATATCAGGCGAGACTTGATAGGTTTGAGGCACGGTTGGTTGCTTTGGAGTGTGCAGGCCCAGGTGGTAATTTGACAGGTATGAGAGTTGAGCTAGACTAGCTAAAGGCCTATATGCTATCATTATAGACCCGTGAGCAGAGTGTTGTGGAAGAGCCTCCTCAGCCAAGAAAAGTGGACCTTTCATCGTTGATAAATGTGATGAGTTTGATGCCCGAAGAAGATACCGCACACCGAACGGACAGAGGGAAACAGGTAGCGGGAGATGAAGTTCCTCGGGTCACAAAGTTGGAGATGCTGGCCCGGACAGTGGAGGAGAAGGAGGAGCATATTCAGATTTCCACGGAGAGATCTATGTTTGACAATCGCCCTCCGGCATCGATGAGCATTATTATTGGCACATCCTCTAGTAGCACCACGAGGGACGAGTCTGCACTAGCCCCAGTCCAGACATAAGGGGGACCAGTGCCTCCGACTGACCTTAGCACCTAGTGCTGCCAGGTATCCCTTACCCTTAGAATATTTACAGTTGATGCATTGGGGATATTGCATGATTTTCAGTTGGGGGTGGGGATTTCTGGCATTGTTGTTGTGTAAATATTTGTTTAGGAACCTCCTCGGCTTTTCTTTGCCAGAGTTCTTTTCCTGAGGGGTTTTGTTTGTGAAACTGGCATGTCTAGGTTGTTGCTTAGGTTGAGTAGAGTAGTTTTGACTTAGTTAGTTTTGTTCTGTAACTTTTGGCATGTTGTTTGTGGTTTGTTGAAAATTATGGACCCCTCGAAAATTTGAAAATTGCATACTTAGAAACACCTAGTGATTGATATGAATTGAATCTTTGTACGACATTATTATTATTGGGGTATTGCGGGCAACGAATGAATACTTAGGAGGTCACAATTGTATATGATCGTCCTTATGCCAATGTGTGTGTGAGCTGTTAGTTTTGTTCTATGTATGCATATATAATCTACAACTTTCCCGGTTAGTCATGTTTGAATCCGACAGTTGATTTGGTTGTGAGATGATCTTAGGCTTTCTTTGAGTAAATAGTCACTTTTCCTAAACAAGCCTGACCATATAATTGTAAATATCCCTAGTTTTCCCTTTTTGAGCTTTTTTGACCTTTTTCTTGGCTAGCCAATAATGGAACCTTACCCTTTGTGAAAATAATCCATTTTCGCACCCGTTCCCTCCTTGATGCTACTAGATAGATGAGGCAAAATGCCTAAGTTGGGGTGAAATAAATGTGAAGTAGGTGTTAGAAACATAAGTTGGGGGTGCCGGAGGTTGCTAGTTGGTATTCGATGTGGTGGTTGCAATAAAAGAAAAAAAAGAAAAAAAAAAAGAAAAAGCATAAAATGGTAACACAAAAATAATTGTAAGTTGTTTAGGAATAAAACCACATCGAGGTTGGGACCTCGAAGGAGAATGAAAGAGGGATTAAATAAGAGGCAAACTAAGGTGAAGTGATGTTGTAGCCTTCAAGGAGGGTGAGTCACTAATACCTAAAAACTATCCTACCCGTCCTAAGCCTACATTACAAGCCAAAACAAGTCCTAATATGATCACAACCGAACGAACCTAGGATGAAAATAGAGAAAGTAAGGGCAAGCTTATGGTATTAGTATGTGTAGATATGAATTTCGTTGTGAGTGTGAGTGTTTTCTCTTCTCTTTCGTCTTCGTCCCATTATTGTTATATATATGTGTGTTGGGACATTCTTTGGTCTATGTGAGAGCATAAGGAGTACGAGTACTCATTGTCAAGAGCAGTGACAATAGGACGATTAGGACAGCAAAGGAATTCACCTCCCGAATCCCAAGTAACACCATCGCATAAGAATTGAGCTCACTTGAGGAATAGTATGGTAAGGACCAATGATCAGATAAGGGGAAACGGGCACGGAAACGGGCAATGACAAAATAACCAAAGATTGAGACATCAGAGTAAGACAGGCACTAAGTCGAAGTCCATAACCATAAGGAATGGGGTAAGCGTAAAACCTATGGTCATTAAGAAGGTGTCACACGAAGAACGATTAATGTGAAAATGACCTAAGACGAGAACGACAGTAAGTAGATGCCATCAGCAACCTAAGGACTGGAAGAACCAGAAATAAAATTTCCCAAGTATTAGCCAGATCCAAGAAGCATAACGTAATTTTGTCACCAAGAGCAGGCCAAGCATTATCGACACCCCCGAGGGCAGATATTAGATAAAGAATGAGGGAAGAAACTTTTCGAGTAAAGACGTAAGATTAATGTAAGGGTATGGAAGTTGGGAACGTTATTGCAAGAATTAAGAATAGTCATGAGGACTCCGAAGGCAGCCAGGAGGAAAATGCACCAATGAAAGAGTACCCCGTACTACACTAACTCAATGACAACAAGCAGTAATTGTCACAACCCAACCCCGTAGGCCGTGACTAGTGCCCGAGATGGACACTCGAATATATTTACTAACCAAACTCTACTTGCGTTTAGCATATTAAGGACTTTCATACATACAGGACAATATAGCATTAAAATTGTTACTTATAATATTGCACACAAACCGGTTAGGTTATCATAGTGTAGAGAAGTGCCAAACGTGAACCATATCAATATACCGAACAAGTACGACCCACGACCCACATACATGTCTACAGGCCTCTAAAAGTAACAACCACATCATATGGCGGGACAGGGCCCCGCCGTACCCTAAAATAGTCATATGTATATGTATATACAATAGAAGGATCTGTACCAAAAGTATAGGCTCCGGAACAAGGGAGCACTCCAAACAGCAGAATGGATGTCCTAGGCTGACGGGTCACCGCAACGAACGTCTGTACCTGCGGGCATGAAACGCAGCCCCCGAAGAAAAGGGGGTCAGTACGGAATATGTACTGAGTATGTAAGGCATGAAATGTAATTAGTTAAATCACGACTGCAACAGAGATTCCAGGAAACAAGTATGATAATCAAGAAATCGCTGTACCTGAGCATTACGAAACCAAAAACATGCGTACCACTGTCACATACCGTACCCGGCCCATTATGGGAAGCGGTGGATAAAATCATGTCATCATATCAGCATACTATCATGTCATCATGCATATATACATATATATATATATATATATATATATATATATATATATATATATATATATATATATACCGTACCCGGCCCTCTAGTGAGGGACTCGGTGAATGAAGTCATACCGTACCTGGCCCATCATGGGACTCGGTGCCATAATCATGTCATCATATACATATACCGTACCCGGCCCATCACGGGACTCGGTGCCATAATCATGTCATCATATACATATACCGTACCCGGCCCTCTAGTGAGGGGCTCGGTGAACAATGCAGTGGAGTGCGCACGAGAACATGTCCTGGCCCGGGACTCAGTGGAAGACACATTGAGGCGTGCACGAGCAGAGTAGTGAGAAACTATATGCATATAAAACAAATTTTAAGACTCGATGGATAAGTACGTAAATCGACACTTGAGGATCATAAACACGTTTCAAGTCAATCCGAGTTAGTATGAGAAAGTTATGGACGATATCCCTTACAGAAACCTCTTTGAACGTTTCATAAGCTATCTTTGGAAAATCAAGGTAATAGTCATATCAAGTACCTTTTAAATATCACTATGGATCAATTCAAAATAGAACTTTTGGAGCCATACACACGTATTAAGACATAGCAAAACGGTTTTCGGAAGTCAAGAACATTAGCCATCCTAGTGGCTCTAGGAATAGGAGTTTGTTTGAAATCATACATATATGTTGCCTATTCGTTTCACAAGGATCATGCCAAAAGAAAGAAAGGGTAAGCCTTACATACCTTGCCCGCTTCCTACGCTAATCCAACTTAAGTCTCGGCTTTCGCAAGATCAACAATAACGTCATTAAATATCAAACGTTAGCTACAAGTACTTAGGAATTCAATCCTAAGCTAGCACTTGTCTACGGAAATTTGGGCAGCATTTCCCCTGTAAATTGAACAACCCCTAGAATTCAACTCGGCCAAATCATCAACAACAATACCAACAACCATATTAACAACATCAACAACTAATTCCAAACACATTCTAACATTAGCAACTCCCTTTTACATAATTCGACGGCATTCCATTTACATTCACTTCAACTACATACAATCAAGCTAATACCAATGCTCGCACACTCAAACACTAATCCGAAACCATTCAAACAAGACTCAAGAACACTTCAAACAATTGGCACAATATTCAAAATAATCTAACCAATATGCCACCTTACCCGAAAACTTCCAAGTCCACTAGGAACAACCACAACACATTTCCTTCTTTCAAATTCATGAACTACACCAACAATTCACACACTAACAACATTATTTTCCATAAATACAAGAAGACTACATTCAAATCACATTGGCTTCTAAAACATCCCACAACAATTTCAATATCAATTTGAATCATTAAACTCTCATTTTTATCATAGAATCCATGACGACAACAACCAAAATACTAGAAAAATTAGTTCATTCCTTGCCATACAAAGAAGCCCACATTCGGCCACCACCCCAACACACAAGTTTCATGGTTTTCATCCATTTCCACATACTACAACATATAAAAAACATTCATAACATATGAAAAAAAGGACTAAACCTTACCTTTCTTCACTACACTTCTCAACTTGGCTAGGGTGGTAATAGTGCACAAATAAGTGTTTTGCTTGCTCCAACAACCACTCCACGTTAAAGAGGACCTTCTAATTGGTTGAATTGCTAGAAGAAAATATATTTTTTTTGTGATAAATTTTTCCAAGGTGTTGCTCGGCTACACCATGGCCGAATGGCTCTCTTTGTTTTTCTCCAAGTTTCTTGAATTTTCTAAGTGTGGAAGATGAAGAATATGACTAATAAGTCATCTAATATACACATATATAATTCATCCATGTGGGCCAAGGCCCACCCCACCTTACACGGCCACTTGGCCTTTTTTTTGTTCAAGAATTTTAAGTTCTCATAATTCACTTTTAACCCCAAACTTCCCTTAATATTTTCATGAGCCACCTTGTGAATTTCCCTTTTTACCCCTAGCCTTTCTTAATATTTCCACATCAATAATTTTCATAAACAACTTGTGTATTAAACAAGATCAAAATATAAACTTTCTCTTAACTTCTCGCACTTATCTTGAAATGTCCGACTGTACGAAATATGGGATATAACAGTAATAAAGGATAAAAAGGGGAAAATAAGGACAAAGGAAGGCTGGGGAAGACTCTAAGGATAACCGAGTAAGTCCATTGATCATCAGGCGAAGAAAATACGGACACTATCAACAGTATGCCATAGTACGACGGACCATAATAAGAGAGGACCCCATACTTTAAAGGGCTTATGGAAGTACATGTATACACCGCACAACTTGCCGTGTGCATGACAAATCCAAGTAAATCAGGAAGGACAAAAGCGACAAACGAGGTGTTTACGCGGACAGAGAAAGAAAGGTTTGTTCAAGATAGCCGAAGGTACTTGAGGCCATCCATACCAGACAATGAAGTAGACTCAGTAGTTATGACTGGTCGGAAGGTAGTAGCTAGAGGAGAAGACGAAGGATATAAGGAGTAATGAAAGGAGGATCTAGATTCAAGAGATAATCGACTGAGAAAGCCTTCAGAATAAGTGTTGGTGTATACAAGCACGCTTAAGTCCAATATAGCGTCTGCCCCATGGAATGATATCGGCATTCTGGGAGAACAGACCCGACAAGTGAGGGAACCCTTCAACTGTTAACATTCGAGGACGAATGGTATTAGGGGGGAGAATGTTACACCCTTCCCTCTCGGAGCATGAGAACGCCACATATTTCACCATATTAATGGAATATCAGAGATGTCCCATCAAGTTTTGGAAGGTACAAACCATGGGAAATATGTAACAATGAAGTAAATGATGAATTATGATCTCGTAAGCCGTAACCGAGAAGGACAACCTTGGAACTAGGGGACATGACCCTTATCAAGTATAATTAATGATAAATATCATGTATGGGAAGTTTCGGAAGGTTCCGGGAACAAGAGGATTGAAGAAAAGAAAGTTAGTAAGACTTTGGAACAAGTTGATATAAATTCGGAAGCTAAATTTAGTCCAAATAAATGGGAGTGTAATGTTCAACATACAAGGATTTTTGAGGTGTTTCAAGAGCCTAAAATGAAGTTCGTCGAGTCTAAAATCCAACGCAATAAACCGTTCATCCATGCGACATCAAAGTAGGAAGTTATGAGCATTTTAAAAGGAACTGCCAGAAGCCCGCGAACCTACGCAGAAATTCTAGAAACGAGTTAAAAGCCCACTAATTTCGGCCCACTAAGCCAAACCCGATCCACACACATATAAATACCCCCACTAACTCACCATTTCACCCATTTCACCCCTAAAACATCAGATTTACATCCATAAGCAAACCTTAGAGAGAGATTAGGGGTATTTTGGCATAAATTTTGGTAAGATCTAGTGGAGATTACGGCTCGGGAGGTGCGTAACGCTTCGTAGACCTCAGCTTTTCCATCATGGCGTCGTAGGAAGAGGTGAAATCCCTCCATGCAATCTGGTCCTTGAAGTTTCCAAGACAAATTAGGTAAATCCCGCTCCTTCTTTGGTAATTGAGTTAATATGTAGTAATACTTACTAGATTATCGCATATTAAGTTGAATTGATCGAAAAAGTGAGATTATCCTCGTTATGGGTGTTACGGGTGGATTTTTATGAATATTGATTTGAATGGAGGCTGTGGATGTTGATTCTTGAGTAGTGTTGTTGTTGTTGTTGTTGTTGTTATTGACGGTTGTTATTGTTATGATTCCTCACTTCTTTCTCTCATTCAAAACCGTGCATGAGACTTTCATCTCACAAGTCTCCTAAGTGATAAAAGAAAGAAGAAGGGCCAAGAAATATTAAATGGTGATGTAGGCGGGGGTTTCCGAGAAATACAAATAACCTCTGGTTTTTTTCAGATGCCGGATCAGGTGTATCATAAGGGATTTGCCTTTTCTATTGATTCCTGCAGATTGGATCAAAAACAATTCTTGAATGAGAACTCAAGTAATTATCCTTTGTTCTCTTAATTGAGTTGCAATTAAACTCGGCCCAATCTTTTACTAAAAGGATTGAGCCGAATACAACAAAGATTTTATTGCATATACTTTGACTAAGTATATACTTACCTAGATATTCAAGATTTGAAATACAAAATATAGAAAACTAAATCAAAATCTAAGACTCAAATCTTTCCATTGTTGTCTTGGATCCACAATTAATCCTACGGATCCTTAGGATTGGTATATTCTTTTCTATCCTGTAGTTTGTAGTTTCCCTGAATCAAGCCAAGTATCACAACTCTTTCTACCCATCCTCTATATTGTCCCCTTTGTTTCGTGTTGAAATAGAACCTTAATTTATTACTTATTATTAGAATTAGATTTTAGATTGTTAGATTAATTAGTGATTAGATATTAGTATTAGACGAGATTTTACGAAAAAATTCTCCACTAATTCTTTGATTCCAGTTAGTAAGAGGGATCTTGAACTAAGAAATAGACCCTAGAAGCTAAAAAAGGCTATCCTGAGCAATTGCAAAAATCGGGTTCATTGATATTCCTGGTATAGTAGATGCTATCACACATACAATCATACTCAATTCGATGGAATTGTTTAATCTTAAAGTGGATCTTCTATAATTTTGCACGTGAGGGGTTATTTCTTGGTTTCGTCCAGTCATTAATAACTTGATTATTTTTAGATAATAGTAGATAGAAACAACGCTTGTAAGGAGTCCTTTTAAAACCAAGAAATATAGGCCTGCCTTCCATCCACACCAGAATAAATAGAGTTTTCCGAAAAAACCTGCTAGTGAAGGAAGACCTCCTAGGGAAAATTTCTATCTACTATTATCTAAAAATAATCAAGTTATTAATGACTGGACGAAACCAAGAAATAATCCCTCACGTGCAAAATTATAGAAGATCCCCTTTAAGATCAAACAATTCCATCGAATTGAGTATGATTGTATGTGTGATAGCATCTACTATACCAGGAATATCAATGAACCCGATTATTGCAATTGCTCAGGATAGCCTTTTTTAGCTTCTAGGGTCTATTTCTTAGTTCAAGATCCCTCTTACTAACTGGAATCAAAGAATTAGTAGATCTGTTCCGCCCAAAATGGGAATGGGCTAGGGTTATGAACTTATAATCTGATGATCGAGTCGATTCCATGATTATAAGTTCATTCCATACTGGACCAGGCCGGAATAGGGTTATATACATTATCATTATGAAAAGGGGTCATTCGGGCCTTTCTAAATAGATACTATGTTTACATATGGATTCCTACATCGTTACATTCCATTTAGGATTAGGAATACGCGTAATCGGACCTGCTTTTTACATATCTCTATTGGGACCCTATTCACCTCTTTGAGTGAATCGAGAAATAGGATCCCAAGTACCCGGATCAATCAAAAGTTCAATTCTATCCGAACTGCTCATTTTCAAATGATATCCACATTGTTCACAAATATTCATTTTTGTTTTCAAAAATTTCTTATAATTTAATCCATAACAATTTTCGCATTGAACCCACAAATGCTTGTATTTTTGAGTTACCTCGAGATCATTAGAACTTTCTCTTATAGTTAAATCACTGCCCTTCGTGCGAGTTCGTCTACTGGAACCCTCGTTTTCACTACTATTTCGACTTTCACTACCACAAATGGTTCTATAAATGTAACTATCACCGTAATTCTCACTACCATTAGAATCCCCTAGAGTAGTAAAATATATCTTTAGTTCATTTCATATATAACTAGCACTAGTCAATATCTAATATCACATATACATGTCTTTCTTCCATAACATAAACCAAGCATTCATCTTAGATTCAATCCTATTCGAGAATCAAGCGTCGAAACGTCTAGAAGGGTTGGCTTATAGTTATTCAAGTACAGATACCTCCCTCTCCTAACCGACCCTTTCTAAAATACTCAAAAAATCCCTTTTTTGTAAATTCTTTTGAACCTTACCTTTTCTTATTATTCCACCTAGATAAATCTAAATGGACAAATTGATTAGGCCGAATAATTCCCTATGTATAGAATATAGAAATATCAGTATTTGATTGATCTAACTTCATGCAATTTCAATTTGTTAATAATTAATAAGAATGAATAAATTCAGAATATTGTTTCCTGATATCTCAATTGGTCAAATTCGAAATCAAGTGTCTCCTTTCGATGAATGATCGAAAGAACCACTTTAAGTAATGAATATTATTCAGATTTTGAGACGAAAGAACTCCTTTGCTATCAAAATATCCAATATTTTGAAAAAATTTCACTGATTACCCATAGTCAGGAATAGAATAATTGAGGGAAAGATATTACGATGATAAAAAAAATGACGGGCAAAAGATAAATTGGATAGTTCTCATTGTTTAATTAAGAAATCCAATTTTTGGTCATTAAAGAATACAAAAGAAAGAATTTCAAATTTACAAGATACGGTCTATCTGGATCTAAAGTGTCAATTCCAACAAATATTGAACTAAAAAAAAAAATCTTGATTTCAAAAAGGTTTGCCATCTGAGATGAATATATTATTTCGATTTGTTATTTGTTATTAAATTGCGTGGGTTTT